>NC_048308.1:60303477-60661902 GCF_013100865.1 Trachemys scripta elegans | reverse complement strand
TACAAAAACTAAGTGTCGGGGGGGGGGGGGCGCTTTTCATCCTCCCTTAAAGGGCCGGGGAGGGGAAAAGGCCCCGGCTGCCAGCGGTCGCTTATTGGCGCTGCGCACTTCAAGCCTAACCGTGTTTGCAACCTGGAAGTTTTGCCACCGTCTTGAGCTGGGCAAAGATCTGCGCCTGCCTCAGCCTGCCCGGGCGGAGTTTACTGCCGCCTTTTCCCCTCGCTTTCCCTCCTGCTTCTTGCAGTGGGTTAGGGCTTTGCCTAAAACGCCCGAGGCGAGCCTGCCAATCGCCGGCCAGCTCTTAGCGGACAGGCCCGCTCTCCCCCAGCCGGGCAAGCAAAGCTCAACGCGCCCTTTGCCCTTTCTGCGGGGGGAGAGGCCGAGCGGCCGCTCAGAGCGGGCTTGAGCCCAGGCCACGGCCTGCTGCAGTAGCACTGGCCTGGCTCTCACTCCCCCGGGGAACCAGGGCCAGGGGGTTTCTATTGAAACCGGCTTTGCCATTTCCTCCGCCGCTCTGGTCTAGGCAGGTGCCGCCCGCCCGGGTTTCCGACTTCAGCAGTAGGGCTGGGCTGGGCTGACGGGCGGATTAAAGCGCCCTAGAGCCAAAGCAGCGGCCGCCGGCCTTGCTCCAGCGGCTGGGCGCTGACAGGAGCTCTCCCCCGGGACACGCTGGAGCGGGAGGCGACTTTCCACCACCGGCGTGAACCAGGCTGCTGGCTCCTCTGCGGCTGCCCCTGAACTGGACACACTGCTCGGGGCCCAAGCACCGCCCCTTTCCCGTCAGATCCCCTTTCAGCCGGAGCACGTGGCGACTTGCCTCGGCTCATGTCAATGTCATGGGCTGCTCCTAAGCCAGGCTCCCCGAGCGGTCAGGGAGCACCGGGCCCCTTTGCCTGGGTTTTTAGCCCTGGGAGGGAGAATGAGCTCCCCCTGGAAAGCTGGCAGCAGTGGCTCACTGCTCCCTCCTCATGACTGGGGCACAGGAGTGCAATTGATAGGGCGCTTCCCCTCCCTGTGCACCTGCCTAAACACGGCCACACATGAAGGCGTTTGCTCCCCCTACAGTCAGCCAGTGCAGAGCAGGCCGCAGTCGCAGGCCTGAACGAGGTCGGAGGAAGGAGCTATTGCCAAACTGGGCCCTCTGCTTTACCCAGCATGGGGAGCTGGAGGCGAAGCTCCTGGCTGCTAAGGGGCAGGAATTGCCAACTCTATCAAAGGAGCAGCGCCCCCCCACCCCCCAGTTGATTTGAGTTTCCCACGAGGAGCTGCTTCCACTCCCTGGAACTAAATTTAGGAATAAAACCCCAGGGTGCTCTTCAGTTTCTGCTAAGCCAATGCCTAATACCTCCCCGCCCCCAACCTGTCCTTGCACCAGCCTCCAGCTTTGATGCAATGTGGCAGTAGCCCAACACCTGCTTTTGGACTATAAAGTGGTGCAGGTTTAAAACTGGCACTGAGCAGTGAGCACTCAGTCAGCAGGACCCACATGGGTAAGGGGACAGGGCTGGTGCATTGACCTGCACTCCCCAGGCACAAAAAGGGACATAGCCCCTCCCCCCAGCAGCAGGATATTTCAAGGCCCAGGCCCCTGAGTCGAGAGGCCTCTCGCTGTGTGGGCAGTAGGAGGAGTGAGGGGGAAAGCTCTAAAAACCCTGATTTCCCCAGAAGCAGGTGAATGTTCCCTGCTGAGTTGCACCACCCCAGATAGCCATGGCAGCGCCAGAGAGCACCTGCTCCCTGAGCTGGCCAGGGTTTGAAAGCTCTACACCCCTTCCTCCCAAGGCAGCTCTATAGGCAAAATTCTACTCCCCTGCTTATCAGAAACCAAGATGGAAAGCAAGCCCCCACCCAGCCAGTAAACCAAGGATGGCCAGTGGTAGTGGTGGGAATATGAACAAGCCCCCAGCAGCTGGGCAATAACTTTCCCCAGCACAAGTTAGCAGCAGCTGTGACGGAAGGGTCCTTCACCTGGAGATGGCTCAGTTACACACTGTAAATAATTGTACTATGGAAGCTGGTCTGTATATACTAGAGAGTTTTAGTGAACTTCGAGACAGGTTTGTTCTCATTAATAAGGCAGTTTCAGCCTAGCTCCACTGGGGCTAGTTGTGGGGTGTAGTCCAGCATCCTGACTCATTTTACAGTGGTCAAATTCAGGCCCAGTCTTACCTGGCTCTTGGTGTAGTGGCCTTGTGTAGGCACAGCTAGACATGCTTCATTCAATACTTTGAACAAAACCACATCAAAGGATTTTTCTTCTTCAAGTGTAACTGCATCAGTGCAGTTTTTTTTTTTTTTTTTTTTTTAAATCAGCTGCAAACTGTGGACTACTGGAAAAAATTTGAGCATAGGTGAAGCAGTGGTCAAGATAGCTTTAGGCTAGTGACAAATCTTTGCTACAGACAATCATAACGGCTGAAACTTTACTTGCCCTGGCTTTCAGGATTCTCCAAATTTTCACCACTGCATTGTCAGCAGCAACTAAAAGCAGGAGGTGGGTAAAGAGACATTAGTTTGTGCCCAGGTGGGTGGGGCCTACACTTACCCGCATTAGACTTCACACACTTCAGTTGCTGACCCTGTGACTTTTTTTTTTGTTTGTTTAAGAAGTAACTTTGTATGTATTCTATTTTGTGAAAAGTTGAAGAAAACCTGAGATTTTATTCAAAGAAAAAATATGGAGATTAGCTATTTATGAGAAAACAAAAGTGTCTATTTTTATTTCTTTGTTCCTGATGATGGTAGAGCAAAATAAAAGGAACAACAGAGGGGGAAATGAACGTGCTGGAGAATGTTTTCCCCCCATTTCTTACCAGCAGGAGGCACTGAAAGGGATGTGCTGAGACTAGCCCTGAGGCAATGAAATAGGGCTTATAGGAGTAGTGCTTAGCTCCATGAGGCCCTATTCCCACATTGGGGACTCCAGGCATTATTATACAAATAATAAACATGTCACATTTCCCTGCAGGAAATAGGAATGCAGCTAGTGGAATCCCACCAGAAGTCTTCACACAGGTTATAAACAAAGCCTTGTAAGGAAATGTTACAGAAATGGGGGGGGGGGGGGGGAGTCTGGGGTTTTTTCTGTGACTTTAAAAAAAAAAGGGGGGGGTAAACACACGTAGATCAAGAGTTACTTTCAAGGCAAGCATTGCTGTTGGCTTGTGTCCATAACAGCTCCTGTAAAGTGCACTGCCCTGACTGTTCCAGGTAACACCACATAGCTAGAGCATAGGCCTTTTGACTTGGAATAGTGTCAGGTCCTTAACTATAAAATGTACGGGTCTTTTGACTTGGAATAGCGTCAGGTCCTTATCAAGCAATAAACTCAAGCACCACACACCTGTCCTTTGGTACTTACCAGTTAACACAGTCAAGCAAGTTTCAGTCAACTAGGAGTGTATGCCAATCTCAGTCTTGTGTCCAGATTTGGTGCAGACCCACATAATCCACAAGACAGACCCTGGAAATCTTCCTCTGCAGGAGGTAACATCTCATTTTGCAAGGATTCAGTCTAAAAGGTACCCATGCTGTAGGAAGAGCATTTAAAATAGGGAGGCTCGGCGTTAAGACTTGCTCACTTGTGACTAATCACGCAGCACTCCGCTATCCAGTTAGCTTTGAAGTGTGCACGGCTAGCATCGGCTGGATTTCTGTCACCCAAGCAGCGCTATCAGAAGTGATCATGGACACTGACCCCCAAGATTACGATTCCAAGGCACCAATACCTGTCTGGCCATTCTCCATCAGTGCAAATAAGATGGTCACAGGGTCTGATCCTGCCATGCATCAAGATCCACAACTTCCTTTGGTTAGAGAGGCTGCAGCACCTCTCAGAATGGGGCCTTTTCTAATAAACTAGGGCACACTCACTTCCTTTTAAATACACCCTTTAAAACACACACTGGGTCTCGTCTTGTTCCAGCCTTCCCCTCTCCTGGAGTCTGCCATACTCTGGGATTTGGAGGCCTGGATCTGCATGGGGAGTTAGAATGCGTAGGTGAATAGGAGGTGTACAGAAGTGGCACACCAGGAATCAGCACAGCGCTGGTCCAGAGTTCATCCCTATAGCTGGGGAAGGAAGCTGGTTACTGTAGGTGGCAGGTTGCTAGTCACCTGAGCTAGTCAGTCCCTTACTAACAAGTAAGCCATTGGAATAGTTTATCCCCCGATTAGGCATCTCATCACTAATCTAGGTCCCCCAGGGTGCGTTCAGTCCGTATCTGTCTATTCAGACCAATCTCAGGGCAGCTGCTGCCTCTTCCATTGTCTTGCACAGCACGTAAGAGCTGGCAGGGAACAGGTGCTGTAGAGATCTTAGTCTTGTGAGGCAAGTTTAGGAACTGCACTACAGGGGACAAACTTCTGTATCTTGGATTAGTCTCCTCCTGCTGCTGCCCTCCTCCCCAGTTCTTAGAATAGGCATAGCCTTTACAAACTGACAGGTTAGCCTAATTCGCCACCCCCAGTACAGCAAATCAGCAGTCATTCAATGGAGCCACAGAGATGAGAGAGACAGGAAGATCAGGTCCAATGACCCAGAGCGCTCACAACTTCTAAGATACCATGCACCATGAGAAAGGAAGGTAAACGTGAGTGTTAAGGACAAGAGTGACAATGCTCTTAAGAAAAGAGGGGTGTAATTTGGTGCACTCTATAAATCCTTTCTGCATTTATCTCTGGTATGCCACTTGGCAGGAGAACATGCATCACGTAAGGATGGATATTTCTTACAAAAACTGGGTACAGGTCACGCAAGAACTACATGAGCAACAGGGAACGGATCACTTGATGATTACCTTTTCTGTTTATTCCCTCTGGGGCACATTGGTCACTGTCAGAAGACAGGATACGAGGCTAGATGAACCTTTAGTCTGACCCAGTATAGCCGTTCTTGTATGGAAATTAGGTCTGAAGAGATACCACCACTTCCTTCTGGTGGAGCTCTCTCCACTATTCAGATTTGCACTTCACCATTGACCAGCAGCCATCCCTACTTCAGTGCGTGGAACATACTCTGTAGCACGTACTCCATCTCTCTCTCCTTCAGCGCTTGCCTCAAATCGCTCCCTTCTCCTCCTCCTCCACTTGCCCACATTATGCCTGATGCCTTTTCTTGGTAAAAATCTGGGTGGTGTTGACATTTATTCTATCCCAGGAGTACTTGTCCTCCTACCTGCCAAACCCACTTTAAGTGGGTCTCATACTAAATTGCCGTAGCAACAAAACACACAGTTCCTGTATCCAAAGGGCAAAGGTTGCGCTGAAGCAAGTTTGCATTCTTCAGCTGGGATTCTATCAGACTAAGCCCGTATCAATGAATGGTTAGCAGAGCGTTGATCTCCACCTAACACTACTTGTGGATGGGAGCGGAGTTGAATCTAACTAGCCTGCATTGAAGCAAGCACATAGCTGGGCAATTTGCTGCCAGCGATTGAGTGTCACAGCTACGACTAGAAGATGACAGTGTTGCAGCTCAAAGATTTAAGTATCCAACTGTTGGATTGGTAGGCATTTTTCATTGGGTTATCTATACCCAGTACACATAGCCCAATGCACACACTGATCTATCCTGCCAGGCTGGCTCATAGGCAGAGAGAGAAAAAGAATTAACTTGTCCTCTATAATAAAATCTCATTACTGTTTTTAAAGGGACATTTCCAATAGTGATTATGAATAAATTCCCTCTTAGCAATGGCTTGTTTTTGAAACAGCACGGTTGACACCTTCTAGGGAGCCTTTTCTAAAAACACCATGCTTCCCGGGGAAAAACTGGGTAAGATTCCCTTTGAAACACACAGATGCTGTCTCTCCTTAAGGTGTCCTACAGCACCAAAAAGCAAAACCCAACTTCTTTGCTGCTTCTATGTATAAAGGTCCAAAAGATGTAATATCCCCAATTTCTCTGAGGTTGAAGAGCAGATTTTAAAGGTTTGTCTTTTGTGTTTTTGCTGGAAAACTAGAGCACTGGAGTGGGAGTTAAGTCCTCAACAAAAGGGGAATGGATGTTTCTCACAAGCGGTTGTCAGTTTCTTTTGTTAACTCCTATTTAACTGTTTTAAATAGATTAAAAATCACTTCCCCCTCCTCAATAGCTCAGATTTCAGTTTGGTTATAGCAAAATCTCACTAGTTCTCCAATCAACCACCGACTCCTCTTGCAAAAAACAGGGTAGTAAGGACTTGCTTTTCCAAAACAAGTGTTCTAAAAATATTCCTGCCTTTATACCATCAAGAAGCAGCAAAAAGAGCATACCTTTTATTCCTCCCCAAGTCATTTTCAATAGCTTTTAATGCAAAGATGTAAACCAATGGGTAAGGAGACTCAAAGTATCTATAATATAGAAATATGATCATCTACACCTAAAATGAAGAACACTGAAATATCAGTAGAAATGCAGAGAAAGTAAAAGATGATTCCACACAAATATCTTACTGTGTAGAAATTTCATACAAGATATTTTTCACAGGTTGGAGAAACAAGGTGGATGAAGTAATAGCTTTTGTTGGACCAACTTCTGTTGGAGAGAGAGACCGGGTTTTGAGCCACACTGAGTTCTTCAGGTCCCGGAAAGGTCCAATAAAAGATATTACTTCACCCACCTCGTCTCTAATATCCTGGGACTGACAGCTAGAACTACACTGCATATAACATCTGTAGGGGTTGGTCACCAAAGGCTGGCTGAACAGTGGATTTCCATATAGGGGAGGTGGAAAGGAGAGAATGAGCATTCTGACTGATAAGTAGCAATTTGTTAGCCAGTCTGTCAGATTAATGCATCAATGAAAGTTGATTTTTAAGGTAAACTGACTTTTTCAAATTCAGATTTTATCTATTTTGCACGTGTCATCAGATGCCCCATGCTGTTGCAGCCCCACATATCAGGCATGATACTTGGTAACTTAAAATGCCACTGAACAAAGGCAGCTCCTGATTTCAGTCTGGTGATGAGGAGTCAGACGCAGTTAGCGCCTGTACTAGCTACACAAAAGATTAGCAATACGTCCTGCAGATTCATGTTACTTTGTGGGGAGTTTTTTCCAATCCTCCCACACTGTTAGGAAGAGGTCTATTGACACATCCTAAGATCGGTCATGCGCCTACAAACCAGGATCATAAATCTTTTCTTACTGTGCTATTACATCCTTCACTATTTCATCTGTCAAAGAAAAGATGAATACCAGGCCCAGGTGATGCTTTCCTTAGAAGTGCCAGAAGGCACCTGCTACGTTTGTGAAAGCTGTATAACCAATCAGCAAAATAAGCACAGGAAAAGTGTGTTTATATTCACCTCAGAAAGTTCAAATCAGGTTGCAGAGTATTAACTAAAACACAGACTTGTAAGAATTAGGTTACAGGTCAACCTGAAAAATCAGATTGGAAATTAAAAGCAGCTAACCTCGCTCCAGAGTAGATTCAAAAGGAGGACTAATGCAGCAGCGTGAGACAAGTTACCTCCAGCAAGTTTCTTGCATTTAAACCAAAAATCTACCAGTCACCATTAGTTACTTAAACATTGTTGTTCACAAATGTTAATAAATAGGACCTGGAATCACAGAAGTTGTCAGTCAGCCATACCCTTCCTTCAGCTTAAAACACACAAACTGCAGTTGACTGCAAACTGTATGACCCCAGCACACCTCTAATATTCATTTTTGGCTCCTAAGGGATATTTTCAGATAAAGGTGGTAAGACAAAAACTTTAATCAGCTCATACTGGGGTGGATTTCACACACCATAGGACTAAGATTTGGTGAGATTCTAAAGTAGCCACACAGGGCCACGTCTTCATTTTAATCTGTTCAACAAGTTATTTGCAAACAAACTCAGAAAATGGTACAGAACACTCTAACCACCTTTAGCTTTAATTAAAATAGAGTTTATTATTAGCTTTTTTTTTTTAATACAAACATGAGAAAGGAAAACCACCTGAAGATGTAGCATTATTTTCAAAATTGAATCGTGATCAATACCTGAAGTTCCAAGTTCCATGGATTGCGGGGCTGGAGCTGGTAGATTTGCAAACTTTAAAATACTATACATATTTAAATAGTTTGAATGCTGCCAAATTGTTATACTCAGAAGTTCCTAATCTCAAAGGCATGGGGACTTGATAACTTACTGGACCTTGGATGGAAGCAGGGTTGAACAGAATTTGTCCTAGGAACTAATGTCATTTCTAGGCACTTTGTGCCATACTGATCTATCTAGAACTGGGAGAAGGAGGTATAAGGGTTAGTAACAGGAAAAGTCTATTAATACTTATCCTGTTTAGAGTTTTGAAGTTTGAAAGGAAACTTCATCCCAAATTCTCATTCTGGAGGAGTAAACTCTATCTTCAGGAAAAGCAGAGTTACACAAGTTATAATGTTCACTTCTCCAAAAAAATAAGTCTGACAACTTATACATTTGAGTTTTGTTTTTTTTTAAGAACTCCTTTGAACGAAATCTTATGTGCTAATTGGGAATAAGTATCTACCCCTATCAGTGAGTCCAGGATCCTCGAACTCACTGTCCCACCACAAAAGTAAACCCCCATCTGAAAGCAGGAAGTCTAAGGGAACCAAAACAGACACGATAATCTTATCAACTTTGTCAGAACTCCACTGCATAAAGCAGAACGGATCTGTAGTGGAAGAATTCAGAGAAGCAATGCAGTAGGCTATTCATCACTGGATTGCCACATTGTTTGGGATAGTGACTTTGTTTCCAATACAGCTCTCTCTCATTCAGTGCCTCAGAAAGATATACAGGATGCATATTTTCCTAAGCAGTAGTAAAAGTATTAGAAAGTGAGAAGCACCATAGTTCACAAGAAATGCAGCATGGACCCTATACATTTGAACAATCAATATGTAACACCATTTCTCTGCTTCCAACCAAAACATTCCAAATCCTGTGACAGTCTCTACCGGAACGACACTGCTGGTACAGTTATTATATCCTGCTCAAACAGCTTCTTGGTTTTGAACTCATCACCAATAATAGCAGCTTTTGAATAGCAAAACCCCTCAACACTTATCTATGCTACCATTTCGAACTCCAGAGTGGCTTTATACTTTGTTAGAGTCCTCTTTTTTTTGTGTGTGAGAGCACTGCATTCACTCTGAAAGGCAAACGCAGCAGGATTCTGGATGACCGGGAGAAGAGGGAAGAACATTGTAACTATCGTCACGTGGTTAGTGTTTAAATTCTAAAATTTAAAACTACTCATTATTAAAAACCTCATCATTCACAGCTATAGGCCTACACAGTAAGCAAACATCTGTGGGGGGGAGGTGGGGAGCTTGTTTTTGCACCTCTGGATACATTTAAAGGAGGAGCACTGATTTGACAAGGTCCCATTTTTTGAATGGAATATGCTCCTCAGGCTCTGGGGTCCCTTGGCTGGTTTTATCCTTCCTCCCCTTACTGGAAGACACCATCACTGCTGGCTTATGTGCATGGAGTGGTGGTATTCCTCCGGTTCATACGTACGCTGGCTTCACGGTGCTGCACCCTTCTCTCTCCTCAGGAGAGGATGGCATTAGAACGACGGATACCAACTAAATTATCAGCACTGAAAGATCGTCTCATAGCAGCTTTGGACAAGTCTTTGTATTTGTCCTCACAGAGCCTGGAGATAGCCTGTAAATACATTCAGATACAAAAGAATGAATGCGGGAATTAGAAGCGTTCAAACATTTTAAGAAAGCTCTTACAACGGCAACGCTAATGGACCAAGCACTTACAGTGCCTATATCTTTCAGTGACACTACTGGCTGCTGCCCTGGGTAGGCTATTACCAAAAAAAACCTTTTGTTGAGGGAAAACATTAAGGGGCTGTAGAAACTGCATCTTTAAGGATCTCTCCCCATGTTCACCCGTATCATTATTAGTCACAGGAGATTATGATTTTTAAATGCAGTTCAATCTCCACATCTCTAAGCAACTTAAATCTTATACCAGCCTCTACAGCTTAATGGAAATCTGGGATCCAACTTGAAGGATGTGTGTTCATGTGCAAATTCCACTCACAACTCCATGTAAATAGATGAGGTTTGGAGCCCAGGCTATGGATATGAGGCTCAGGAGGGATCCTAGAGATTCCTAAGCCATGAAGGAAGAGGTTACAGGCGGCTGCTGGTTCCCCACCACCCCCCTCTCAACATAACCATCTAGGATTCTTAGGGTGTATAGTGGAGAATTTGAAAGGGAAATTTATTAGGGCTGGTGTTTTTGCACTTCCTGAGCCAGACAACTTTTTGCTGACGTTTGTAACCCAAAGGGTTTGTGAATCCAATAAGGAGATCCTGGTGCTGAACTGTACAGTACCATCCACCCTGCTTTAGTGCAGGCAATGTCCTATTAACACAGGTCTGAGAATTGTATTTAGTATTTGAACTGCTTTAACTAAACTGCAGAGTAGCTCCGTTTATTGAATGATTAAAGCAGCATGTACACTGGGGTGCAGTTATTCCAGTAGTGAGATTCCCACTAAATCTGTGTGTCAACTAATTCGATTAGAAACGCTTCACGACAGTGTGATTGGGGCCTCTAGGGGCCATCATAATGCAAATAAATACATACAGAAGGGTGTCACTTTCTATTTGTATGCTGAGCTGTTACTATTAGGCTCAGAATGTCAGTTGTGAGTATTAACTTCCATTAAAAATTTACCACCATCACCAGATGAGCTTTCACAGCTCTTCATTCAGTAAAGAGACTGCACCTTCCCTCTAGGGTAGCACCCATTCTGCTCAGCCCAATATTCTCAAAGTTCAAAAGGTGAGCAGTGCTTCTCAGCATGAATAGATTGCTAAGTGTATTCTAAAATAATTATTTACATTTCTTTCTGTCAGCCTCCTTCTGGAGGCATTCATTTGGCTCAAGAGTGGCATGCTTTGAGACACTGGCTGCACAAGCCCCCGCTGCAAGACCAGACAAAACCTCTCTTTGGCATTAATGCGAGCACATCCATCAGAAAGGAACCCATGTGTCACATTAAGCCCCACTCCCCCATATGGTGCAAATCAGTTTTCAATCTGCTGGAATACTAATTCGCTGCTTAAGACAAGCTCCCAAACTGACCTTTTTGTGTTTTTAAGCCAAAGGCAGGTTTGTTTTTAAATTCAGAAAAAAACGTTTAGCAAATACTTTGTAAATTGTAAACGTTTTAAATCACAGAATATGCAGTAAATATTTTTCATATATATGCACATTAGTGAGTATGTTGTGGCAAATCATATGCTGTGCTGAGAACCATTCAGTGAAGTAATATTGAATAACAGGCACCCAAATATTTGAAGCAAAGAAGTGCAAAACTGGGGCTCACGCCTGTCCAGAACTCATCCACATCTGCCTATGTACTGAACAGATTAGAGAACAATTTTCTGAGGAATAGATTAGTAGTAGTATTATTGGCGTGCTCAAATATAAAAACATTTATTATTTGTAGCACGGTAGTACCTGGGAGCTCCCCGTCCTGGACCCCGCTGTGGTAGGTGTTGGTACAAACAACTTAAAAAAAAAAGACATTCCCTGCCCAGAGCTGCACTATAATCACAGAAGCAGTTAGTGACAGTATTAGCTTTAACGTTACTTAAAGGTTGAAAAAAAAAGAAAAGCAAAACAAAATCTGCGGAAAAATCATGAAGTGATATAGTTCCATTTTTAGGCATCTCTTGTCTACTGTTTCAAAGGATCAGTAAGTGATCACACCTTCTGAAATGCAGCCATTTCTGAAATGGAGTTAAGAACCCAGCATGCTGCACAATTTTTGGGGTGTGGATGAAAAGTGGTTTGGGCCAAGAATAAAGTAGCAAAACTCTATTATGAAAGGGGCTATCGGACCTTTTAGTGTCTACACAGAGTGTTTGTTTGTAAGGTCTCAAATTAAAGACCAGACTGCATGGTAGTCAATGTATCTACCTCAGAAAGAGAAGGGATTGAGTTGACCCTGACAGAAGTTTTGCCTGGGGTTCCCATGTAATTTATATGCCGTTCAAATGCTTCTCCTTGTACTCTAGCATCATGTTAAAGCAACCATGAAGAAAGGTTTGTGCTGTGAAAAGCAATGTCTGTTTTAATTAAGTGAGCTTGGATCCTAGAGAACAGTAATGGAGCTCTTAGGGCAGTCATGAGGACTCTCTGGCAGGGGGTATTTTTACTAGCCAAGTTCTGCTAGGTCAGTTATAGTACATAACATTTAAGTGGAGATTCAAGATTATTCATAAAATAGTTCTTTCCATTGATAAAGGATATTAGTTCACAGTGATTTTTTTCAAGTTGTGAAGTGAAACTACCACCTCCACATCCAGTTTAATAAATCATAATTAGGAGCATTAAGAACTCCTTTAAAGCTCAAAAAGGAGCTGTGCACTAGGTGCTATGGAAACCTGAATTTCAACAGGTTTGAAATGGATGTTTTAGGGCGCTTGGAAAGGAGAAGTGACCAGGGAAAGAGAAAAACAGTCCATTACGAACACAGCTTTTACTATTAAGTGGCCTAGCCGAACTACAGTTCCAGAAACTAATGCCTTGTGTTTTATTTAAGGACCTAAATAGACTGAAGCCCCTCTTACGCCGTCTCCTCAGGATATATGTTTCAGTTATAAAGCACCAATGTGTTTTACAAGTGATAACTCCCATTATTAAGGGGTTAAACCTCTCTCATACACTACTCTAAAAGCTTTTTAGTTTTGCTAATCACCACATAATACAATTAGCCAGAGAAGCTGTTATTATGCAGCCACAGAGTGCCCAGCTCACCAAGTCTCAGGCCATTACCTCCAGTTTCTGTGCTCTCTCTTTACTAAGAGGCTCCAGCAGAAAATTCAGGTTGTTGTCATCTGCTAAGGAGCGAAGGTCAAAGTAGTATTTGGCATAAACACTGGCAGGAACATTTATATTAAACTGCAGCAGCTCCAAGAAGTGTCTTTCCATCTCATTCCTAAAAGGGGTAGCAGGGAAACAAGGAAATGGGATTCAACATTTGCAACCAAGTCAAGCTGAACAGACCACAAATCACTTTCACAATGACCGGTTATACTGTACTGTACTATGGTTTTCAAAACGCAATGGATTAATTCACTAGTGCTCAAAACCAGGTACAGCTTCTGAGCCCCCGCACCTCCAGCTTAGGGAAAAAGGTCATTGCACCGTTGCACACTCACTCTACTGACTTAGAAGGTTCATTCTTCAGACTTCCATTAGGACAGCTGTACAATTCCTACTCCATTCTTGTTCTCTCAGAAGGCCCTACTCTAGCAATCAGATGAAAGGAATGATATATGCTGTTCATTAGCTCTGAAGAACTTGCAGACATTTTCACCGGGCGGATAACAGGAAGGGGGTTTATTGAAGTAGAGGCGGACCAACAAAAGGAGTAGTCACATCACCACGGCAACAAATGGATCTATGAAGAGCTGCTGCTATTATCTCAGAGAAAAAAGCCTCTTGAGGCGACATGGATTCATCTCCAATAGGTAAATAAATAAGCAAGCAGCATTAGGTGGGAAAAGGAATTTTCTTCTCAATGGCATTAGGCAGGATAACAAAGTACTCTGTCAGAGCACAGGCACTAGTTTTGACTCACTACACTATCTGTAGTGTCCAAATCATTTGGGGTGAGGGAAGTGGGAAGCGACCTGTTACATGGGGGGGGGGGGGGGGGAGGAGGAGGGAGGCTTTCTTTGGCTATTGCAGGTATCGAACAGGTATAAACAAACTGTATGCAATTTGAAAGGTAAGTCACACACACAAAAAATCAGTAAGTTGTTCTTGCTCTTTGGAAGCTTTTAAGATGGATGTTTTTAAGATGGCCCCACCAGAGAGGGAAAACAAATCGAGGAATCATCCAGATTGTGTCTTGGGTTGGATAGCTGGTCTCATAATGTGAATAGCAGCTTTATGTTAGTTTCTAGCAGGGTGGACTTGAGTCCCATTGAACCTACTGCCAAAATTAATTTCCTGTTCATATGGTCATAAGCCTATAGAAATGTAAATCAGATAATGTTTTGATGATCGGCTGATCAGGGCTTGATTTATCCCATGAATAAATACTCTTCATCATTCCTTTTGTTCTTGCTACACTAATACATTTTAATTGTGTAAAAATACAATGCTTCATAGGATTAACAAGTCTATTAATAGCAGTTTTTAAAAAAAATCTAGCAAAAGCTTAATACCCATGTGTTTTCTGTACAAATGTAGGTAGCCAAAAGAATGAACAGCATGTTCCCTCTTTTGCACAATGTAATTCACAGGATTAGCAGCTGCACGGTTAATTTTGTCACTGATTAGAGACAAAATCCATCAAGGCAGAAAAGTTTATAGTAAAGAAGGGTTTCCAAATATCAAATTAATTTTCTTTTAATTTTTCAATTAAGAAATTAAGAAAGTGTCTCTAGGTCCAAACTTTCTGCTGGGGAGACTGAGGTGAGGCAGAGGATAAAGATACGCAGAATGTTGATGCTTTACTTTTGGTCATGTTGCCTCTCCATTTGCCCTTCATATCAAAATTAAATTCATATACCCATAAGAGGACTTTAGGTAGCGTTCACTTTCCACAGCTCCAAAAAGCTAATTTTCTAACAGCTAACCAATGCATTTGGGACCCCAAGTACTGTACCACACTGCAAAATTAAGCACTTCAGTGGTGTTATAAATAGGGGAAAGTGAGTTTATTTCTGAAATATGCCTTCTTCTGTGGCACTGCCTACTTGGTTTATAAGTGGCTATAGAACTGTAAAGCATCTTTTTCATCAGTTCTGCAATTACCACTCAGGTAGGTAGGGGTGTGAATGATAGATCAGTCAGTCCTCGAACTTCCAAATTTCAGCTCAAAGAGAAAATGAAGCACACAGGCTACTAGGAATCAGCTAGGTCTAACAGCTGCTGTAGAGAGTGAAAGGCTTTATTTGCACACAAAAGTTGCACCAAACTGATTTAAGTGGAACTGGTATAAACCCTTGTGACACACAAACTGATTTAAGAGTGTTCACACAAGGAGTTACACCAGTTTAGTTAGATCGGTTTCTAAATTGATTGAGGGCTTGTCTATACAGGGAAATTTACCAGCAGAATAACTACAGCAGTATAATTATTTAGTATGGGTCCACTGGTAAGTTTCCCCATTTAGACAAGTCCTTAGTTAAAATCGGAGCAGCTTGTGTTTAGACATGGCCCAAGTGTTTGGAAAATAAAAGTTGCACTGGGACAGCTGCTCTGGTGTCACTCAAACAATAAGGCTCTGCTTAGCACTTGCAGCAAACTTAGCACTTGCTACAAAGCGGTCTCCAACATCTGAACACGACCATTTCTGAAATTCTTTCCCAGGTATTTCGCTCAGTAGGATTAACATAATAAAAGGACTTAATTCCCACTATTGGAAAAGTAGTTTAAAAACAGCAGAACAGCTAATACTGGCAAAAAAAAAAAAAAAAATACACTGCCAAGTACTAATTAAAGGGAGACAGATTGAATTGGGCCTAAGTCAGGTTTGGTTAAGAGGAAATCACTTACCAATAGCAGTTTCCTAAAGATCTAGATCACATTAGGCCACCACAATTGGGTTTGTTTTGCACAAACTCCAAACTCAGAGTTCTAAGCTTCTAGTTTCAAGCAGGGGCTAAACCCCTGCAGTGAAACATAAGCCACCTCCTTTCAATCTAATGGTGGAAAGTTGTTCATGTGCATGAGAGGCTTGATCAAAAAGATCACAGAACCTTCAACTCAGCAACTGTCTACACTAGGGAAAAACCCATCTTTAAAAAATAAACTTAGTTTTCAGCCCTATGTGAATTCAATTTGCTCCTAGCAGGGTTAGAGGATGAGATGCTGACTGTTAACAATCAGCAGGATTCCCCAGCATTGCCAACACCAGTTCAGCGGTACCAGGGATACCTGTGTGAAATTTTTCAAGAATGCTGTTAGTGTAGACAAGTGCTTTGAGGTAAGATGAATGGCGATTTATCACAACTGGTATCTGCTAAAAGAACACCAGTTCCACTTCTCTCCTCCAAAAACAGTCAATAGAGCTCCATTCTTGAAGACCAGTCTGCAGGAAAGGGGTGTGTATAAAACAAGCAGACAGAGTAAAAGCCAAGGGAAATACCTTGAACAGTAACAAAGGAATGTTTTTGGCGTGAAGGATGATAAACACAAGGTTGGTTGGTTTTAAAAGGATCATTATCTCAAAAACTCTTTTCTGATATTTTATTGTTTGGAAAGTACAATTACTATTTGGGAAGTGAAATGTGAGACCCTAGTCCTCAAAAAAAATCCTGTAAAACCAACAGGTCAAAGTTTGAGTCTCAGTTTGAGGCTGAATCCAAAGTACAGTGCTTAGGAAACATACGCAGAGTCCTTCACATTTCTGCATTATAAATCTACTACTGAGAAAGAAACCAGACGCCTACTGTTATAGCACACACAACTGCTTTATATTGAATCAGACTGAATGTGTACTTGGAATTATAGCTCTATCAGGCTGTTAATTTTTTTTTTTGTTGTTAACACATAGAAGAGCCAGCTAGAACTTGGGAGAAGTGAAGCACCAAATCCAGTGTGAAGTTCCCCATGTACAATGCTTTGTGGATTCTCTGAGGTGCTTAGATACCATGACGATAAATAATTAAGAACAGAGATAAAACCAAGATTAACTAAGAAATATAATTAAACTGCGGCTTTGACAATGTTCTCTTGGAGACTGAGCCTATTGAGGTGTAAATTGAAACCAAGAGCTGATGGGTTTTGAGAGCTTAAGTCCTCACCGTATAAAAGTCTAGTGACATTGGTTTTGGGGAAAAGGGAAAGCAGCTAGAATAAAGTCTTCCCATTTTCTGATGGCCTTTCAGGAGGGAGTTGTTGTCTATAGTCTCAAACTGCATTCGCAAGGGGACAGTTTGGAGAATTCTCTGAAGCTAATTAGCCCTGCTAGCTAATGCCTAAGAGGCACAAGTCCACAGCAATGCAAGCTTCCTGGGGAGGTGGAGGTAAAAAGGCTTTTGGTGTCCCTACAACAGAAAGATCCTTTGAAAGAGAGATCCTGGTAGTCTGGCTGGTTTCCCTACCTCAGAAACCTTGACGCTATTTCTTGTCTTAGAGCCTCGAAACACTTTGGCTTTTCACAGGAAGGCAGAACACCAGTTTTGGATGTTGTAAGCAACCCTGCAACCAGACTCGTGGGCCGGCTTCTGTCTGATGCAGTCTCTTTATTCCATACTTGATTGGAAGAGGACTGGATGACTGAGCTTAGCATCTGCGACTAGCCTTTAACTTTTGCCTAAAAGACGTTCCCCATCCATCTTTTGGCAGATCCTCGAATTTCTGCTGAACATGTGTGTGAAGTCTTAAAAAAGGCAGTCTTGTTCTCATGAAAACCATCAATACTGTAAATAGTTTATCATACTGTCATCTCACTGATATCAAAGGGGATAGATACCACTGCTGTTGCCACACTGCCAAATCAGCTTTTTGAGAACCTTTATTCTGTTTGGGAAGAGAATCTAACAAGTGCCTGGGCTGTCTAACACAGCTCCAGTTAGCATCTGTCCATGAAGTACAGGTAGTTTCCAATGACATCTGCCATTGAGGTGAACTGGCAAATCTTCATCCAAAGGTGACCCAACGTTTCTGATTATGGTCCTGAAGTGCTGTAATCTGTGTCTAATCTGACAGCAGTAGTCATCAGAACCAGGATCGAACAGGAAGTGTGATGCAACAATCTTGGTGTTCCTACCCTGAAGGTACTACTTACCTACCATCTTTGACCCAGCTGGGGTTGCAGGACACAGAAACATCAAATAGCCCAGAAGGAAGTGGATGGGCAATGCTATCCTATCCCCAGATACCCTAATATGTATGCTTTGTATCCTAGATGGTCTCCAAATTTAAAGAACCTTATCTTCAAGTCTGTAGAAAGCCAAATCCAGAAAGTTAGAAGATTTCATGTTCAGAGTCTTAAAATACTACGTAAACATTAAATATCATCCTGGAAAGAGTTTGCTTACTGGCTTCTTCCCCAGCAAAGAAATGCTTTGCATCAGAAGAGTCCTCTTCCTCCTTAACATCCAAATCTCTCCAATCATTTTTAAAACTGCCTTAATCCCAAACAGGCATTGCAGGTTTCTGCAAACGCAGGAGCAGCTAAACTACCCCAGTAAGTGTGTTAACACTAGGACCATCACAGCAGGCTCAGAGACCAATGCATCTTGTGGGAGTCCAAACCTCTACTTCAATATACTCAATGCTTCCACAGCACTGGAGACAACTGGGTCTCAAGATACCATGTCATAAAGTGGTTTAGTGTAGAAATCTGATGCAACAGGAGTTCAAAACAAAAAAGAAGGCATCAGGCTGATCAATACTTCCTGTTGTCTTGCACCGGAAATCCTGCTGACCAGAAGCTGAGGCACCTGAAGGTTTTGACCAGTTGCTTGCTGAAGCCAGCATAGACCAGTCTTAATGCATACCCAGTTCAGAAGAAGAGACATTTCGCTAAACAAAGAGTTGGAAACAATCACCACTGAAGTAGTATGAAACTTCAGGACGTCCTAAGGAAAGCAATATACTGGGTCTCTTTCTGGCCACTGAGGGAATCCCAATCTTTCAGCCCCTATTGATGGGAAAACACACAAGGTGCCAAAAGAACTAATGACCAGCTGGTTCACACATGGCAAGAGCCTTTAAGGCTTTCTGAGTTAGGCCAGAAGAGATTCAAATGGTCAGGTCCTAGCCTGAGTGCCTCCGGTAACATGTGAGGAAATGTCATAGCAAATCAGTCATGAACTGCTGTGAGGCACAAAATACAAGTCAAGCTTCTACATGAGGGACACAGTGTGACTGTTCAAAACATTCACATTGTTTTGTGAACCAAAAAATGTATTACCCCCCAACCCAGCTCTTCTCCACACATTTTTATCTATCAACACAAGCACAGAATACCACAAGAACACAGCAGGAGCTGTGGGGCTCAAGGCCTATTTGTAATGACAGAGGTGGTTCACGGTTTCCTAAGATTTGCAATTGGAGAACCTGAGACAAAACGAATAGGCAAGAGGAACATTTATTTGTAGGATGAGCAATACAGCTGAAGAACTGATTGCAGAGACCATGGGAAAGTGCTTTCAACAACTCATTCAGAAGAGAAAGGCAGTCGCAGTACTAGGGGTGCCTATGTGCCACGGTAGGTTCTGGCACAAGACACCTGTTTCTGGACTAAACGGAAGGGGGTGTCCTGATTTGGCTGAAAGCTGGAATACGGATCCAGGAGTGAGAAATCACAGCTAATCCTGAAAGCTCTTACAAAAAAATCCAAAAGCAACAAAAAGTATTTTAATCAATTCTTAGTTTAAATTTCAATGGATTTTTTTTTAAAGATGTCCATTGTGTCTATAAATGAAGTATTTCTTTATTGCACTAGCAAATAGAAACCTGAAAGTGATATCGATTAGTGACTAGCTTGTTGTTTTATTATGAGGCTAAAGGAAGTGAAAATGGCAGACACTAATAACTTTTAATAAATTTTTGCTAACACCAACATGGACTTGTTCTAAGAGAACGCTTTTATCCGGAGTTTCCCTGTTAACAGACAGATAATTCTACTTTCAAGGGAACGAAGCTAGACAACATGAACTATTTCAGTTCTCCATACTGCATACCAGCCTTAGAATGGACAACTTTACAATAATGGCAGCTCTCCAAAAAACATTGTTTTTAAGAAAGCAGCAAATTGACCAACTTGCAACTTACATGTCCTCAACCGTAATGTCCTTCAATATTTGGCAGTAATCCACATTCCACACAGCCTGATCATCCCAAACTTTAGAAGCCAGCAGAATAGCTCCTAGAACTATTCTTTTCCAGTTACTAGGACAGATGTCAATCTCCGCATAGGTTAAGAGTCTTTCCAAGTAAACCTACAGAAAGAGAACTCATCTTAGACATCTCAATCTGAAGTTTGAGTTCCAAACAAGTGTTCAGTCAGATTTAATTAGACTTTACCAATTATGTTCGTTTATTTATCCCAAATCCATTAAGCTACCAGAATTAATGGCGATTACTGAATTTTAGCATTCAGACTTTCAAAAAGATTACACATTCCATTTTAAATGCAAGATATTAAAGGACTGAATGATCCTGAAGTGCAGAATACAATGCATGAAGTAAAACCAGTTTCTAACAATAAGCTCTGCTGTACCAGTAAGACTCATAATGAAAGTCATTTACAACAGTGTGACGTTTTCATTAATGCCAACCCAGGATTATTAACCACTCCACTCTAATGCATTAGCTTTCTCTCTTCATGGCTGGGCTGGTGTGTTTAAAGCAAGATGGCTTAAATGCAGGCTGCGATACTTGCTATTTTTTCCACAGCCTTAAGCTGTATTGCATCTATTTGCCCCATGCCCATCATTGTGGTATCCAGGTTCCATCACATCACAGCTCCACTTCGATCTGCATGAAGCAGATTGGTAGCCACTGCACACACATCTCAGTAAGCGCTGCCCTCATGTCTCAGCTTGCCGCACTGAGAGGTAGGTGGTGACAAAACCTCAAGTAGAAAACAGAATTTCAAAGTTCCCAATGGATTTTCTACCTCCTCAGATACGATTTCTACCAGCCCCCAAGCAGCTTGAATCTCAATGGTTTCCTTACAGACACTGCTCTTCCTAGAGGTACATACAGGTTTACTCCAGAGCTACATGTGCCAAGCAGCTGGCACATTTATAGAAAAAAAAAAATTACTTTTGAAAAAAAAAAATCTACTTGTGAATCAAGATTTTAAACTCCATTCACAAGTGGGTGCGAGGGCCTGGAGAGAACCATAGCTTAGTGACCTCAATATGTTTTCAATACTTTTTCATCTACACCTCTACCTCAATATAACGCGACCCGATACAACACGAATTCGGATATAACGCGGTAAAGCAGTGCTCGGGGGGAGCGGGGGGGGCTGCGCACTCCGGCGGATCAAAGCAAGTTCAATATAACGCGGTTTCACCTATAACGCGGTAAGATTTTTTGGCTCCCGAGGACAGCGTTATATCGAAGTAGAGGTGTATTCATAAGACGTTTTTGAATGGAAAAAATTGACTCAAATAGTGAATTAACCTTCTGCTTGTAGCCTTAGACTGGAATCCCAGAGGTTTTCAAATAGCTAATAGAGCCACCTACTGGCTGAAGTCCACTTTTTAAAAACAAACTTCTTCAGATCAGGGGAAATGCTAATTTCCAAATATTTGTATTGGCCAGAATGCCTGAGGTCAAACACAGGAAAGCAACACAAAATGTTTGCAGAGTTTCAGTAGCTCAGTGTAATTATTTAGCCTTCGCAGTCACAATTTTGATTAAATCATTTCTTAACTTTAGGAGTCTGCTTCTTTGCCACGCTCAGTTCTGTTATCTCTTTTTGGTTGTAATTCTTTCCTCCTCTACTCATCTCTGCATTATTTCTTCCGCTCCCAGATGTGAAACTAAACTGAAATTACCACATAGTTTTATAGTAGGCAACTAAAGCCCACGTTTCAGTAGTCCACACCCCCAGAATAATTATATAAATTCAGAAGTGGTTTTTGGACCATCAGTGTCAATCTTCAGTTTCTTTATCTGCTGCACTTTTCAAAGTCACATAGCAAGGACATAATGAGATGGATGTATGTTTTGGGTGGGTTTTTTTTTTTAAGATACTATCAAACATACTGCAAGCAGCTATTTGTCAGAGGACTAAACTTAACAGCTGGATATTGATAAAATGGGTGGAGGGGCTCCAGCATTGCAATGGCAAAGCGGCTCAGCTGCTGCAATTCTTACCAGAGCGCTGTTCCTGGACCCACTTAGGGGCTCGATCGTCTACATCAGTCTCTGGCTAATATACATCTGATAAATTAGAAGCAGCCCACCTCCCTCAACTGATGGAAGGGGAAAGGAGTTAGTTCCCCCCAACTCAGGGCCGGCTCCAGGGTTTTGGCCACCCCAAGCAGCCAAAACAAAAACAAAAACAAAAGCCGCGATCGCGATCTAAAAAAAGCTGCGGTAATTCGGCGGGAGGTCCTTCACTCCCAGGCGGAGTGAGGGACCGTCTGCCGAATTGCCGCCGAATACCTGGACCTGCCGCCCCTCTCCGGAGCGGCCGCCCCAAGCACCTGCTTGAGAAGCTGGTGCCTGGAGCCGGCCCTGCCCCAACTCTAGAGGTGTTTAGGGTGGTGGTCCATTACTATATCTTCCTCTAAACTCCCAATTTCTGCAAAAAGTCTCTACTATATTATTATACACAACCACATTTTGTTTCTCCGCCACCAGTAAATGACTCCACCGGCCCTCTGGTATCATATGCAGAAGCAGAGTAAATAGGACCTGGTTAGTTTTACTGTTGCTCACAGGTTTCTGAATAAACCAGTTACATTCAGTGCACTGTGGCTTGGCAAAGTCATGATCAGCAAGGGCTCCACTGCTTCAATTTATCCAACAGTGTATCTTAGTCACCATAAGGGCAAGCAGCTTATTTTTAAATGAAAGCTTAAAATGCTCAAACTGATTACTTAAGATCCCTTTAGAAAAGTTTCACTGCTCTCCAGGGAAATTAGCCTATATACCACCGGTGAGTGGATTTTGAGTGCCCTGCCGGCTTACATCAGGTGAAATGAGACGTGATGTCAAAGGCCTTCAGCCATATTGTAAAAGAAGGTCACTGCTACATTTGCAGTTAAGAAAAAATAGGAAAGTCTATACGTGAATTTGAAGTTAATGTGCCTGACTGACAGGCCTGGAAACCAAATACTGCAGATACCACATGGGCAGACATTGCACGCTTCATAGTGTTTCTAGGATTTAGACCGAAGTTCAGTCAATTCAACCCTAGTCAATTCATCTGTGCGATGAGTAAGGACAATAACTTTCTAATGTGGATATTTCCCTTAATAATTATATTGAAGCCACAACTCTATTCTTATTGGCCAACGAACAGCCATTCAATAGTGGTTGTTTTTAATCACTACTGACAGGGGCTAGATTCAACCTGTGGCCCAGTGGTTAAAATGCCATAACCCCTTCACCATTCCCCTGTAACTCACTAGTTATATAGATGCACTCACTAGTAACTATTCACTTTTCATTAATTTTATCAAATTGGAACAAATGGTTCATTTTACAAACTGACCAAATCTTGCATATGCAGACACAGGAAAGGAAGTGTAAGTGCCATTCCTGAAATATCAGAAAAATTATAAATACAATTTTGCAGCCGATTGATAAACGCTGATTTGCGGTTATATCTGCATTACATCCAGACAGACGCCTTTTTCAATTTATGTATACCTTATATTCAGCAGAGTTTAATCAACTTGTTCAATGGAAAAGAAATGTTGACAGCTTGAATTGAATGATCGAGCATGGCTTACCAGTGTCACTATTGCACATTCAGCTGTCAGCTGCGCTGCACTAAAAAGCGTCCGTACAAAACGGTAAATGTGCTTGTGATCAGGGTCATGCTTGCTGTAGTCATTTGGAACTTCTTCTCGCTGAAACAGAAAGCGCCTAGAGTTAGTCACTGTACATTTAAATGTTACTTGGCACTGCTTTTTACAGCAATACACTGTTGTTTCCTTTCACCAATCTGAAAGGCAAATCTACACAAACTTTTGTTTTGGAAAGAGAAGGAACAAAAAATCCTATACAAAATAGAAAGCAGCACTGGCCATACAAGTAAATATTAGGAGAGTCCTCTAACAAAAAGCAATAGTTTTACCTGGTCTTTTGTAGTCCAGTTTTAATTCACATTTTGCTCCTATAAGAATATAGGTTTGAATGAAAGGCAGACTACTGCCTGTCATCCCGAAGTTACATTTCTTGGTTATATCCTTGGAGTGATGATTAGAAGTATGTAATCTTGACAGGCGAGATGGTGGGTAACGTTCTTGGCATATCAATGCCCATGCTGCATTCTTCTGTAGCCACACAGCAATTACATAACATCAGGAATCCCTAGGCATTCTGCTTCTCGGAAAGTACCATGCAAGATTTTCATTGCTCTGCATGAGCTACCTAGCATGAGGCAAGGGAAATTCTAAGTTCTGAAAAGGTAATTCTTCTTGAAGGGCTGTGGGCAAGAACATGAACCACCCCCATGGGGGACTAACTCATCCATGGAACTTTCCTATTTAGCAGGAAGCAAAAATTCCATCCCCAAATAAGCCACAATCACAAATATTGGCCAAACCAGACAGTCTCTACATAAAAGAATAAATGGACACAAATCAGATGTCAAGAATTATAACATTCAAAAACCAGTTGGAGAACACTTCAATCTCCCAGGTCACTTGATTACAGACCTAAAAGTCGCAATATTACAACAACAAAAACTTCAAAAACAGACTCCAACGAGAGACTGCTGAATAGGAATTAATTTGCAAACTTGACACCATTAAATTAGGCTTGAATAAAGACTGGGAGTGGATGGGTCATTACACAAAGTAAAACTATTTCCCCATGTTTATTTTTCCCCCCTACAGTTCCTCACACCTTCTTGTCAACTGCTGGAAATGGGCCATTTTGATTACCACTACAAACAGTTTTTTCCCCTCTACTGCTGGTAATGGCTCACCTTAACTGATCACTCTCCTTACAGTGTGTATGGTAACACCCATTGTTTCATGTTGTGTGTGTGTGTGATCCCTCTCTATAGACAGACAGACAACATGAAACAATGGGTGTTACCATACACACTGTAACAAGAGTGATCAGTTAAAGTGAGCTATTACCAGCAGTAATTATATAATTTTATTTATATATAATCTTCCTACTGTATTTTCCATTGCATGCATCCGATGAAGTGGGTTTTAGCCGCCAACAGCTTATGCTCAAATAAATTTGTTCGTCTCTAAGGTGCCACAAGTACTCCTGTTCTTTTTACAAATATTGGAGGCACTGACTTTTCAAAAGACAAAGTGATACCTCATAAGGTTCCCCATCCAGATATCTCATAAGGTTCCCCTCCAGGCTGAGGGGAGGGTGGTGGATGAGAGTAAATCCTGCAAAATGATCGCAGAAAAACAAACTTAGAAGGTACCTATCCTTTCTTTAAAGATACCATCCCTGAAGGATTCTTACTCCTGGCAAAAAGGAAGTTTAAAGGAAATCCCAAAACAGTTTCAGTAAGACAAACCAACAGCTACAGCAAGACCAAAGCCAAATATAAAATGTTTTTGAAAATGGGAGAAGACAAGCATAAGGCTTAAGACAAAAATAATCAAAGTCTTCAAAAATTCGGCCAACTCACATAAAGGACATCCCGGTATCCAAAACTTTATGGTGATGTGAGCGAGTTTGGGCTCTGCTATTTTAGAAACAGGTTTTGCAGGACTGAGATCGAAGAGAGTTCTTCCTCAAGTCCAAAGCAAAGCAAAAGGGCAGCAAATGTATGGGATGAGAAGTGAACGCCTGCTTTGCACATGTCTAATAGCAACAGCCTTAACGTAGGCAAGCAGAGGCTGATTTGTCTCAGATCAAATGAGCTGACATGGACTTGGCTGGCTTGAAACTAGGCTTTAAGAAAGCAAAAACAAACAAAGTCAGACATGGTGCTCTTATGTAAGAATGCTGTCCAGTGAAGAGATGTCAAAAGAAACAAAACTGATGAAAACAGTTCTTGCCAAATAGAAACCCAAGACTTTCTGACAAACCACACATGAAGAAAGGGCTCTCCAGAATGGGCATGCAAACATGGGAATAATACCGGCAGAATGTTCATCTGCATCAGAGGCCACGCCACGCACACCTGATGCTGAGCCAGGCTTGGGCCCTCATGCACTGACTTTGAGCACCTGTCATTTGTCTACGGAAGCAACAACCTGGTAAAAGGCCTCTGCCCGGAGGTCCACCTGCCTTTCGGCCATGAAGGCTCAGCTGCCCATAACATCACGTTTTACTGCTGCATACTGGTTAACCGGTCAGAACAGATTCCTGTATCCAAGCTCAGGTTTCCTGGGCACAGTACTGTAGCTTCTGTTCTTCCCTCTGGCCAGACCATCCACAACCAGCCAGATTTCAGGTACAAGGTGGAAGACATAACCAGAGTTGTGCTCAGCACAATATTTTCTCAGCTGCCTTTGAAGCAGGGCCAGTGGAGAGAATTATTTACCAAAGCTTCACTCATTGGTTTGAAATAGGGTACAACTTTATTGGACAGGGACTTCTAACCCAGGTATCTCTTGAACCCAGTTCCTGCAAATTCCTGGACTGGAACCCACTCAAACTGTCAACTCCATTATGTTTAATAACTTGGGTATAGTGGAATCCACACATGCAGAGTCAATAGCCTTCCAGTATACTTGGAAACACGCCCCCCTCCAGCTCATTTTTGTTTAAGTGACAGCCATTGCGGCTACTCTGACCCAGATGATCTGGAGAAGGACATATTTCCAAGTATCTTGACAGATTAGAAACCATGATCAGCAAGATGATCAGGTTCCAGAATGCCAATGCTGATCTTAGCACAAACAGAGCTCCAATCTGAGAGCTCTGATGAAACACAATGTAGTTTTAAGGACAGCATCGAAGGTGGTACCGCACTCGGATGGCTAGGTCTCTGGTTCCGAACTTGTACAGAGAGGGGAGGCTGGAGTCTTTGAGTACGTCTACACTGCAGTTAGACACCTGTGGCTGGCCCAGGCAGCTGACTCAGACTTGTAGGGCTCAGGCTAAGGGGCTGCTCAAATGCAGTGTAGAGGTTTGGGCTGCAGCCGCAGCCGAGCTCTGGGACTCGCCCACCTCACAGGGTCCTAGAGCCTGGGCTGCAGCCTGAGCCTGTACGTCTACATTGCAATTGAGCAGCCCCTTAGCCGACCCTAAGTCAGCTGGCACTGGCCAGCCTCGGGTATCTAACTGAAGTGTAGACATACGCTTTGAAGCGGAGCTACCCTAAGTTAAAGGCTTTAGCGGCTGTGAGTCAGGGGCAACTAGTCGCTTGGCACCTCCTGCTGATGCTTCATTTGGGAACGTAAAGTCTTGTTCAAGACAGACAGACCTCAGTACTACTGACTTCAAAACAGACCAGAGGATATTAGGGACTCTGCAAACGGTGGAGTTCCTATCTTTGTAGGGGATGATGTTGGACTCTGACCTCTGGGCTGAAAGGGAAGCGGAGTCTGTGAGGGCACAAGTGGCACTGGCACAACCCAGGCATCCAGCTGTCAAACCTGACTCTGCCATACAATTCAAGGATTTCTCCTTCAAGTCACTGAGCCAGATTCATAAGTCTCTGGGGTATCTAAAGGAGGGAAGAAGGGATGCTTTTCTCCTGTCCCAAGTGGCTGAAACAGAGGATGATATCCTAAACCAGGGATGGGCAAACTTTTTGGACCGAGAGCCACATCAGGGTTGCGAAACTGTATGTAGGGCCGGTTAGGGAAGGCTGTGCCTCCCCAAACAGCCTGGCCCCTGCCCCCATCCGCCCCCTCCCACTTCCCACCCCCGACTGCTCCCCTCAGAACCCCCCACTCATCCAACTCCTCCCTGCTCCTTGTCCCCTGACCACCCCCTCCCAGGACTCCCTACCCCTAACCAACCCCCAGGACCCCGCCCCCTTATCCAACCCCTGCTCGTTGTGCCCTGACCGCCCCCTCCGGAGACTCCCTGTCCCTAACCGCGCCACCCCCAGGACCCCACCCACTATCCAGCCCTCCCTGCCCCGACTACCCTGACCCCTATCCACACCCCCGCCCCCAACAGGCCCCTTGGGACTCCCACGCCTATCCAACCCCCCGGTCCCAGTCCCCTGACTCCGCCCCACCCCCCCAGAACCTCTGCCCCATCCAAGCACCCCCTGCTCCCTGACTGCCCCCCGGGACTCCCTGCCCCATATCCAACCCCTCCTCCTCCCCCCCCGCTCCCTTACCATGCTGCTCAGAGCAGTGGGAGCTTGCAACCACACGGAGAAACAGACCAGAGCACTGGCAGCATGGCGAACTGAGGCTGCGGGGGAGGGGGAACAGCAGTGGAGAGGCCAGAGCTAGCCTCTCCGGCCAGAAGCTCAGGCGCCGGGCAGGACAGTCCCGCGGGCCGTAGTTTGCCCACCTCTGTCCTAAACAAAGGAATTCTAGAAGCAAGTAGCAGTGAAGTGAGTGAACTCTAAGGCAAAGCTACCTGAAATGCCTGACACCAGAAATAAAATACAGAGCACAGAAACAAGATTCCTCAGAGACTGCTGGAGCATGGAATCCTACCGATGATCTTAGGCCAGCATATTCAGGAGGGAATAAAGGGGGAAGTGAAGGAAAAAGAGTTATGATCTGACTGGAAGGCAAGGAGGGCCATGGAAAAGGATACCGGGAACAGTCAAAGCTGGACAGGATGAAGTGGTACTGAAACATTTGCTGAAGAGGTTCAGTTCCTATAGGGAGGACCTTTCTTTGCTGACTAAAATCAAGCAGGAACAGCTGCAAAAACTTCAAAAGCTTAATCTCCGTGGTGACGGGTGATCAACAGGCAGAGGTGGCTGCACTCCTACTCACTATCACTGTCTTTAGGGACAGAAAAGATGTAGAGCTTGCAGATTTCTGCAGGCCTCACACACGGAGTTGAGACACTGGAGCGAGACTCCTCTATGGAAGGTATCTTTACAGAATAGTTCTTTTGCCAAATTAAACTTCTTTTAAAGAAGTTTTAGATAGGAGGAGGTCAAACGCTGCCGCTCTACAGACACTGTAAAGAATGATTTGTAAAGTTACTTTTAAAAGGATGAAGCTCAGCTAATATAAGTCAATACACACCCCACACCAGAAATATGTATATTTTTAACATTAATAGTAATGTTAATACTAAAGCATATTTTTAGGATCTGGCAGGAAGATTAATCAAAGCTTTATCTGTTTGAATATTTGAAAGGCAAACTGAATTTTTATTTTTATTTTTTTAAAACCACAAAAGTCTTTTAAACCAGCACAGGCACTTCTACGTTCAATCCTGATGAAAAAGAAAACAAAGTAAACGATTAGGACTCGGCCAGGCAGTCATAACTTGACACCACTCAACAACGGCACACTGAAGCGCACAGCCTTCAGCTCAAATCTACTATCAGGTTTTGTACCTTAGAAGATTGTCTGTAAACAGGAGCATGAAAACGAATAACTTTAGAATAATATGTTGAATGCCCCAAACTGCCAGAGTAAGAGACGTTAAGCGTATTTACTTTAAAATTTTGCCTTTCAGGTTCATTAAAGGCCAGACTCACCGTCTCCTGCTTTGTGTGATGCTTCATGAACTATTTGCTATCACTTAAAGGTTAGGCACAAGGGCTGTAAAGGTAAAGCATGCTTCCTCCAAAATGATTATACAGCCTCAGCCAAGTGCTTGGCATGAAATAGTGTTAAAAAACCCAGACATGTGGAAGAAAGAATAGTAAGAATCAGAATAAACACGGAACTAACATGATGCATGTTAAATGTCACCACTTCACTTTTTGTTGCATCTTATTCTTCAAATACCATGAGGAAAAGTGAAGACTCTACTGCAATTCGCCTACTGACATAATAGTTGGTTGTCTATACATAAACCAATTTGGTTTTAGAAACTCCAAGAGAGGACCATATATCTTTGCCTGCACTTAGATCTAGATTAACAAAAAGTAATTTAAAAGAAGGTGATTTTACTCTTTTAAAGTGAATGCTATTTATACTGGACACACAACACCGACAAGGATGAAAATAAATACATGATTAACAAAAAAGAAAAATATAAACTCAAGAAATTACACTTACCGTGAGAGGATGGGATTTTTCATCAAAAATATCCAATGATCTGGCTGAATCTCTATCAAACAAGAGTATGCATTTTACCAATGGAGATTAACTATTGGCAGAACAAAGCATTTGATATTGTAAAAATTGTTTACCACATTAAAGCATTTTTTTTTTTTTTTTTTTTTTTAAGTTTTGTAGGTTTTTCCTGGAATTTGGCACTAGGTTTTGCTGCATTCCCATAAGCATGATTATGAAGAGATTTTCCACAACTGAAAGAATTTAATAAGCAAAAGCAGGCATGTGAACAGTTAGCTATGTTCTCACTACCAGAAGTTAAATTAAGCATCTGCATAAAGGCCCTAGAGTTGACGTTCTATGAAATTTATTTACTGTATAGGCTCTTCTGAAAACAAACTTTCATCTCATTATAAAGCAACACTTCTCATAGTCATACGATGTATGCTGAAGCTAAATATAACGCGACAAGCCCTGGCAGCACAGCAGTCAATGGACCTATGGTAGGCCCTTGCCGCAGAAAAACAAAAACATGTTTTTACATTGAAACCTCTGTCTTGAGTTAGCGGTCTTGATGTAACATGCTAGCAGAGACAAAGCACAGGTGGTTTGCACTCAGTGTAGCTAGTTGAGGCAAACCCCAGGTGAGGGGTATAGTGCTGACCTCGACTAGTGGCATCAAGGCAAAAAACTACCTGCACCTTGTCTCTACTTGGATTTTACAACAACACAGTTAACTATCTCAATGTCAAAAGCACCTTTTTTCTAGGGGAGATATAGCAAGCATTACATTGGTGACTCCCTCAGCTGCAGCTATCCCTCCTGGGAGCTTCCGTTGGCCCTGTCCTCACTTGGAAAAATGGTGTGGTTATTAATACACATTAAAATCCTAGTATAGGCAAAGCCACTATATTTTTAATGTGTTAGCTAGTCAAAATAAAACCTTTGCTCCCCAGAATCTACCTCATCCAGCTAATGTTCGTAAAACTACAACAGCCTTGCCTACAGTAGGATATTAGCATGCTAGCTAACATGCTTTAAAAAATACACCTTTTTTTCTAGTAAAGACAAGGCCCGGATGTACTTTTTTTCAATCGTGTTAGCTGAATTAAGTTAACTGAACATGATTGAAAAGCCCTCTTACTGTTCCTTATGACGTTCGCTGGCCACATTGTAGCCTAGGCTTCCCTTAGACTTTAACTAGATTAGTTTAATATATGTTAAAGGCAGTGTATGCCTTGTCTACAAAAGACTTGGTACATATCCCATCTTAAAGCCTAGTCTATACAAGACCTCAAACATGAAGAGTGCTTTTCAAACATGTTACACTAACTCGATTGAGCTAACAGTGTTAAAACATGCCCCATTTTTCCCCAACCAAGAAGGGTGGATACCTTTTCAAGGGTATTCTCCCTTCCCTAAAAAGAAGGGCTCTGTAAAACCTGTAGGGGTGAAGTAGGATGACATGCATCCTTGCTCTACCCAATCCTTGGGGCTGCCCACTCTCCACCCTGGGAGTTATTTATCTCAAATTAATCTATTCATAATTGATCAGAGCAGTTTATAGGATTGTAGAGGCTAGCTTGGACAGTCCCCAGACATTTGCAGTTTACTCTAGAGACTAGTCTCCACAATCACACTGGCAGTTCTCTCAAGGTAGTTAATCTTAGGTAAGACCTCTAGCAAAAGTAAGACTGCAGCAGATCCCAACTTTACAAATCGTCACAAAGAGGGACAGTGACAGAGATGGCTGGCACCCCTCTGCTGCCAGATCTTATAGACATGATTGGGCTTGTTTTTAAGAAGCTGCTGATTGTTTGTTTCATACATGATCAGACAGTTCATGTTCTTCTCTATTTCCATTCTCTGAAAGGGCATCTCTAGCAGCTTCATTTGAGGGGCAAAATGTTCTACAAGGCTCAACATTCACTTCCCAATTCAAATATTTAGCATCATACCATGGAAAGGGATTAGATCATATGTAATGAGGTTACTAGTATGTGGTATTTGTATATTAATGTAGTACACAGGACAAAATTTTCTTATGAACATCTAAATTGTAATAATCTAAACCCCATTTTATTTAGGAGACGACCAGCCAAAGCCCAGAGCAAGTGCTGGTACACTTAAAAGCAGCAGCAGGTTTTAGAACAAGTTCAGTATGTTTTTCCAACACTGCCACTTTAATTTTTGTGCTTCACCCTCGACGTAGTATTGAACATAAGCATTGGTTTACAAAAAGGTTGATCAGCCTATGACATAACTATGAAGGAAAAGCAGAGGCTCCATAAAACTGTATGATGTTTTGAACCTAAATTACTTACTAATTATGCCAACTACAGCTCAAATGACTTGGACATACAACTGTTAAGCCACAGTTATGATTTTGCTTAACTAGAGAGAAGTTTATAGAGAGTGCTCACCTGTTCTTTATGTGGTAGTATATTGCTAACGTCACACTGCGAGGAAAGGGGGAAAAAAGGTTATTTTACCGAAGCATATTCTGCCTTCATAAGATGTTGCTCAGGACAAAAACAGATTTCTAGAACCCATTTAGAGTATGACTTTATTCTATTTCTGAAGTTGAAATGAAATTAGTGATTCCCCATCTCCCAGTTACATTTTTTTCCTTAAGTTCTCATTCCCTGGTTCTGGTTCTCTCTGTGAACGGAAGTTAGCCAAGACAGATACACTCTGATTTGCTAGCTACACTCATTTTAAAACTACATGTATACATCTCTGTATCATAACAGAAGTCTGAGGTACCTAGTTGAATGCATGTCTGATTAACCACTGACAAAAAGCTTCAGCATGCCAGAAGCCCGCTCATCATAAGCTCCCTTTGGAGTTTTGTTTTTTTAAATAGTGTACTTTAATGGTAAGATGGGCTTATTGGCTGAAACATCTGTTCGTTCCACAACCAGAAAGCAGCCAGTCCATAATGGTACTCAGACACTACGGCGACATGGGCCATATAAGTGGAACAGATGCATTGGTGGAAAGCGGCTAACACCCACTACTGTATGGTACCGACATACACCAGAAACAAATCAAGTTATTGATCCTGAGTTATACTGACAATATCATGCTTTGAAAATAAACATGTCCACATTTATTGACAGGGCACCACTAGTCTAGCAAAATAAACAATTCAGTTATAAACTGTCATTTTAAATTGGTCATGATTTTATTTTATGCCTAGTTCACTATTAACCCTCTAAATTAGAGCGGTTGTCGTCTTCGTTTCCAAAAACTGGCCAAAGAAAATTCTGAGTAAGTCTCACTTCATCTTTAAATCATCCAACTGGGCCCAAGTTCTTCAGTATGGTAGTTTCTAAGAAGTGAGCAGCCTTAAAAACTGTGACTTACGCAGAGACAAAAACACATTAATTACATGTAAGCAGAGCTTCAGTTTGGAAGTTCCCTTGCTACAAATATACTCAAGATCCGATTTTAAAAGTTTCAGGTATTTCAGGTACTTGCCCAAGCTCCCCTGCCAATTTTTTTTCCTGCTCGTTTCCTACTGTGTATGAGACCCACAAAAACAAGCTAAATAGTAAAACGGACTATAATGTCACATGTACAAAGTCAGAAGTCTGGAAAAAACTGTTGTAATTTCAGTCACAATAACCTTGGGTAAAAATTTTCAGACAAGTGATTTTTCCCCTTTCAATATCCTTTATAAAACTAAAATCAAATGACCCTGCATTTAGTCAGTGGATTGTTCAGAACTGGCTGAACGGGTAGGAGCACCGCAGCTCTTCAGAGTGTAGAGTGCAGAGAAAAGCCCGGTCTACACAGTTTTTGCTACAGTGATGGTCAGTTTTGAGCTATGTTTTATTTTTACTGATGTTGTCACAGCAGTTTGATATGCAGCATGGACACAGTTAGACCAAAAGGTGTCTTATGCTGGTATAGTTCGTTTCCCCTGCCCAAATATTTACACTGGGGGGAGGGGCTGTACAAAATAGTTAAAGCAGTACAACGCATGCAATACAATTGTTCTCTTATTACACTTGCTGAGATTTGGTGCAACCCTTTGTTTGAGTAGAAGTACAAAATTTAAAAAGCCAGAACATTCAGAGTAATGAATTTAATATTATGCAACATTAAATTGACAGCTGTAGAGACTAAAGTATCTGTTTAGTCAGAGAAAAAGGGCAGAAGGGGAAACTCCAGTGCCCGTTTCCCCACCAGGGAGTGTCAGTCATAGCCCCAGAGGCAGACAGGAGTAGAGTTCACTCTCTTGTCCATTCAGTCCTGGCCACACCTGTTGCGACTCGAACAACTCATTTCACATGGGCAATGAAACAGCCTTCAGACGGCAGTGACTCACTGCTAGTACTGGCCAATAAAAGGGGAACTGGTGATTCGGTTTTCCACTTTGGCTGGAAGACTTCCTTTTGAAACAAGTCTGACAGTTCTATTTGTCTGGATCAGATGTGAGAGGCAAGCTGTAGGTGCAGCTTCCTAATCCCATTACAATTCTGAGCCGCATAGCCCTCTACAAGAGTAACCTCAGAGTCCTACCAAAAGAAGAAACTTACCAAGTCCTAAACAAAGTTAGACATGCCCAACATGCCACCTAACCCATTGCTGAAAGGTCAGCCAGGCATATGGCAAGGCAAGAGAGGACAAGAGGGGATGGGATGGTTTGAACTCTTCACCTTCAGCACCTCCCTTCTGGCCAAGCAGCAGCTGTGTCACTTTCAGGTCTGGATTCCAATAGCCAAATCAGCAGCTTAATACACTTCCAAAATTTGTTCAAACTTTAGCATCTGCCTGCAGATGCAATGCCTTGGGGGAGCTACCAAGTCTTCCTCTTTGTTGCATCCAGGAAAGGAAAAAATCACTTCTCAGCTTTGGCTCCCTACCAGCTGTGTATGAAACTAATTCTCACTATGCTATCAGCAGCACGTGGATCAAAAAGAAGCCTCAGGTGGGGAACAACAGAGGTTGTATTGTCACTTCTTTTTAGATGAAAGATGTTTTATAACTATACTCAAATACATGACGACAACTGTGGAACCAGAGCTAAAACTATGCATTAGTTATAGTCTTCTACCACTAGAGGGGCAGACTAGCACTACAGGCAGCTTGGGAAGAAGTTCCAAAGGGCTGTATTATATAGATCTCCCCACAAAACCACTTCCCGTTTTTCAACCCAGAGTTTTTGCTTTCATTTTAAAGAATTAAAAAGCCCCTTTTTATTCAACATCAATACTCCAATTCTGCAAAAAATCATCAAGTGACCTGAGCGTGGTTGTAACTAAGGTCTTGTCTCCACAGCACATTAGTATGCAGCGGAGTGTGAATCTACAGTGCACAGGCCTGCCATGAAGTAATATCCTATGCAGACAAGCCCTGACATGTGAAAACGCCTTAAGCTGCATTACTGGATGGCAAAGGAAAAGCTCAACCCCCACACCTCCCGAAACCCTAGCCCCAAGTCCCTTTCTGTGACCAAACTGTCAGGGATGAACTGTCAAATCAGAGCCAGTTGAATGCCTTGACTGACAGAGACCAGCATGATTAACTAACCCCAGGCTCAAAGCCCGCAACGTCACTCTGCCTCTTGCATGATCAGAATGGTACTTACCATTTTATTGTGCTTCTAAGATTAGGCTGGCTGACTGTGCTGTCGTCTATAAATATGGTTGAGCATGAGCTATACTTTTTCGTAAGCTGCCCTGGAGAAACCTTAAAAAAGAGAGAGAGAGACAAATTTAAGAAAAGTTTGTTTACAGAAATTTGGGTTCTGGGTGTACAACTTCATCGACACATCCAAAATACTGTAGATGGATACTAAGTAGCAAACAGGAGGCACTTGGAGATGAATGCTCTTTGCATCTAAACTGCCCTATATCAGTACAGTTAGTCAAGATGCTGCTAATTCAGCAACACAGACAGAAATGTTCATGTACACAAACGCAAGACACACAAAAAAGTAACTGTTCTAATTTTAGTTCGGTATCAGCCTTTTCCCTCCTTTAATACATTTATCTACTTTCTCTATACCAACTGCTCCCATGTCTCCTTCTCCCACTCCTTGTTTATCCCCTTCTTTTATACCACACCCCACACTTTAAACATGCTCCCATTTTCTGGCCGCTCCATCCTCCCTTTAAATCCCAGCTCTTCCATAAACTCTTCATAACATTAATCTCTTCCTTGTATCCTGTTTATCATTTTGAACCAGAACGTGAGCTATCTTGAGATCTTTGTTTTAGTCTGCAGCTGTAATCTCAAAGAAGGATCTATACTTGGGATAGGAAACCTCAGAAGACACCTAAGCATGCTGAAGGATGTAATATTGGTAATTTCATTACCAATGAGTGCCTCTTCCTAGTAAGGTATAATTCACTTTCTGTCCTCCAACTACGTAGTGTTTGATGTTTGAACAAGATCTGATTGTTTAAAAAAAAATATTTAAAGTATTTCTCTGCCTTTTAGTATTAAAAAAATCAGGATTTGATTTCCCTCTTTCTTGGAGGACTCCCTGAACAACCAAAGGGATATGACCGCACAATCACGTTGAAGAGATTTAACTGAACAGTTTAAGGTTTGCCAACCTCTACTTAATACCAAACCTCAGTCACTGAGAAATCTGTGTAAGCTCCAACACCTTTCACCCCCTCAACTGAGGCCTGGGAAAAGATCCCATGGCAGTTCTTAAGTCCTCCAGCAAAAACAAGTAAGTCTTCAACCTGAATTTTGGAACTTTTATATATATGAAAATAAGAATGACAAAATACACAAGTCATTGTGCTAACAACATGGGCATATACATTTCACCTTCCACGGCACATCCAAAAACTTTCAGCACCAAAGCAGTTTTACTAATTTAAGTTTGGTTTTTTTAAGTACCAAGAGTGTAAGTTATTAGAAGACATCTCCCTGGCCTATTATCCAGTGGCATAATAAAGTCTCATGCATTTCTCTCTCTGGTGAGATGTCAAAAAGGAAAAAAAAAAGGGAGAGGGGGGAAGGGAGCTAGATGTGTGAAGTATCAGCAAATGAGAAGATCAGAACAGTTTTGTCTACTAAAAAGTTACTGCTAGGTTATCGTGGTCCCAATTTCCAGAGGTGCTGAATACTTGCAGCTCTCTCTGAAGTCAGTGGTGCTATGGACGGACGCTCAGCACTCCTGAACAGCCAGATCACTTCAGTTTATTAGAAGCCATCGCTCAATTTTTTCTTCTTTTTAACAAGAAAGTTTGCCCTGAAGAAATGTCATTACTTCAATGAAGACTAGCTGCATTGCCTAAAATTGCCTTTAGATAGCAGCACTCATAACAGCAAATCTTTCTCGAATTAAGATTTAAATAGCTTGTCATCTCAGGTTTTAAATGTACCTGGTTTTACTTCTGCTTTAAAGAGACATCAACTTAAGAATCACACTTGTCTGAATTTTGCCCCCTAGTACTGTTTATAATTAATACACAAGGTCAATAGAACTGAAAAAAATATATAAATATATATATGCTATTTTGTGTTTTGACAGCTCATTCATCGCTGTGCTCTCCTGTGTTTGTTTTCTCCATTTGCGTAGATCTTTCACACAGCAATCTAAAAAAACCCTCAATCATTTCTTTCCTAAACTTTGAAAAGGTAAATGTATAATCAATAAAATTTGCAGGGACTTTAGGGGACATAAAGGACCTACAGCTACTCTGAATGTATTTTTGAAATTTGACTAAGTTCCAAGTTGACAGTATCCCTTAAACAGCATCCCTTAAACAGCATCTTACGTCTGATGGTTTGTTTTACTTACATGATTGATGTGGTTACTCTTCCTCTTCTCTCGCACTAGGAATGGGGGGAGGAAAATGAACTCAGTTATAAATTAAGAAGTTCCATAGCAAGGCACGCAGTGGTATCGAGCAAGCTGTAGTGTTTTCCCAAAATATAAACAAGCAACACATAGGATGCTATCTTAGTTCTTGTACTTTCCATATCTGGAATTCAGTTTTGAGGACAAATAAATCAATACACTTGTTTTTAAATGTTTCACAAAGCTATTATTAAGAAGTATTCTCCCACTTATCCAAACGACCTGGGGACAGCCAAAACTTTCCGCTAACTGGGCATTTGGATAAATGGAAGTGCCAGAGCTTTTAGTGCTAGAAGCCAGAGGAAGCAAGAAACAGTGGTTGGGCCTTCCTGTGCTCTGACCCTGCATGCTGCAGTGATGCTGCATGGACAGAGCCCAAAGGGAGGTAAAGAGAAGGGTAACGAAGCAGAGAGTAGCCACAGGAGATAGGAGCATCCTTGACAGCCTCAACCTCTGCAAGCACCAGTACAAATAGGGACGGGTAGGACTGGCCCCATCCATTGGGGCTTTCAGTGCCAGGAAGCGCTCAAGCAGCACCAAGGAAGCTATTCCCCATTGCAGCTACTCCCCCCTCTGCCTCTATCTTTCCTTTTCATTCTCTCCCCTTCAACCTCCTCTTCCTTCCTCCTGCCCCATTCATTTTCCTTAACCCATCAAGTTTCCCTCTGTCCTTTCTCAGTGAACCCCTCGTTTCTTTCTTGCTCTCTCCTCCCCTATGTTCTCTCATTCTCCCCCCACACCTCACTTTTCTCATTCCTATCTCTATAAATCCTCCCAAATCCCAGTTCCTGCAACCTTAATGTTAACCAGACAGTAGGTGATAACCGAGCTTTTTTTGGGAGGAGGGCGAGAGACACTGTGGCTTCGTATAACTAGGGTTTCTGGATAAAGGCAATTCAGATAAAAGAAATTATACTGTTGCTCAAATAAAATCAAATGACAGAGTCTAAACTCAGTTTACAACCACAATTAAGAATTGCGCTATTTCAGTTGCATAGTCTTCTAAAAAGTGCAGAAGTGTTGAAAATATGTATGGAGGCTAACTGAACTATTTGGCAGCCAGAAACACTTGATAAAAGCTTTACATTCAAGACATTATCTCATCTGTAAAAGTTGGACATATTTTACAACTAGCTGTTAGTTTTCATATGCACAGATGGAAATATTCTCAGCATCAACTTCTGGCCCTACCACACAGTTCAAGGATAACTACCTCCGTTTTGGGAAGACTTCAGAGGTTCAGAAAAAAACCCAGCCATTTCCACAAACAGAGGCTAGGGAATCCCTGCCCATCCTGGCTAATAGCTATTGATGGACCTATCCCTCCATGAACTTATCTAGTTCTTTTTTAACCCTGTTATAGTCTTGGCCTTCACAACATTCTCTGGCAAAGAGTTCCACAGGTTGACTGTGCGTTGTGTGAAGAAATACTTCCTTATGTTTGTTTTAAACCTGCTGCCTGTTAATTTCATTGGGTGATCCCTAGTTCTTGTGTTATGAGAAGGAGTAAAACACACTTCTTTATTCACTTTCTCCACACTAGTCATGATTTTATAGCCCTCAATCACAGCCGCCCCTTAGTCGTTTCTTTTCCAAGCTGAAGAGTCCCAGTCTTATTAATCTCTCTTCATATGGCAGCTGTTCCATATCCCTAATATTTTTTGTTGCCCTTTTCTGAACCTTTTCCAATACATCTTTTTTGAGATAGGGCAACCATATCTGCACGCAGTATTCAAGATGTGGGCGTACCACGGATTTATATAGGGGCAATATAATATTTTCTGTCTTCTTATCTAGCCCTTTCTTAATGATTCCAAACATTGTTTGCTTTTTTGACAGCTGTGGCACGCTGAGTGGATGTGTTCAGAGAACTATCCACAATGACTCCAAGATCTTTCTTGAGTGGTAACAGCTAATTTAGACCTCAACATTTTATATGTATAGTTGGGATTATGTTTTCCAATGTGCATTAATTTGCATTTATCAACATTAAATTTCCTCTGCCATTTTGTTGCCCAGTCACCCAGTATTGAGAGATCCTTCTGTAGCTCCTCTCAGTCTGTCTGGGACTTAAGTATCTTGAGAAGTTTTGTATCATCTGCAAATTTTGCCACCTCACTATTTATCCCTTTTTCCTGATCATTTATGATTATGTTGAATAGGACCCGTCCCAGCACAGACCCCTTGGGGACACCACTATTTAACTCTCCCCTTTCTGAAAACTGATCATGTATTCCTACCCTTTGTTTCTGATCTTTTAACCTGTTACAATCCATGAGAGGACCTTCCTCTTATCCCATGACAACTTATTTCGCTTAAGAGCCTTTGGTGAGGGGCCGGTCATGCAATTTTTTTATGCCACAAACTTAACAGAGGGTGAAAAGGGACTTCTTATTCCAAAGATGACACAAGCCAAAGCTCATGGCCATCTGGCCACATTTTTATTTGTTATACAAAGTCTACATGAGGATTGGAACTACTTCAATTTTCTCATGATACTGTCTTGGTCTTTTTAAAAATACAAAAAGGATGAAAAGCCAACTATAAAGTAGCAGCAGTAAACAGAACTAAAACTAACTAAGCAAAGGGAGCAGCTGGGGATATTTATATGTACAGAACAAGCTGAAAGATAATCAGCAGTCTGGCTATCGGCTTGTACAACATACCCTCTTTCCAAACCTTCAACCTTTGACTTTACGGATTGCTAGCTCCTGAAAGCAGAGAGAGTCTTCCTACCTGTCTGTAGAAACTAGCACATCTGACACCAATGTCTAACTACCACTTTTAACAAACAAGAACTGCTGGCCCGGTTAAGTGTTAACGTCTCAAAGTGAAATCACTGATTTTATTGACCTGGCAAAATGTTCAGAGATAAAGCAGATCCAGTACAGTCTACATAAAAGGTTCTGCATCTTCTACTCATGGAAAAGTCCTGGCCACTGTAGCGCTAACAGTTACTAATCCTTAGCAGGTCCATACTACTTTTCCCAAACAAATGTTTAGACATCAGTTCCAAGGAATACTGAACATGTCAGACCCACGTTTAAGACGCAGCCTCCGCCAGCAGGACTTTCGTATAGTTTAACATATTTCTGGCATGGCTTAAAGACTGCATACTGCACAAGTAAGCCACATTCCCAAATGTGGAAAGTTTTCTGATACACTTTAAAGTGGTATTTGGTTACTAAGTTCTAATATTTGCAACTTCATCTCTATAGCTGCCCCAACCTCTACCTCTTTTGTGGGGGCTTTTTGGTAGGGTGGGAGCTAGCTGGAGTCCTCCTTCCCATGAGGAACTTCAGTGCCCACCTCTCTCGCTTAGAGATTTCCCAAGCAGCATAATCATGATGCTGACATGACTGAATCACCCTAGAAGGGGGATTCTGAATCGCAGCTCTGAAACTTACAGATTTGTCAATTTAACTCTACTGTTCTTTGGCAAAACTATAAGCAAGCAGCAGCCACACTGAAGCTTTTTGTCAAGGCAAATAGGTACTTCATTCTTATGGTTGCAAAGATAACGTTCCAAATAAGGGTTAGAAACGTTAAAAGAAAAGAAAAGAACTGAACCTTAAGGGACCAATCAGTTTAAATCACTGATTTTTTTTTTAACACTACTATCATTACAAATAACAGATTTCTATAACTAAGAGATAAGAATATATTCCTCCATTATTTCAGTTTGTTTAACTTGTGCATTCAACAGCCTTTTGTGATCAGACAGCTTCACTGTTTACCCTGAATAGTCAGTTTCCAATGTGTGGGTCTTTCACAGAAAAAGGGAATTTTTTTGAAGTTAGTAAATCTATTCACGTGTTTAAGGGGGGCTCAAGAATAGGTGTGCTTTCTGAAACTACTTAACACTTACAAAACTGAACAGATTTCAAACGGACAGTGTCCCTTACAGAATTCATGGCCTCGGCCCACCATTCACCGGGGCAAGATTCCCACTTGCAAGGGGATTTTTTCAAGCCCTGGTCATAAGACAACTGTCTTCTGCAGCTAAATACCAAAGTGAGGTAAGGCAAACCTGTTCCCTCGGACTACTAGAAGCAAGAAGCTTGAATCGCCTGATACTGGATACCCATAAAGCACAAATGGCACTGTCCTAATAAAATAGCCTATGAAGACATTACTACGAAGAACTGCACATTTTAAAGCTAGTAACTCCTTACTGTGACTTAGGGTACATCTACACTACAGCGGGGAGTCGATTTAAGATACGCAAATTCAGCTACGTGAATAGCGTAGCTGAATTCGACGTATTACAGCCGACTTACCCCGTTGTGAGGACGGCGGCAAAATCGACTTCTGCCGCTTTTTGTCGGCGGCGCTTACTACCACCTCCGCTGGTGGAGTTAGAGCGCCGATTCGGGGATCGATTGTCGCGTCCCGACGGAACGCGATAAATCGATCCCCGAGAGGTCGATTTCTACCCGCCGATTCAGGCGGGTAGTATAGACCAGGCCTCAGGTTAAACACAAAGTCAACTTCTGTTTCTATGACTCAGCTTGACCCGCAGTTCAAATATCCAGTTATTTTTCACTGTTCTCCCACCTCCTTTCAAAAAGGAAAACAAGTGTTCGCTTACCATCTGTTTGGGACTTGCTCAGGAAAATTGTGCTTGCTCTGGGATGGTCAGATGGATTTGATTCCAAGGCTAAATCTGAAAGACAAGGGACAAAGAGATGGCATTTCAGTTTGGGATGGACAGAGACGAAAGGACCACGGAGGGGTAGTGAGGGTGACTACTGATGAGGCTGAGGTGAACATTCTGAAGGCCGTCAGACTCTTGGAGAGCTGTATCAGCTTTCAAATCAATGAGCCGGTGTTAAAATCCTGGCTTTTTAGCTTAATGTCCCAAACAAAAATCCAGTCTACACTACCAGTTTTAAAACTATAAGCAAATGGAGGTACAATTTACAAGCCAAGTTATTTAGGGCAGAGGATAAAAAATGGTCTCAATAAGTAAACAGGTTATTTTTCACTTTACTAAAGTTTCCTTTCCCACAAAGAAAAGCTGCCTGAGATGTGCAAATGGCATCAGTCCTGAGAAGGAGCAAGATTCTGCCACTTCTTGCTGGTGCTATCACACGGGCTAAGAAGCAGTCTCCTGTTATCCCCTGCTTTAGGAATTCCCCCATCCCAGGAGAGGAGATCCTGTTTTTGTGGAAAGCGGAGTAAGCTGAAAAGGTATCAGGGGGTAGCCGTGTTAGTCTGGATCTACAAAAACAAGGAGTCTGGTGGCACCTTAAAGACTAACAGATTTATTTGGGCATAAGCTTTCGTGAGTGAAAACCTCACTTCTTCGGCATCCGAAGAAGTGAGGTTTTCACTCACGAAAGCTTATGCCCAAATAAATCTGTTAGTCTTTAAGGTGCCACCAGACTCCTTGTTGTTTCTGAAAAGGTAGTTGCTGTTGTCATATCCCTCTTGCTCTCACACCCCCATTCCCAGCCAGCCTGGTTTCACCACACTATACTGCCTCCCACTAGGGTGGTTTAATCGGTTTCAAAGTAGGTTCTACTTAGCTATAAGCATGCTCAAGCCTCACTTGAGTCTCAAAGTGTTTGATTTTATCTCCTCACTAGTCCTGCCTTTATAGTGCGCCTGGCATAGCTTCAATTCCCAGAATACCATGTGGACAAGCTAACCTAGCTTTAAAAGCTGTTTCACTAACTGGGATAAATACTTAGTTTCAAAGCCAAACTGCTTTTTAACTACATCTCTGCCTGCACTAGTGGAAAACTTATCTTATAAAACTTAAATTAGATGAATTTTAGGTAATCAAGAAATGTTTACAAATATTTGAGATGGAAGGGGAGAGCACTTTTAAAAATCTTACCCACTCTGAAACGAGCATTTGCGAGCCTGCTCACTAAAATTCCAACTACTCTATGAAACACTGATGTAGGTTAAGTAGTCAAGTAAGGAAATGTCAGAATTAAGGTTGCTTTAGTCTCTTGCCATGATGAATCAAAGAAGACATCAGAAAAGAATCTACAACTCACTTAGATTGAGACCAGCACAGTGCATGGAAAAGTTATAGTACTGAAGGGGTTGTAAACATCATGCTACTATCAAGCTGGCACCAGATTTATGAAAGGCAGAACAGCTGTTCTGATTCATGTTGTAGAAATACCAACCTATGCTTCATGATCCGATTCATGTATGTTCTGGTGGGACTTTTTTTTCCCCCCTTCCATAACTAGGCTCTCCTACACTCTAAGAAACACAATTCCTGACTATTTACATTGGTCATGCTGACCAACCCTCTTCCAACATATGCTGCATTTACTACATAAACTATACAAACCAAGAACAAGAAGTCTAATATCTCAAGACAACGTGCTGGTGCGGTGGTGACTCCTTCAAGGGTACAAATGAATGTAAAATGCCCCATACACTTTCCCCAGAAGTGAAGGGAGATTAAACTGTTTACACCCTTAATCCCGATGCCATCCCCACACTAAAATGCTGATTACATAATTAGCAGCCAAAATAATACAATAATGTGATAACTCTTCATGCATCTCTCTTGGATTCTCCCCAGGTACATACATACAAGCCTTCTGTGCTACACACCATCTACTCATAATACAGCTGTTCCTCACGTGTCATGGTAAGAGCTGGTCTACACTGAAAAGTTAGGTCAACCCAGCTATGTGACTTAGGGGTGTGAAAAATCCACATCCCTGAGTGATGTAGCTAAACTGACTTTCTTCCATTGACCTAGCTACTGCCTCTCAGGGAGGTGGATTAACTACAGCGCTGGGAGAACCCCTCCTATTGCTGTAGTGAATGTCTACACTGAAATGCTACAGCACTGGGCTGCTGTAGTGTTTAAAGTGTAGACATAGCTTAAGTCAAGTTACTGGTTAGGTGAACGTACTCCTCTCAGTCCTTTCATTCAAGATTCCCCAATGGCACACTACATTGGTTTCTAGCCCTGGACATTTGCCAAATATTTGGCTTAAAACATCACTGATCATGGCAAACAATATTGTTTTGACATTAGTCCAGGATTGAACACAGCAAGTTCCAGAACAGTGTAATTCTGAACCTTACTATACAAATGTGGTGCATAAAGATTTATTCTAGCAATATGAAGGTTTGGGGTTTTTTTTTTTTTTAATTCTTCCAGCCCTCCCACTTCAAATAGATCATAATCAATTAAGAAAATTGATCCCTTTGATTTTGTTTTTTATAAACTTAAACCAAAATTTCTTGGTACAGTTTTACACACACACACACACACACACACACACACACACACACACACACACACAAAGTTGAGTGCTCATGGTGCCCATGAAAAGCTTCCTCATAGTCCTGCACAATGGGCTATAACAACAATTTGGCAGGATCACCTCGAAAAGAGTGGTTTCCTCTCTCTGCCCATTAATTCCTTTGTTTCTATACTCAGGATTGTCAACATGAATATCAATTTTAATACTTCACAACAATATTTTGAGGATTTATGTGACATGGACACCTGCGCACTAGGAAATGGACTAAGAGCAACACATTTTATATATGACTGTCTGGATGGCTAAGATGGTCGCTACTTTGACTGCCAGTCACTACCAATCTGGATGGGAAAAAAGCTGCAACCCAGAAGTGGAAGTGCTCTGTATCTCATTACTAGATGCCAGTTATCTCCTCTACCATGCAAGTTACATTTCATCATTAGCTAAGCAGACTGTATAGCATATCATTCAAACCGATGTTTATAAGTCATTGCAATACAAAGGCTGTGGGACAAGTATCATGGTTTTAAAACAAAGGGGATGACTGAACAGACAGCTCTTTTAATCTGTCACAATGGGGCAATATCTCAGTGAAAAGTTCTAAGACCAAAGAGTAATGCTTCTATTTTTTTTCTTTTCTTAAAGTCAGTCAAGTAAGATATACCCCCTATTGCTTCTTTCACATCGCTAAGGTTTCATGGAAGTGATGTTTGTCTAACTGACAAGACACACTGTTGGGTTAAATTGACCCTGACCCCACCTCCATTATTTTGGCCTTCTCTCATTCTTCTCTTCTGCCAATCCTTTCATAGTATTAGATACTAGAAGCCAACGTGGAATACTAAAAGTGCTACCAGAAATATAGACACAGCCCTTCTTGCTTCTAGTTACACAGGCTAGTAAACCACTTTGAGACAACATATTGTGCTGTCCCTGGGACAAAACCCCAGCAACACCTGATCGGGATTGCTGTGTACCAGTGCTTCTCAGCCCCCAAGCAGTGTGAAAGGCACCAGCAGGAACAGCAGAGCTACATTCCTCCACAGCAGCTGAGAATGCAAGGGAGGAAGAGATGCATTTGGTAGCTCACCACTCCAAAGCCATGGAGGATTGGCATCTATATGGCTGCACTGTTCCTCCTGCACAGCGCAAGCAGGACAAAACAGGTAAGCTGTGGCAGTTTCACTTTTTTAGTACTTCCGTCTGCGTTACTGGGCAAGTGCTATAAGCAGGAGCAACAGCAGAGGTGATGAACAAAGCAGAACACAGGAAGGATGTCAGGAGCAGTGAGGAAGAAGACAAGAAGGCAAGTGGGGTGCAGGGAGAGAAAAACCAAGGGAAAGACTGACCTGCTAGTAACACAGGGAATTCATGACCAAACCTAGTCTTTTATGCATGCAGCATCTGTGAGCCAGAAACCAGCACACTCAGCTTTGGAGACGATGTGCTTTTAAGTCATTGTCCAGCTACTACTCCAGGACAACTGAAAGATCATCAAGTTTGACAAGTGGCCTTGCAGACAGAGGAAGTAAGAGGACTATCTTCTGAAAAAGCACAGAATTACAGGGAGGGGGAAAAGTGAACTTCTGCTGGACTGGTAGCCAATAAAACTAAGAAGTCAAAACACTCGAAGTCTCCCCATAATCATTTTTTTCCAGTCAAGGCCACAATTTGAAGTGGAGAAAGGAAAGTTCCCAGACAACTGTGAAATCAAGTCACTGCAGCGTACAATCACAACCATAGTAACTACAACATTACTAAGACATTTCGTCCTGAAATCAGAAGCAAAATACACAATTTAGAGCGCACACACACACCCTTTCTTCCCATTCCTTTACTTCTCCTTGGAAAATGAAATTTATTCACAAAGTGCCTCAGCTTGTCAAATTATTAGATCACCTTGCTCGAATAAAGTGGTATGGAACTAAAGTAGGTTTCTGATCATGCTTCATTATTCTACAACACTTTCATCTATGAGCATCTTCCCCACAATTGCTGTAGTCTGAAAGGCAAGCAAACAGTAATCTCTACAAACATCAGTGCTGCTATTCCATGCGCGGATGCTAATATGCATCTTCCCCCTCCCCCGGGAAAATCACATTACTTCTAAAAGCAACCATCCTTTACCGGGTCACAACTCGAGATTTTATGTTCTCGCTACAGAGGTGCTTTACACTGTATTATCCAAGCTACCTTCAGGAGTTAGAACAGGAGTCTCAAACATGTGGCCTGTGGGCCGGTGATTTTCTGCAGCCCGCGAGCCCCTCGCAGCCCCCCGCCCTTCCCCAGTGTTTACCAGAGCGGCGGCCGGATGTGCACCAGGAGCAGGGCAGGCTCCCTGCCTGCCTGCCCTACCCTGTGCAGCTCCGGGAAGAGGCTGGAGAAGAGGGGGCGGAGGGGCTGTGTGTGGCTGTTACTTCAGGCAGCATCCCCAGCAGCTCCAATTGGCCGGGAACAGGGATCTGCAGCCAATGGTAGCTGCTGGAGGCGTTCCCTCAAGCAACAGAAACACACAGCCCCTCCGCACCCTCTTCCCCATGTTTCAGCCTCTTGCGGGGGCAGGGCAGATAGGCGGGCAGGGAGCCTGCCCTGCCCCCAGTACGCGCCAGGCCAGATCCTGCCCACCGAACCCTTCCTGCAGCGGAACCCCCTGCCGCACCCTGACCTCCTGCCGTACCCTGCACCCCTCCTGCACTGACCCCTGCCCTCAGCCCCCGCCACACCCTGACCTCCTGCCGTACCCTGCACCCCTCCTGCACTGACCCCTGCCCTGGGGCGGGTGAGGGAGAAAGATTACTGCATTTTTAGCAACTAAAGTAAACTCATATGGCTCTGAATACAATAGGTCTGCTGAGTAAGAAAACTTTAAACCAAGACTTGCATAGGAGTTTTAAAGATCCTGCTCTTATCAGTTCATTTTCCATTGAAAGTCCAATCCTATTTTTGACATCAAAGAAATACACCATTGGTCACTGCTGAAGAAGTGATAATCTCCAAGGACTAGGACTTCAGATGATAAATAAATACAAAGAGAAATTGCTTTTTGTATGAAACAATGATGAAATAAATAAGGATACTGCAAAGTATTTGTATACTGTTCATGGATTGACACTGGATGTGGTATTAAGGGTTCTGCATTTTCAGAAGTCCCTGTGGTACTGAATCTCTTTCACAGCAAAACCAAAGTCCTAGTCAATTTAACTTTTAGCCCCCTGCTGGGGAACCTAAAACAAAATACATGCCCATTCCACCACATGCACTAATCAGGCCCAGGGCTGGCGGTCGCCTAGGGTGCTACGATTTAGGGGGCGGCGACCGCAGCGGTATTTCAGTGGCGGGACCTTCCGCCGCCTCTGTGGGGGGCAGCATTTCAGGGCAGGACCTTCCGCCGCCTAGGGCGGCAGAAAAGCTGGCAGTGCTCCTGATCAGGCCTTTCAGGGATTGAGAGAAATTGAACAGGATTCCATGACCTGAACCTCTGTGTGCAGTAGCAAAAGTATTTTGGATGGGCAGAGTCAGAATGTGAAAGGGACCAAGAATTCCAGAGGGAAAAATAAAACCAATTACAAAATGTATAGGAGAAAGACAGACATCCTCAACTTTTTGTTTCTGGGGGAGGGAAGGAAAATGGAAATCCAGATGAAATAAGATGTGACAAATGGACCACGTTTTAATACCGCAATTAGAAAATTAATATAAACTCAATGTGACATTTAATTGGGTGGGTAGAAAACCAACTTTAAACTGTCCACTTTTTCCTCCCTGTTTGCGCCAACCTCTTGAATTTGCTCAGCATTTGGAATTCATTAGCATAAGTTAAAATAAACCCCTGGAATTTTTAGAACGTTAGATTTTTAAATTTAACAACATACTTTTGCACATTAAAGTATGGGTAGCCATATCTCAGGCTTCTCAGCCAAAACTGATCACTCCAATGGTAAGAAACGCATTCCCTCACTGTCTCTTCATGTTCAGTTTGCCTGGTGTACTACAGGGAATGCTTCAGAAGGAAGTCAGGTGTTAACTATTACCAGAAATTTACCAGAATTGATGAACCAATAATCTGGTAGGTCAGATTCCATCTAGTCTCTATAGATAAAATTAAAATAATGCAGTGTATTAGGTACTATTTTGCATAGTGGGCCATCTGATTATGGGGAGGTTATGGGGGGGGGGTTAACTTCAGTTTAAACAGTGAAGTGAAAATGTAACAATACCTTCCCTCAGTAAAAATTTTATATGCTGAAAATATGAGGCTTGGGCTTTTATGAAAGTTACTAGAGGACTTTTCAAATTTCCTTTTAAAGGTCACTTCAGGCACCAATTCAAATTCTCCCTTCATAGTAGTTTTGGTTATTGGTAGCCAAAATTTTGTTTTGTAAGAGGTTCGATAAAAATGTGATTTTTAGTTTAAGATTTTTTTTTTTAATTTTGTAAGGGCTGCTCAGTTTCAACAGTGTAAAGGGTTTACTCCTGTCACAACTGATACTGAGCCAGTATTATGTATAACGTTACACAAAAACAGTAAAAAAAAAAAAAAAAGTCTTATAAGAATTCCAACAGTGGAAGACAGTGCTGTACATCAGTATGTTTCATTAACAACGCAACTGAATTTTATTAAATTCAAATTGGGATTTTTTTTATCTAAAAATCTTAATTTGTATCAACCCACGCTCTTGAATTTATTAATTTTAGTATTCTTGCTTTACTGTATACTTGAATTTATGCTAGTCGAGTTCTCTAAGCGCAGTCATCACCTTCTTTCTGATGTGGGTTTTCAGTTTAGCTTCCTTATGGACACTGAAAATAGTGTTTTATTTCACTTTGTATATCTTTTTCTATACAATATTTTTTTCATATTCTCAGTTCCATTGGTATGGATAAGGAATAAAATAATGAAAAAAGTTACCTCAGAACCATAAAGAGTTCTAAGGCGAGTGATGTGTATCCGAGATCTCAGCTCCAATTTCACACTAATGTTCTGCCCCACACTCCCACTTCCCTGTTCTTCCCAGCTACTAAATGAAGTGCTCTCAAAGGCCTAAAGTTAGCTCCCACACCCAGCAGCAAAAAGCCTCATGGTCTCCACCCACTTCCCATTAGCCAACTTTTTCAGCAGGTGCTAAGCAGGCTCTGAGATATCCAGGGAGGCTTACGCTCTTAGCCACCTTCCCCCTGCTGCTTCTGGGCATGAGACCTGGTCAGGGAGAAGCAAGACAAAAGCCACTTAAACAAGGCAAAAAAGAAAAGGGGCTCTCATGGCGAGGGAGTCAGGGTGAGGGGAGACTTGAAATGTTACTTTAAAAGCTCCTCCTACTTTAAATTTTGAAGTTTATTCCAGTGATTTTTTTCTTCACACTCATATGCACTTTTCAGTTACTATCCCCATCTGTCCCTGTCCCCCCCTTTTCTGCAGCAGGGTCAATACTTTACAGTAACAAAAAATGTTAAGTAAGCCTATGACAGGTCTAGCCGTCTGTTTTTGGTTTGTTTTTTGTTTTGTTTTTTAAATCAAAAGGAGTAAGTCTTATTTAAAATGAGAGGAATTACAATTCTGAGTGAGAGGAAACAGCTCACACAATATTTGGAGGAAGCAGAGAGTTGAAATTTAATTCTGAATTTCCTTTACTTTGTAAGTTTAATCAAACCAAGCTACTGTGGTATGCTCTTATTGTTGAATATTTTAGCTAGCATTTCCAAAGTTACATGGAAACCAAAGCAATCTTTCTTGGAATTTTTATAGCCAAGAAAAGAGTTCCACATAGCATGATCCCGCAGGGCAGTAGGGCTACTATCATAAATTAATAAAATAAGTTGCCTTCCCAACTACACTTGGCTTTTCATGAACTGGAATCGTAGATACAAGCCACAGACAGATTAACATGTCACATAAGATTCCCTGGTTACGGAATTATTTGCAGAACTTAATGGAGGAAAAATGGAGAGGAGAACAAGAGATTCTTTGGTTACCAGTAGCATCTAAGCATGGAAGAAATAAAATGGGGTACACAACAACAGACATTTTTCTTCTTCATGGTCATGGTCAACTACCACGTGGATACAGTACATTCATGGGAAGACATTTCAATCCGCCCCCTCACTTCCACCTATCCAATGGGAACTCATCACCTCTGATCAGGTGTCAACTACAATAGAACCTCAGAGTTACAAACACCTTGGAAAGGGAGGTTATTCGTAACTCTGACATGTTTGTAACTCTGAACAAAACATTATGGTGTTTTTTCAAAAGTTTACAACTGAACATTGACTTAATACAGCTTTGAAACTTTACTGTTCAGAAGAAAAAATGTTGCTTTCCCTTTTTCCCTCCAGTAGTTTACGTTTAAGACAGTACTATACTGCTGCTGCTTGATTGTGTACTTCCACGTCCAACTACGGTGTGTGGTTGATTGGTCAGTTCGTAACTCTGAGGTTCTACTGTACCAACTACCAAGAAGATGCATTTAGGTAATGTAGGGAGTCAAGAATTGAGCAAACATGCTGCAGGTATGTGTGAAGATGTTATACCATTTGTAATTCTGGGAAAAATAGAAGATCACAAGAAGGAGATATTAAAAAGACGAGCAAGAAGATCATAAGGATAAAACCCAGAATGCAAACAGGATAGCAAGCCTGAATAGCACAAAAGGGACAAGACAAAAAAAATAAAACAAAAACAGATTGTGATTGTGTCAAGCAAAGCTTGTCTTCAGCCAGCAACTTCATCTTTTACCTCAGCAGACAACTGAATGCACCAGTTCTTTCACTGCTGATCTTCAAATACAATGAGCCACAAGATAAGACACAATATAAGCTGGTTAAACCTTTGATGCAAGCAGTTTCCAGCATGGGGAAAAACTGACTCCTTGCATCAAAGTTTATTTTTGATTTAGCTTGCAAACAGTTTTACCAAGATCAAAAAGAGCAAAACGCCCACACGCTTTAGGCTATTTAACATGTTCTATAAAATGGAATAGTGCTTAGATATCTGAAATGAAGATTTGCGGATAGACTATAGTTAGTCAATGTATTATTGCACTGTATATTCATCGTTGAATAGATAACTAAGAAAAAGCAGGAAGAGTCTTCACAGATTATGCCCTCCTCTAGGCTAGGCAACTGCTCCTGCACTCCTCTGGAGAGCCTCCATCTTTTGAATGGGACTGACTAGTTAGATAAATTATTCTAATACTGACAAAGGGGAAGAAAATAGGATGACATGTTTGTCAAAACAAGAACCAAGTACTGTGCTGTATTCCAGTAGTAAGGTTCTCATCCTAGACAGACTTCACTTCTCTCTCCCCTTCATTATGTTTCCATTCTTTTTTAGCACTGGTCTTCTTTATCTTAACCGCAAGTGGTTATTTCACCTCACCTGGTGCCTCTCCTAATCTTGCCTGGCTTTCTTCCCCATTCCTGGTTACCCCAATTCTTAGTTCAACCCAGTGCTGGTTATCTCAGATCTACCTCTCATTTCTCTTCCTTTTCTCTTCAGCTTCCTCTCTTTCCCACATATATCCTCCAAAAATACTGACTTGTTTGGAATTCAGATTTGATACATGTAATCAAAGTAGTGCTATTAACGATCCTTGCTGGGACAGTGCACCATACTGTCCTCCCTAGGAGGACGCGAATCGATTGATCTCAGATCAGAACCGTAAGCCATCAGCCTGCAATAAATACAGGAACTTTTTTAAATGACTAACTTTAATGAGTATTCATATTGAAGTCCAATGAGCTGTAGCATGTGTCATCAGTACAGTTTTTAATAGATGCTAATCACATAAACTGACTTACTGTGATTCAATCTTGAATATGGGATAGGCCAATTTGTGGTAACAAAAACATTAGGGATTTATTCAGCTGTACATATTCACTGAATATGTAACTCAAATTACAATGGGAGTGAAGATGTTTCTTCAGCAACAAAAATAGATCCTAAATGGTTTGGATTTATGCAGTGTACTTTGAGCACTGTCTTTTCCTAAACATCAAATCTTGGTTTATCCGTCAAATCAACAATGGCTTAAAATGTGCTGTTAAGATACTATGCTGGTAAACTGGGGACCATTTCCAATTTAAGATACAGGCATACATCACCACCACACTCCATTGCAAACAGGTTAACAGTGCTAAGTGCTAAGTCTCAGCTGTTAACTGTGAAGTTCCTGTTGCCACTGAAACACTCAATTTCAGCAAAACAAAGGCAAGAGAGTTAAAGTGTGGATTTAAAATGTAATCCCTGGTTTGTCATTGTTCCCCCCTCCCCTCCCCCGAAACAGCACTTTAGAGAGAATTCTGTTCAAGCCAGAAATTGAGCAAGATGTCTCTATCATCACTTTCAGACACTAGTGTTACCTGTCAGCTCTGCGTTCTTGGGGAACCAGGGCGCAGTATCCAACCTGTCTGACTCATGAAGACACCCCCCTCCTACTCCCAGCATCTGCTTGAGCCAAAGCCGATCAGAAGAAAGACTTACAAAAAGCAATGAAAAGACAGTGGGAGATCCATCTAAACCCCTCCGGACTAGGGTGACAAGGAAACTCCCCTAGCCTCATCTGCATCAAAAATGGGACAGGGAGGCATCCCTATTAGCGTACAGGATGGAGAACAGAGATTCCAAGACAAGAACCGCACTGAACTCTGGGACCAGAAAAGGAGGGAAGCACTGCATGATGAGGGAATCTCTGCTCCAGATGTTAATGAACCCATGCCTGCACACACCCAGCTCAGTAGTTATCAGACCAATTCTAGTAATAAATCCTTTATTGGTATCCAAAATACTGATGCTGTCTAACTGCATTGTGAGCTCCCTCGAAGGAGCACCACCCATAGCCAGGAATGATCAGCTCCTATTGTCTAGCCTAAACAAAACAACTGTGGTATACCCCCTTGAGCCATCAGTTTACCCAAAAAACAAATCTAGTGTTCTCCTTGAACCATTGTTCTTTCCCTACAAAAACCCCTACCCATGCTCAAGTAAGTGTTCTCTTGCCTGTATCCAACATCTGCATCAGTTCCATTGGGACTTCATCTTCTCCAGACTGATCATGCTGGGGGCTCTGCCTGTCTCCAGCACTCCGGACCCTCAGCTACCACCACCATCTGGGAATCCCGATAGATTCAAGCTTCACGGAGTGGTGAAAACTCAGCTCTCGCTCTCTAGATAGAGCCTTCTGACCCTGACTTGTGTAATCAGTTATAGTTTTCTAAACCTTTTATAAAATTAAAAGTAACTTAAATTTGTTTATAACTGTTTTGTTTGTTATTACCTGGCAATAAATAGCTTTCATGGTTAAGCTGGTTGCGTCTCTCTCTTCCCGCCCAACCGTGGGTGTTTTTTGGCTTCCTCATTTGCTCTGCAGCAACGCTCCTCATACCTAAACTAAAAGATCCCTGCAGCGCCCAAAAATCCTGTGAGGTTTGCTCATCAAGTGGGTTACTACCAGAACAACTGTAATGTGAAAGTGGGGGTAGGGACGTGCTGAACCTGGGACATATGAGGGTGGCAGCTTGGAGGTACTGTTCAACCAAGCCTACTGAGTCCAGGGACATAAGGGTCAGCTTGGGGGTGCTGATTAACTTGATCCTCTCAGACATGGGTGTGTGGGTGGGTGGAAGAACCTAGGTCCTGCAGGATAGCTCCATTGGGAGGGAACTTGCAGAAGGGAAAAGTAGAGTGCTGTATGAGAACACAAGTGACACAAGCAGTATATTGATAGAATTACAGAACACTTGCCCCCCACTCCCCCAGAAGAGTAACCCTAACAAATGAGCGTACACTAAAGTAACTGGCAATCTGGTAACACTAGCTGCCTGCTCCGTAATCAATAAGTGAATGTTCTCAAAAAACCCTGAGAATAATTGACAGAAAAAAATTGGGATGATTATTACTTCCCTCCCTTGAATTGTTTTACTCATTAGAGAAAGGCAAAATGGCTAATAAGTTCCAACCTGGCAGTTACTAGTAGAACTGGAAGCTTCCTCAACCATCACATCACTCCTTTCATAAAACCCTTTCCATGTAAACCCTTAAATTGCTGGGCCAAATCAACCAATATCAGTAATGCTGTAATAGTCAAAAGTATAGAACTTGTGTAGTTATAATGGACGCTTGTATGCCATGTGACAAAGCTAGCATCTTTCAATGTCATGATAAATACAGGGATCTAGTATACAACCGCTACAGTTTAATTTAACATTCTATAAAATGACAAACTTTTACTGACACCTGCATAATCTGAACCTCTGAGAAGCCCTCCTTCATAATGCTTATTTTTAAAATCTTGCATATTGGGAGTCCTTCATGGTGTGAAGTGAACCACTCCAAGATGTTATTGTAACTACCGAAGTCACATTTTAAAGTTACTTGCTCATTTTAGAACTTTAAAAATACACTTGTAGTGGTGGCCCACCGTACATCTAATTTCATGACTGTCTCATTCCAAGTTTATCTGGGACAACTCAGTTTTGTTTTGCAGCCTCATAAACAGGAACCAAATATATTGAAGACACACAATAATATTAATAGAGATAGGAAACAGTCAGTGATTTATTGTAATGATGCCTAGCTTACCAAAGGCAACATAAAAATGAATTAAGAGCAATGTTGTGTGAATAAGTATGCCTCTGAAAGTCTCTTATAACTTGTCTAATTTGTGCCCATCACAAATTATAGAATTATGTCCAACCTTAAGATCAAAGTTTCCACAACCCCAAAGCCAATCTGGGTTAGCTATTACGTTATCCTTTGATTGTACAGTACTGTCATAATACACCTCTACCTTGATACAACGCTGTCCTCAGGAGCTAAAAAAAAATCTTACCGTCTTATAGGTGAAACCATGTTATATCGAATTTGCTTTGATCCACCGGAGTGCGCAGCCCCGCCCCCCCAGAGCACTGCTTTACCACATTCTATCCGAATTAGTGTTTTATCAAGTTGCGTTATATCGGGGTAGAGGTGTAGTCTGCAAACCCAGAAAATTAAATGCTTCCCTTCTCCAAGGCCAATTCTGACATTGGGATGAACTCACAATTAAGCTTACCATAGCTATTCAGCACTGGATCAAAACTGAAGTGATTACATAGTTGAGAGATTCAGACAAACACAGCCCTTATTTCTGAGCAGCTTTATTTAGTTTAGGCATTTTTGATCAGATTACTAGAATCTTTATTAGAGAATTTATCCCACCCAAAAAGAATTAGGAGAGAAATAGTTCACAGATTCCCTAACAGTTTCTTGCAAGATTAGAATTTTCCTTTTCCTAACCTGTAAATGTGACTTTTCCCATTGCTGCATTACACAGCTGTCTCAGAGAAAATCTGGAAAGTTGGCTATTCTATTTAGTTTCATTTCTATAAAAACAGCTATGCCATATGGTCTGTGTGCAGAACCATAGATGTTTAAACCTTCCATTTCTGACAGTTTTCTCACACTCCTCTGCAACCAGTTTCTAAATGACTGCCAAAAATGTGTCCCTAAAATTCAGGAACAAGAATGGAAGACCAATGTTAAATGTTATTGCAGGCATCCTACACACCAGATGGCAAACATGCTGTCTCTTTCAAACTGTGTATTTTGAATAGTGTTGGTTGTTATAATCATGAAATGGGATGACAAAGCTCTTATACAAGTCAGAAGTTAAAGATGTCAAGCAGTCATGAAATTTGAAAGACTGAGTGTAATAGCATTTGAACCAAAGTTCACACACACAGCAGCACCAGTAAGACATCAGGTGATGTCTAAACAATTCCCACCAAGGCATGACCCTGTCAGCTCTTCTTAGGCGGTAGGTGCGGTTGAGAGATTAGAAAATGTTTTCACCCCTCAGCCATAAGGCCGAGAAGCAAACCACAGAACAATTATGTTCACAAGCACACCCAAGTTTGCTGTTCAGACTGCAGTGAAACATCTGGAATCCTTGAGCCAATGGGGAAGTAAGTGCAGAACCACAAGAGCTATGTGAAAATGGACTTTCAGTGCAATGAGTCTACTGCTGTAATTTAGCTCCCTGTGGGGCTAGTTTATAAATTGTCCTTGTCTCCCAGAGTGATGTCACATTACACACAATCTTTATAATTTATAATCCTTTTACCCTCCAACCCTCCCCCTCCTCTCAGGGGAGCACAGATTAGGAATGCAGCAACTATTGTCAGCTCCGCAAAAGTTATGAAGTCAGTTAGGACTCCAAAGTTAAAGGGCTATCATCAACGTAAAAACACTTCCACCTGAAAGTATTTTACTTACTGATATTACCACTGGCCACTAAAATTTAAAGAAAAACTCTTCAGAGATTGCTTGTCTATAGCAAGTTTCACTGTTTTGTCTGTTGAGTTGGCCTCTCCTGCTTGGGTGGGGCTTCCACACAAAGTCTAGGAGGAAAACCTTGTGAAGCCACAAAATTTGACAGTGAATTCCAGGTTAAACTGTAGAACCTACAGCTACTTTTAAAACTTTTTTTTTTTTTTTAAAAAGACACTGACCAAATTATCCTTTAAGCTTGCCAGTAGTTTTCCATTCTGAGCCTTATTTCTGATTCTCCCCTAACTTCCTAAAGAAAAGTTCTTTGACATGGAATTTCTCATGTTTCGTTTCAAGCCAAAAATAAATTGTTCTAGAAAATGAAAAAAAACCCAGCAATCTATAAGAATTTTAAAATGTACAGATACCCAATGAATCTTTGTTTCAGCTACATCACGATCTACAGAAGACCATCTAGGGGAGCAGTGCAACACTAAAGAAAATTAAGATGCAAATTATAGCACAGATCTTCAGAGCGCCTCAAAAGCAGTTACGTGCCCAAATGAGACGCTGATTCAGTCTTTATCCACCCAAGGAGCAGAAGATAGTATGCGGCATCTTGCCTCGACAGCTCATTCCCTGCAGCCAGCCCATCGATGGGGCAAGGGATGAAAGAGGTGGCTGGGCGGCACCCCCTGTACAGAGGTGAGTATCCATGGGGACCCACCCCAAAGAAAGGGGGGGAACCTCCAATAGGGGATAGATTCATCAGGTAACAGCATCAGCCCCTCCCACCCCAGTGCTGGGGGCTCCCTCCAGGAATGGGGTGACGCAGGCTCCAACGCACCGCAAGGGCCAGGCCGGTACCACCCCACGTGCCACCCCACGCACACGGTGCCCCCAGCAGAAGGGCGCAACCACATGCAGCCTCCCGAGTGCAGACACCCCCTCGCTCTGCCCGGTCCCTCTCTACATCCCCCAGGCAAGGTCCGGTCCGGTCCCGTCCCCCCGCCGCGGCTGGCCCCGGCCCCCCCCTCGGGCCGCTCGCTCCGCCGCTCACCATCCGGGAACTCCCGGTCGCTGATGTGCTGCAGGTGGGGGCCGCCCCCAGGATCCGAGTCCCCCGACTCAGCCTCCGCCGCGGCCGCCGCTACCTGGTAAGCGTCCGCCCGGCGCTCGGCCCCCGGCGCAGCCCCGCCGCCGCCCCCCCCGCGGGCCCGGCCGAGCTTGGGGCTGGTGTCCGGGGACACGCAGCAGGTGACGGTGTTGCCCATGGGGCCCGGCCGGAGCCCCCGGCCCCGCTACGCGGCTCCCAGGCGGGGGCCGAGCCGGGCTACGGGCGGGCGCAGCGCCGCATCCCGCCACGCACCCGGCAGCTGCCTCAGCTACGGCTCATAGAGCGCGAGAGCCGGAGCCGCCGCCGCCTTCCCAGGAGCCCCGGGGAAACGCCCCGCCCATCACCTGATGCCGGGCAGCCAATCAGAGGGCAAGAACGGACTGGGGCCGCTGTGTCACGTGAGCCGGGGAGCCCCTGCTCCTCCCTCTCCCATCTTTGCTCCTCCCCCTCAGCCCCTCCCATCCCTGCTCCTGCTCCCCCTCCCACCCACACTCCCGCAGCGTGGGAAGGGCAGGGGCAGCTGCAGGCTACACTAGTCGCTTACCCGGGGCGGGACGTTTCTGACCTGGCCCTGCCGTGCTGCTAAGGCTCATCCCCGCAGCCTCCAGGGGAAGGCCCTGCACGGGAGCGAGCGAGCATGGAGGTGAAAGATGCAGCAGAGGGGACCGACTCAGGCCGGTCCATATGGTTCCCTTATCGCCCACTGAGCCTGGGCAAATTTTACAACTCATTTTTATGCTGATTAGAGCCTTAGTGTAGACGGGATCTAAGGTGACTTCAACCAAACAAAATCAGTTTACATAGTCTAGCCTCAGCCAGCCTTAAAAGCTGTTCAGCTCATCCGGTTTTAATAGTTCCCTAGGGTCCACACGTGCCTATATTGCACAGACACTCCTTGTGCTGCTCTCCCCTTCTCCCCACAAGGGAGAAGTTTTCATAATAGGCAAGAGAGATCAAATCTAACAGTACACTACACAAAAGTGGGGGGGAGGGATAGAAAGGTTTTGTCGGCATGAATGTGGGGTGGTCAAACTGCCAGTGCCCAGATGAGTGCTGAGAAAAATGTTTGTAGCACAGCACTCCATATATGCCACACATTTTTTTAAATTTATATTACAGTAGCATGCAGAGGCCCCAATCAGGGACTGGGGTTCCCTTCTGGGATGCAGTGTACATGTACAACCCAGAAAGATGGTTCTACCGAGTTTCAAATCTAAGTTCATTTTACGGAAAAATTGATATGTTTAAAATGTTTGAGTTTTAAACATTTTTAGTGGCAATTCATATATTTATCCCTCAACCTCTAAACCAGGAACCTTAAGTATCAGAAGTCCAACTGCATGGGGCTCAGAAGAAGACGACTCTAAATTCATCTAAAGTCACAATTTTGACATTGTAAGATAAGGTCTCCCAAGCTGCTTGGGCTAGAAACAAGTGCTGTATCCCAGTAGGGAAATGGGATTCCCATGAGAAAATCCATATGCCTAATGGTGATGTTTTGAGAGATAAGGAACCATAAATCCATCACCAATTCAGGACTGGATATTTCCCATCCTACTTTTAAACCAGTGTGGTTTGGAGGGGGAAACCCCTACAGTTGATGGAAGGAAAAACCTACCCTTCCCCAATAAATGTTGGGGTTTTTTTTGTTTGTTCGTTGTACATAGCAGCTATCTGACAGCTGCTCAGAGGTTTGGAATGTTAGATTACACCCTAGGGAAGATGGATTACTAGGCAAGATACCTTTGACAGAGTCAAAGTTCATGAGAAGTACAGCCTATGCATGACTCTGCAATGTATCACCACAAAAAATGTATAACTCTAGATACTGATAAGAATGAAACCACAAAAGATTTAAGAGAATAAGATTTTTGCAGGAATATATTGAAATAAAGGACCCTAGAACACAGGCATGTATCCAAAAATTAGTGGAATTGATATCCATTTTGTAGTAGTAATCCTAACAACTGAAGGTGCATCTTGCATATATGAATATATAATTTTAGAAACAAGATAACGTCTTCTCTTCATAAGGTGGATATAGATGCTATATGACTAGAGTCCAGCTGAGTTAACAGTGTTATAAATATAGGAACCTATTGATTTATATAGTCCTAGTCTTACATGTGGGTTAAACCCTCATACTGATAAATTATGTTTTTCACCTGCATGCTAGTTCTGCTAAACTTTAGTGCCACCTATGTCCATGTAACATGTTGTTAAAGTCGAAAGGCATGTTACCCTAGAGAAATGTGTCATTTAATACAAGAGTGGTTTGGAGTAGACCAGAGGTTCTCAAACTGTGGGTCAGGACCCCATAGTGGGTTGTGACCCCCTTTGAATGTGGTTGCCAGGGCTGGCTTAGACTTGCTGGGGCGCGGGGCTGAAGTCCAAGCCCCACTGCCCAAGGCTGAAGCCAAAGCCCGAGGGCTTTAGCCCTGGGTGGCAGGGCTCAGGTTGCAAGCCCCCAGACTAGGGGCTGACGTGCTTGAGATTCAGCTTTGGCCCCCATGCCTGGAGCGGTGGGGCTGGGGCTTGGGCTCCCCCCATCGCCCAGGACAGTGGAGCTGGGACAGAGGCGACCCCTGCCTGCCTCAATACAAGCAGCAAATTGGGGGGAATGACCCTGCCCGCCTCCCCCTACACGTGTCCCCTGGGCTTGGGCGGGCTCAGGCTTTGGTCCCCCCTCCTGGGGTCGTGAAGTAATTTTTGTTGTCAGAAGCGGGTCGTGGCACAATGAAGTTTGAAAACGCCTGGAGCAGACTTTTAGGGATTGTGTACACAAAACACTAGGTCTACACTCCAGCATATATTCGCATAATTTATGTCACTCAGGGGAGGTGAATAAATTACCCTGCTTGGCGGACCACCTGAAACCTGCTCGCAGACCCCTGGTTGAGAACCACTGATGTAGACAAATCCTGGCCCCCGAGTCACTCTGTTTCAATGCGGTCTTAAGGGGCACTTTGCCAAGACTGAGGTTTGGGGATGCAAAAAATCTGCTGCAGGTTAAAACACAGACAACTGAATGAGAGAGGTGAGGAACAGTGGTTAACCAGACTCCAGCCCAGCTGATCATTAGGACTCACCCTATGATAAAGTACCAGTCATAAAAGCCTGATGTATCAGACAGATATATAGAGGTAGATGGGAATTGGGAACCAACTTTGATTAGGGTGTTTTCTCCCACAGTTACCAGCAAGTGGAAGTGTATGATTTGCACAACTCCCAGAGGCTGAAGTTTCTTGCTGGATTTTGCACTTGATGCATCAGGCTGCAAAGGAGATTGATTAAGTTAAATATATTCCTTCTGCAACAAGCTCTTTACAAAGGGAGCAGGATACAAGAAGAAAAGAGAGGAATCAGAAGTCAGTTTCCCTTTACAGCCTTATTCATAAAGATCAAAGTCCAAAAGGAAACTCCAACCCCTGGGAATCCCAAAACAGCAAACTGTGTGGCATGTCAGTAACTCCAGGAGAAGAACACTTTTCCTAGTATCTAGTTTAACCCTTTCCTTCCACATTCCCCAAGTATGGCCACACATTATACTTCCCATCCTATAAGAAGTCATATCCAGATCTTTTTATGCCCCTTTAGGTACAGAAATGGAGGGGGAGGGGGTCTTCAGTTTGTTCCCCAAGTTAACTCTTGGGGTATGTTTATACTGTGATAAAAACCCATGGCACGGCTGCAGCTGGCCCAGGTCAGCTGGCTCGGGCTCATGGGGATCAGACTGTGGGGCTATAAAATTGCCATGTAGACATTCAGGGTCAGGCTGCAGCTTGGGCTCTGAGATCCCGCGATGGAGGAGAGTCTGAGCTGAGGCTCCAGCTCGAGCCGGAACATCTACACTGCAGTTTTTTAGCCCTGCAGCCCAAGCCCTGTGAGCCCAAGTCAGATGACCCACCCAAGCTCTGCGACTCGGTGCTGAAAGTTTTTTATTGCAGCATTGTTTTACCCCTGGAGGCTTTGTTTCTTGATAAACCAGACCCTTCAGATCATGAATCAAACTTGGCACCCTCTGTACTCTCTCCAGGACCAGGATATTCTTTTATACCCAGGCCTGTGGACAGGGACCATTATATCTTTGATTGAAACATTAGTCCCTTATTTATGAAATTTCACACCCTATTGACTCATTGCTAATAGCAATACGGTGTATCTACTATCACAATTTATTACCAGCCCTAGGTCTCTTTCTTCTACAGTCTTACTTCTTTTGATTTTCTGCTTGATCTAACTCGATGAATCAGACAGTTCCCACTACAAAAAAATCACTTTTGATCTACAAGTATGGACATTATGTACCTTGTTCCATATTTCACATGATAAACGGGGGTTTTGAATATGATCAATTCCAGCATAATGAATTAATGTGCTGCCAGCAGTTTACTATATACATGAGATTTGAACCATTGTTGTGCTGCCTCAAAAAGCCTCCACCACTTGACCTAATGGAAAATGTCCATAGTTGCTGCTCTTAGTAGATCTTTTATTCTCTGTCTGACAGTCACTAGAGAGCAACTAGTCACCTACTCACACCCAGCCAGTGCCACACCAATATGTGGTCCAGTGGATTGGAATCAATATTTTCTTGACTATTTGTATGAAAGAGGAATTGCCCAGTACATACACAATCCCCTTACTACACTGTTTTAACCTGTCTGGGCCCACAGCATATATAGGACAATTGAAACTACAGTTTCACCCTAAAGTGCGAAGAAGTAGAGCTCAATCCTTAGCTGCTGTAAATAGCTACATTGAAGTGTGCCAGTTTACACCAGCTGAGGATCTGAGCTATAAAAGGTCAATATAGCTTTATTACAGATCTACAGTTATAATATACTACAGTGGGAGGGTTACTACTAATTCTATTAATTAGGCAATTAAATCTATACTCATTATTTACAACACTGGGGTGTGGGTTAGTGCTACACTGCTATGAGAACTCTACCTTTTGACTATAGTTAGTTTAAATTCATACCACTCATGCTCAATTAACCTTTTGTGAATTACATTTTATTTTGTCATTTGAACACACAAGTCCACACTACACAAGACTAATATAGTTTCATAGATTCCAAGGGCAGAAGGGACCACGGTGGTCATCTAGTCTGACCTCCTGTCTGACACAAGCCACAGAACTTTCCCCAAATAGTTCTTTGTGAACTAGAGCATCTCTTTTAAAAAATAAACATCCAATCTTGATTTAAAAGTGACCAGTGATGGGAATCTAAGGGGCAATTGAAACAAGAAGTGCATAAACCAAGCACCTGGATTCAAACACCGCCATATCCCTAAATTAGAGTAAACTTTTCCATTTTTAATCAAATTGCAAACAAATTGCAGCCACTCACTAAAGAAGAGAAGAATCATTGAACATTATTTTCTTATGAATGTGTAATGTGAACTTAAAAAGTGGTATTTACATGATTGTTCTCACGACACCATGTGATATTGTTAATATAAAAATGAATGCTTTCTCAAGATTAGATCATGCTAGGTTTCCTTTACAACATGCCATCCTATGGTTAGATATGTACTTCTCAATATTTTTTGGCCCCACAGAAAATATCTATTTGCTAGACAACTTAAACTGATCCAGTTGAGGTGACGACACAGGCAATATTGTAAATATCAGAGTCTGGTCATACAGCAGTGAAAACCAAGAGCAGGAATCCCATTAACGTATGGGAGCAGGAGCAAGCCCTAAATCAGTGTTTTCCAAAGGGTAGGGCATACTCCCTCCCAAGAGCCAAAGGGATGCAGATAGGCCTCTTAATTGTTCTCCAGAATCTCAGCTTTCACAAAGAAAAAAGTAAGTCTCTTGTTATTACGATTACAAAGAAAATCTGACCCAAGTGTAACCTATGCAGCCATGAATGTCTGAGTTTGCAGAGAGCCTGACATAATAGTTCACAGGTGAGAAGTCCTCATGCATTTCAATGAATGCTAACAATGATAGTTAATGTTGACACCTAAAGTATGTCTCTGTCAAAGTATGTAAGAAAGGAGAGCAAGTACATTGTGTAGATCTGCACATTCTACTCTGACTGCTCATTTTGGGTAGGGGTTTAACAACATAAGGTTGAAGGCAGTGTGATTGGTTTCATTTTCCTGAAAGGGGGATCAACTTTCAAAAGGCTGGAAATGCCGCCTTACATCACCAGGGAAACTTCAAGCAGCCTCTGAATATTGGTCAGGATTCTGAGGTGGACCTAGTTGTCGTGTCACAATGACATTAGGAGAAGCAGCCTATATTCTAATAGGCCCTTTCTGTCTCTAACGTCTATGATTCCTTTAAGCTATGAAAATATAATGGGACAAATTCATTCCTGGAGTAACTCCAGGGAGGTCAAAGGAGTTATACCAGGGAGGAATCTGGCTCAGTGACTATTGTGCATAGCATCAAGGTGAATATATAAAATAATTTGTAGGATGCATATTAAATGAAGACTGCCAAGGCTGGACAGACTAATATTAGAGCCAACAGCTGTGGCTGTGCATACATGAGAGCATGTCCTTCTGTCTTTTCACTCTGCCTGCCTGCTCCGTACATAGAATCAGGCAGGCTGTTGAAAAGAATCCTGTGTCTCAGATGAGTCTTTTACATTTAGTATCCCCACGCTGTCCCTGGTGTGGTTAGCTCTCTCTGTTGATTTTTATATGTTTTCATTCACTCTCTCCCCCTTTATAAGCTCAGCAGTAATGTTCATAACCACATAATTAATGCTGTTTCCTTACACCCTTGCGCCACTGTGTAAAAACATTCTCTCCTGAAATCTGTGAGGAGGATGGGGGGGGGGGGAATAGTCTCCTGGAGAGAAAAAAAGATACAGTAGCTGAAATCATAGTTACCGGAATTCCAGTCTCAATAATGGCTCCTGAAAAATGCCAAAAATTTAGGGTATATTTTTACCCAAACTAATTGCAGCAAGGAATTGAGATGCTCCTAAAAGCTATTTCAGAACCAACAGGGACGCTGTATGCTTCCCCCTGGTCTTCCTTTGTAGTGGCACTTACTCCTGAAAGGGGAGAATGGCTCCTTGAAAAAAATCTATGCTGTGCTTCCCATTGCTAAGAGACTCTCATCTCGCAAATTCTAACTGAGGTCTTGACACTAAGGGGGCATCTTCACCCAGCGTTGGATGTAGAATCCGCACCCTCTTTTCCAATGCACACCCTCCTCTCTCACACATCCACCAGTTTAGGAGTGCTTTTCCTTCATCTTCTCCCTTCTTAGAAAGTATCTCAGCTGTCACAGGTGACTGTATTTCTGCTCTTCCTCTCAGGGCATTTATGGATCCTTTGGACAGGAGCCAAGACAGAAACATAGCTACAGGAAGAGTGAATCAGCAGGCTGAACCTGTATAACCAACTGAAAACAAAAGCTCAGATGTGTGTGTTTTCCTGTGGCATACAGCGGGCATTCTGGGGAAAGAAAATCTTCTGTTTGGAAAATCCACCACCAAGCAACAGGACAAGAATGTTGGCTAGAATGATTTTCTTCTAAAGCCGGCAAATAATGCAATGAAATTATAGCAGGCAGGATCATGGCCGTTTAAGTGAAAGAGCCCGAAATAAAACAGTAGTTAATGGTGAAGTATGAATTTCTGACCTATTTATTAAGACTTGATTTAACCATTCATCAGTGAGGGTGTGTGAAACACACATGCCTAGATTTTCAGTAACCACATAAGAACATAACATAAGAACAGCCGTACTGGGTCAGACCAAAGGTCCATCTAGCCCAGTATCCTGTCTGCTGACAATGGCCAATGCCAGGTGCCCCAGAGGGAGTGAACCTAACAGGTAATGATCAAGTGATCTCTCTCCTGCCGTCCATCTCCATCCTCTGACAAACAGAGGCTAGGGTCACCATTCCTTACCCATCCTGGCTAATAGCCATTCATGGACTTAACCTCCATGAATTTATCCAGTTCTCTTTTAAACTCTGTTATAGTCCTAGCCTTCACAACCTCCTCAGGCAAGGAGTTCCACAAGTTGGCTGTGCGCTGTGTGAAGAAGAAGTTCTTTTTATTTGTTTTAAACCTGCTGCCCATTAATTTCATTTGGTGGCCACTAGTTCTTGTATTATGGGAATAAGTAAATAACTTTTCCTTATCCACTTTCTCCACATCACTCATGATTTTATATACCTCTATCATATCCTCCCTTAGTCTCCTCTTTTCCAAGCTGAAAAGTCCTAGCGTCTTTAAGCTCTCCTCATATGGGACCCGTTCCAAACTCCTAATCATTTTAGTTGCCCTTCTCTGAACCTTTTCTAGTGCCAGTATATCTTTTTTGAGATGAGGAGACCACATCTGTATGCTGTATTCAAGATGTGGGCGTACCATCGATTTATATAAGGGCAATAATATATTCTCAGTCTTATTCTCTATCCCCTTTTTAATGATTCCTAACATCCTATTTGCTTTTTTGACTGCCTCTGCACACTGCGTGGATGTCTTCAGAGAACTATCCCCGGTGATTCCAAGATCTTTTTCCTGATTCATTGTAGCTAAATTAGCCCCCATCATATGGTATATATAGTTGGGGTTTATTTTTTCCAATGTGCATTACTTTACATTTATCCACATTAAATTTAATTTGCCATTTTGTTGCCCAATCACTTAGTTTTGTGAGATCTTTTTGAAGTTCTTCACAGTCTGCTTTGGTCTTAACTATCTTGAGCAGTTTAGTATCGTCTGCAAACTTTGCCACCTCACTTTTTACTCCTTTCTCCAGTTCATTTATGAGTAAGTTGAATAGGATTGGTCCTAGGACTGACCCCTGGGGAACACCACTAGTTACCCCTCTCCATTCTGAGAATTTACCATTTATTCCTACCCTTTGTTCCCTGTCTTTTAACCAGTTCTCAATCCATGAAAGGACCTTCCCTTTTAACCCATGACAACTTAATTTACGTAAGAGCCTTTGGTGAGGGACCTTACATTTGCACTTTTCTATCATCTCCATGCTATTCTTGGCTACTGGTAAATATAGCCTAACTAAGGGTACATATATACTTACCTCCAGGTCCGGCGGTAAGCAATCGATCTTCTGGGATCGATTTATCGCGTCTTGTCTAGTCGCGATAAATCGATCCCGAATCAATCCCGGAAGTGCTCGCTGTCGACGCCGGTACGGGGGAGCCTGCCTTCCACATGTGGACCCGCGGTAAGTTCGAACTAAGATAGTTCGACTTCAGGTACGTGAATAACGTAGCTGAAGTTGCGTATCTTAGTTCAAAGTGGGGGGGTTAGTGTGGACCAGCCCTGAGGCTACCATCCTGTGCTTGATAGCACAAAGGCAGACTGCTACGCCTCTGTCTTAGATTAAATGAGTACCTTTGTTGTCTCAGCAGCAATCTAAAGTGCTATCATGGGCAATGTAAAGGTTGCTGTATTGATATCCACAGTATGTCAAAACACAACCCTATACAGGGGTTTGGTTTGACTTTCTCTCTTCTGACCCTACCTTCAGTTTGTCCTAAGTAGACTAATTTTGTGGGTAGCGAAGCAGAACAACGAAGTGCAGCTAGTAGAATCAACCGACTCTTTAAAATGCTTGCGAGGGAAATGTGATATCTAGTCAACTCAGGTAAGCATAACGCTCTAGTTAGCTATATTGTGTGTAAACCGAGGCAGGGAACTGGTAGAACCACTTCTATGACTTACCATCCTCTAGCAGAAAAAATATTTGATACTACAAGTCATGTTTTAAAGTTTCCTTTGCTCTGAGGAAGAGGCAAATCTTTTACAGCACTTTGGCATGGGCTGTGGAAGGTCGTTGTGAAAGTTCTTCTGAAGGGATAATGTTGCAGGAGTAACCCTTTTATTAAGCCTGATTAATCAGTGCTGTTAGAGTCCTCATTGCATCTCTGGCCTACCTCTAGTACCACTCACCATTGGGGAGGGGCTATAAATGAGCCTCAGAACAGCTTTGAGTTACTTGAAGATGTTATTATGTAGACTTGATTACAGACTATCAGTGGTGTGTAGGGTTTAAAATGCTTAGAGAAGAGAAAAGACATATAATTAATGCAGCAGGCATGGTATTTGATATTTGTGTTTGTAACCTAGGACTTTGGTTGTTTTAATTGGAAAACTTTGCACAGGTGCAGGTTGCTTCTGGGGATGGTATTTTAAAGGACTCTGCTTGTTTCTGCTGTAATTTCTTCTCCAATTACATAAGATAGCAACTGTAAATAAAACCGCAAATCTGGGTGCCTAAAGTTTAAGCTTCTAAATCTGTATCTAGGCTCTTAAATAGAAATGGAATGTAGTGCAACTTTTAGAAATGCTGAACACCCACAAATCCCAATAAAATCAATGGGAGTTGCAGGTAGAATCATAGAACTGGAAAGGACCTCGAGAGGTCATCTAGTCCAGTCCCCTGCACTCATGGCAGGGCTAAGTATTATCTAGACCGTTCCTTACAGATGTTTGTCTAACCTGCTCTTAAAAATCTCCAATGATGGAGATTCCACAACCTCCCTAGGCAATTTATTACAGTGCTTAACCATCCTGATAGGAAGTTTTTCCTAATGTCCAACCTTGAACCTCTCTTGCTGCAATGTAAGCCCATTGCTTCTTGTCCTATCCTCAGAGGTTAAGAAGAACAAATGTTCTTCCTCCTCCTTGTAACAACCTTTTATGTACTTGAAAACTGTTACCATCTCCCCTCTCAGTCTTCTCTTTTCCAGATTAAACAAACCCAATTTTTCAGTCTTCCCACCTAGGTCATGTTTTCTAGACCTTTAATCATTTTTGTCACTCTTCTCTGGACTCTCTCCAATCTATTTTATCAGCACTTTCTAAAAAGAAGCCAAACTTTTATTTAGGAGACTAGTTTTAAGCACACAGGTTTGAAAGTGTTGTTATTTACCTTATAGTATCATTTAGTTCCCCAATTAACATCAAGGCTCCACTGTGCTAAGCACTATATAGACACATAGGCCCGTATCCTCAAAGGTATTTAGGTGCCTCGCCCCCAGATTTAGGTGCACTTTTGAAGATCTGGGCCATACTGAGAGACCATGAAGTGCGTATAAGACAAAAGAAAAATGGGCAGAAAGGAAATATTATCCCTATGTTAGGTAAGATGCTGAGGCAGGGAGGGATCAAAGCCCAGAGCCTCAAAGGAATTTGGGCTGCTCACTTCCATTAACATTAATGTTTGTAGTGTATTTGTAGCCATGTTGGTCCCAGGATATTAGAGAGACAAGGTAGGTGAAGTCGGCTCTTTGAGCTGTGGTCAAGTGAAAAATTCTCTAAGTTATATCTTTTATTGGACCAACTTCTGTTGGTGAGAGAGGACAAGCTTTTGAGTTTACACAGAGCTGCCCAGGGCAGTAGAATGCATTACACCACCTCAAACCCTCTACTTTAGTGTTCCTAGCACTTTTTGGAATGACCACAAGGCTGATCCTTGATACACTGCTCTACAGCCAAAATGCTTCTGAAATAAATGTAGTCAAACTTTACTAATTCTGGGTTACTGAGAATGAAAATGATGCTTAAAATTGTTGATTGGCTCTAGTTTTCAAGATTTGCTATTGGGTCAGTATATACGACCCTTGACTTGGGAATGGCGGAGGATAAGTGAGTTATAAAGGGAAGGGATCTCAATTTAAACCAGAAATGACTAAAATACATCTTTGACTGGATCTATGAATAAATCTATGACTGGGTTTGGACAGTACTTGCTTTTTAGGCAAAACAGTGAATGATGCAATCTGAAGCTGGTATTGCGTCATCCATGATATGAATTGCATCATGTTATTCCTAGAAGTCATGGATGATGCAATCATAACGAAGCTTACATCACTCTGCTGAACAAATTGCCCTATATCAGCTCTAGAAATCATAGTGTCATGCTGTCTTATTTGTCAGTGTTTGATTTTGCAAAGGGACACATTTCTGTTTAGCCAAAGTGAGCAGAGATGCCTCGTACTTGTGTGACAGTGCAGATAACTTCTGCTATGTTTGTGGTGAAGTGACTTTTGCATCACAAAAGCACAGTATAACCACTATGGTTAAGGAAGCCTATCACCTTTATTTTGGCTGCAAAATTGGAGATCAGGACAAGAGGTGGGCCCCACACATATGCTGCAACACTTGTGCAACAAATCTTCACCAGTGGTTGAACAGGAAAAGGAAATCTATGCCTTTTGCAGTGCCAATGATTTGGAGAGAGCCAACAGATCATACCAGCAATTGTTACTTCTGCATGGTGCCTCCAGTTGGGAAAGGTGTGTCAAAGAAGAAAAAGTGGACTGTGCATTATCCAAACATTCCATCAGCTATACGCCCAGTACCCCACGGAGAAGGACTGCCGGTTCCTGATGCACCAGAATCATTCTCACTTGAGTCAGACGAGGAAGAGGATGAAAATTCTGGTCCTGAACCATCAATGTCACAGGACCCACATTTTCTCCCATCCTCCTCCTCCTCTGAAGCACACCTCATAACACAAAGTGAACTGAATGACCTTGTCAGGGATTTGGAACTACCCAAGAGTAAGGCAGAGCTGTTGGGCTCCAGACTACAGCAGTGGAATCTCCTGGCAGGTGATGTTAGGGTTTCCATGTTCCGTGACTGTCAAAAGGATCTTGTCCCATGGAAGGTGATCTTGTAGCCTTCAACAACATCGATGGTGTGATGGCAGCCCTCAACATCGTTCACGATCCAGATGAGTGGAGACTGTTCATTGATTCATCGAAGAAGAGTCTTAAAGCTGTTTTACTGCATAATGGCAATGTTTTGCCATCAATTCCAGTTGGTCATGCAGTCCATATGAAGGAAAACTATGACAACATGAAACAACTTTTGAGGTGCATAAACTATGACCAACATCAGTGGCAGCTTTGTGGCGATTTGAAGGTTGTTGCTTTCTTGCTTGGTCTGCAGACTGGATACACAAAGTATATGGAGCCTGGGAGGAAAAGTGTTCAGCATCCACCACTTGTTGAATCAAGGAAGATTTTGTTACCCCCCTTACACATCAAGCTGGGTCTGATGAAGAACTTTGTCAAGGCCATTGACAAAACACAAGCAGCTTTCAAGTACCTCCGTGGAAAATTTCCAAGGTTAAGTGAAGCTAAGATAAAGGAAGGTGTCTTTGTTGGTCCTCAGATTCGTGAACTTCTTCGAAATGATGCATTTGACCATGCACTGCGTGGCAAGGAAAAGATGGCATGGAAAGCCTTCCAGTTAGTGGCAATAAATTTTCTCGGAAACAACAAGGCAGACAACTACAGGTTGTTGGTGGAAAATCTCCTCAAGGCATACAAAAGCCGTGGTTGCAACATGTCATTAAAGATACATTTTTTGCACTCTCATCTAGATTTTTTTCCACCGAACTGCGGAGCAGTGAGCGACGAACACGGCGAGCGATTTCACCAGGACATTGCAACAATGGAGAAACACTATCAGGGCAAATGGAGCCCATCAATGCTTGCAGACTATTGCTGGACAGTGACAAGAGATGCTCCATTTAATGAATACGAGAGACAAGCCAAGAAGCGCCGAGTAGACACTGAAGAGGACTAAACTATGTACATAATAGTTTTTTGCCTTTTGTTTCATAATAAATTTTATTTATATACCCCTTTTGCTGATTTTTAAAGTGTTACATAAACAGGACAGGTGAAATATCATGTAAAGCAACCATAAACACATGAAAAGACCTAGGTTTACAATTTATGATTAAAACTCTACTATCTACACAATATACATAGACATAAAATGTAAAAACAAATATCTTAGAAACAGTAGCCAATCAGTTGTTTTAATTGTCATATTTGAATTCAGCACATCAAAATACATAATAAATAGCACATTTTATCTCTGAAGCAGACGACTTCTCAAAAATTGTAGACCAGTGATACCAGCAATAGTTTTTTTGTGGGGGCCTGGGGTATTTGATTCAGATCCTGGCGCTGTGAGAAGAAGGTAATATTTGGGTACCAACTGGTAGCCGATCATGTTTAGCCTCACATCGTGAGATTCTCAAGTCTTTTATTACAAGGGGTGGTGGCTGTTCGCTGATGGTGGCTGCTGTTGAGGGGAAAATGGGGAGAGTAGCGTTGTAAACATGTTCATAGTTTGTGATCTAAGTGACAGCACATGGATAAGTATTGCAGCACATCAGGTTTGCATGGAACTCCTACTGTATCATGCTCATATCCAGTACGTGTTCATTTGTTTTGTTCCTTGTTATCATTACTTAATTAAGCCTTCAGATTAAGTTATCTTTTAAAATTGCAACACCGTTGAGTCATTGAATATATCATGCAAAGCGTTTCTTGTGTAACAAGGCATTTTCATAAAGGTGGAGATTATGTGTGACTAATGATCAAAGTGAGGCTTCAGGCACTTATATAATATTACTGAAAGAAACTATTCTGCAGAGGAATCCGAAATCACTTACATTTCAGTTCATGCACAGCTCTCTGTTATTAAATTGTGCATCTGTGTATTTTTGTAGCTGATAGTGTGAAGGAACACGCAACTAGAATTCCTTTCCAATATCCAAAAATTCTTTGCAGGAGTCATACTAAACAGGCAGGACAAACTGCCATTTCTCAGTTCAGTTTCTGCAAAACTTAAGCTTTCATCTGAAACAAAGATTTTGGCCTCCCTGGTTTCAAAGATAACCTCAATTTGATCTAATGCTAACTTCTTGCATCTGCAGACTGACAGATACAATGAGCCAAATTCATCCCGGGTGTTACTCCATTTGCTTCAACAGAGATTAATTGAGCTCAATGGCTCTGAAATGTAAACTGCCCATCCATCTTATTTGTGTGATAAAGTTGAAACCTAATGATGAATGTGTAAATGTCCAAATTTTTAATTATTTCACTGCTGAATATTTGAGCAGAACCATCCAGTTGTCTGTGACTGTGGGTGGCACTTAAGTAGAATAAGTCGCTGTCTTTTTCTTGTCTGTTTTCTTTGCTGACTAATCATAGTTGTTTGATGAAATTTTCATAGCAAAGTATCTGTGTATAAAATGTTTGTTTCAAAGATACTTTTCAATAATTCAGCAGAATGGAGCACAGAAGGGACTGATGTTCTTGTACAGAAGAAAGAAATAAGTAGCATAAATAACTGGACATCTTTACCCAAATGGTTGTTGCTAGTCTTTTGTTGAACAGAACTGTTTGGAATAAGCTACAACTATTAGGGACTTGTGGACACCATGGGTTTTCACGAGCAAAGTGAAAAAAATCCAACTGTTTCTATTTATATCACATTTTCCCTTGGTAACTAGAGATTGCTTGTTTAGTGCAGTATTTTCTCCACATCACAAATCACTGCAAGCTACCATGTGCAGTCACACAATATATGTAGTAGGTAGGATTTCACATTATGATCAAAGTAATTTCAACAGAAGCCAAGGACTTTAGTTATTAAGCAGGAAAGAGAAGATTTCAGTAACGTATTTACAACCATTGCTTTAAAAATAAACCTTATTCATTTTTATCCCATCTACCTGACTCTTTGATCTTCTGAATATTATTTGCACAAAAACACTTAAAAGAAATCATTAGATATCACTTCAGAAGCTTACATGCTTCTGAGCTGGCAGCATTCACTGATAGTGAGATACAGAACCTGATGATCCCAGCAAGTGGCCAACTGAGCGAGAGACATCCCCCCCTCCATTAATCACATGATAATGTAGCTGAAGCAGTGTTTCTTGATTTAAACCTATTTCAGTTCATCCTACAGCAGACAAGTATCTATCTTATTTAAAAAAAATCAAACAAAGAGGGAAAGCTATCCCAGTAATTTACAAATATCACAATGCTGTCACACAATAAATCCAGGTTCAAGGATGACTTCAGGACTGTGACTCCTCCAGTCAGCAGAGTTCAGCACTTGCATACCCCACCAAAAAGTGGTGCCAGTTTAATGTAGGGCATGAATTTAAACCAATACAGTTAAACTGCTGCAAAAGGCTGCATGGCTGCTCTTACTTTGGCATAAGGGGGTTTAAGTCGACCAGGAACGGGATTAAACACCAATAAGCCACTCTTACGCAGAACTAAGGCCTGGTCTACACTACGGGTTTAGGTCGACTTTAGCAGCGTTAAACCGAATTAAGCCTGGACACGTCCACACAACGAGGCCCTTTCTTTCGACTTAAAGGGCCCTTTAAACCGGTTTCTTTACACCACCTCCGACGAGGGGATTAGCGATAAAACCGGCCTTTGCGGGTCGGAATTGGGGTAGTGTGGACGGAATTCGATGTTATTGGCCTCCGGGAGCTATCCCACAGTGCTTCATTGTGACCGCTCTGGACAGCGCTCTCAACTCAGATGCACTGACCAGGTAGACAGGAAAAGACCCGCGAAGGTTTGAATTTCATTTCCTGTTTGCCCAGCGTGGAGAGCACAGGTGACCACGCAGAGCTCATCAGCACAGGTAACCGTCATGGAGTCCTCCCAGGATCGCAAAAGAGCTCCAGCATGGACCGAACGGGAGGTACGAGATCTGCTCGCCATATGGGGAGATGAAGCAGTGATAGCTGAACTCCGTAGCAGTAAAAGAAATGGAAAAGTATTAGAAAAGATCTCCAAGGCCATGAAGGACCGAGGCCATAACAGGGACACACAGCAGTGCCGCGTGAAAATTAAGGAGCTAAGGCAAGCCTACCACAAAGCCAGAGAAGCAAACGGAAGGTCCGGGGCAGAGCCGCAAACTTGCCACTACTACGCGGAGCTGCATGCGATCCTAGGGGGTGCAGCCACCACTACCCTAACCGTGTGCTATGACTCTCTCACTGGAGAAACACACAGGGAAGACGGTTCGGGGAACGAGGAAGATGACGATGGAGGTACTGTAGGTAGCTCACAGCAGCAAGGAAGCGGAGAAACCGGTTTCCCCAACAGCCAGGATCTGTTTGTTACCCTGGACCTGGAACCAGTAACCTCCGAACTCACCCAAGACCCTCAGGGCACACAGGAGACCTCTGGTGAGTGTACCTTTGTAAATATTTGTAAACATTACACATGGTTTAAAAGCAAGCGTGTTTAATGATTAATTTGCCCTGGCAATCGCGGCCAGTACATCTACTGGAAAAGTCTGTTAACGTGTATGGGGATGGAGCGGAAATCCTCCAGGGACATCTCCAGAAAGCTCTCCTTTATGTACTCCCAAAGCCTTTGCAAAAGGTTTCTGGGGAGGGCTGCCTTATCCCGTCCGCCATGGTAGGACACTTTACCACGCCAGGCCAGTAGCACGTAGTCTGGAATCATTGCATAACAAAGCATGGCAGCGTATGGTCCCGGTGTTTGCTGGCATGCAGACAATATCCATTCCTTGTCTCTCTTTGTTATCCTCAGGAGAGTGATATCATTCACGGTCACCTGGTTGAAATGGGGTGATTTTATTAAGGGGACATTCAGAGGCGCCCGTTCCTGCTCTTCTGAACAGAAATGTTCCCCGCTGTTAACCATGCGGTGGAGGGGAGGGGTGAAGTGATCATCCCAGAGAATCGTGTGTGTGTGTGTGGGGGGGGGGTGGTTTACTTGTGTTTGTGCCGCATGTTAACCGGGAAACTGCAGCCCCCTCCTTTTACATTGAAACCCCATTTTAAATGGACAACCCAATTCATCCTTGAGATGGGAAATGCGCTGCTGTTTGCAACCTTTCCCGCATGTTAAGAAGGTTAAATAAGCCAAAACACTGTGGCCTACGATGGCTGCCTGCAAGCCGAAATATGCGACCTTGTAATGAAAGAGTGTACCCATTGTTCCCTAAAATGTGTCTTTTTTAACCACCTCTCCCTTCTCCTCCACCAGCTGCAAATGTTTCTCCTTCGCAGAGGCTCGTGAACATTAGAAAGAGAAAACGTAAGACAAGGGACGAGATGTTCACGGAGCTGCAGATGTCCTCCCACGCTGATAGAGCACAGCAGAATGCGTGGAGGCAGTCAATGTCGGAGATGAGAAAAGTCCAACATGAACGAGAGGAGAGGTGGCGGGCTGAAGACGATAGGTGGCGTCAGCTTGCAGACAGACGGCAAGAGGCAATGCTCCGTCTGCTGGAGCATCAAAGTGATATGCTCGAGCGTATGGTTGAGTTGCAGGAAAGGCAGCAGGAGCAGAGACCGCCGCTACAGCCCCTGTGTAACCAACAGCCCTCCTCCCCAAGTTCCATAGCCTCGTCACCCAGACGCCCAAGAACACGGTGGGGGGGCCTCCGTCCACCCAGTCACTCCACCCCAGATGATCGCCCAAGCATCAGAAGGCTGGGCTTCAATAAGAGTTAAAGTTTTAAAATGCAGTGTGTCCTTTTCCATCCCTCCTCCCCCACCCATCCCTGCTACCTTGGCAATTATCCCCCTACCTCTGTAAGGAACTAATAAAGAATGCATGAATGTGAAAAAACAATGACTTTATTGCCTCTGCAAGCGGGAGGGGAGGGGAGGGTGGGGTGGGGTGGTTGGTTTACAGGGAAGTAGAGTGAACCGGGTCGGGGGGGGGGGTTGGAGGGTTCATCAAGGAGAAACAAACAGAAGTTTCACACAGTAGCCTGGCCAGTCACAAAACTCGTTTTCAAAGCTTCTCTGATGCGCACCGCGCCCTGCTGTGCTCCTCTAACCGCCCTGGTGTCTGGCTGCGCGTAATCAGCGGCCAGGCGAGTTGCCTCAACCTCCCACCCCGCCATAAATGTCTCCCCCTTACTCTCACAGATATTGTGGAGCGCACAGCAAGCAGCAATAACAATGGGGATATTCTTTTCGCTGAGGTCTGAGCGAGTCAGTAAGCTGCGCCAGCGCGCTTTTAAACGTCCAAATGCACATTCCACCACCATTCGGCACTTGCTCAGCCTGTAGTTGAACAGGTCCTGACTCCTGTCCAGGCTGCCTGTGTATGGCTTCATGAGCCATGGCATTAAGGGGTAGGCTGGGTCCCCAAGGATCACGATAGGCATTTCAACATCCCCAATGGTCACTTTCTGGTCCGGGAAGAAAGTCCCTTCCTCCAGCTTTCGAAACAGAGCAGAGTTCCTGAAGACGCGAGCATCATGTACCTTTCCCGGCCATCCCACGTTGATGTTGGTGAAACGTCCCTTGTGATCCACCAGGGCTTGCAGCAGCATTGAAAAGTACCCCTTGCGGTTTATGTAGTCGGTGGCTTGGTGCTCCGGTGACAAGATAGGGATATGGGTTCCGTCTATGGCCCCGCCACAGTTTGGGAATCCCATTTCAGCAAAACCATCCACTATTGACTGCACGTTGCCCAGAGTCACTACCCTTGCTATCACCAGGTCTTTCATTGCCCTGGCAAATTGGATCACAGCAGCCCCCACAGTAGATTTGCCCACTCCAAATTGATTCCCGACTGACCGGTAGCTGTCTGGCGTTGCAAGCTTCCACAGGGCTATTGCCACTCGCTTCTCAACTGTGAGGGCTGCTCTCATCTTGGTATCCTGGCGTTTCAGGGCAGGGGAAAGCAAGTCACAAAGTTCCATGAAAGTGCCCTTACGCATGCGAAAGTTTCGCAGCCACTGGGAATCGTCCCATACCTGCAGCACGATGCGGTCCCACCAGTCTGTGCTTGTTTCCCGGGCCCAGAATCGCCGTTCCACGGTATCAACCTGCCCCAGTAACACCATGATTTCCACATTGCTGGGGCCTGTGCCTTGTGAGAGGTCTATGGCCATGTCAATTTCCTCATCACTCTCGTCGCCGCGCTGCAATCGCCTCCTCGCCTGGTCCGGGTTTCGCCTTGGCATGTTCTGGCTCTGCATGTACTCCAGGACAATGCGCGTGGTGTTCATAGTGCTCATAATTGCCGCGGTGATCTGAGCGGGCTCCATGATCCCAGTGCTAGCTATGGCGCCTGGTCAGAAAAAAGGCGCGAAAGTAGTATCTGATGGACCAGGAGAAGGAGGGCGGGAGGGAGGGAGGGCCGAGTGACGACATGGCGTACAGGTACAGGAACAGGGAGAAACACAAACAACTGTCACACAGAATGGTCCCCCCAAAGATTAAACTGGAAACCCTGGGCTTAGCAGGCCGTTGATTTCACGGAGGAAGGGGAAGCAAATGAACACAGAACAAATCTATTTTTTACATCTTAAGGTGGCAGCCGACGCTGCAGCATGAGTGACAGCCATACCAGTATGACGATGACGGATACCAATCATAATATGCCATCATCTGCCAAAAGGCAAGGGGCTGCTGCTGTGTAGCAATGCAGCCCCACGTCTGCCAGCCCCACGTCCGCCAGCACCCAGCATCGCCCTCGGCCTCTTCTGGGTGCTTAGCAGACAATATTGGGCAATTGGCAGAAAATAGTATATTATGACTGGTAACCGTCATCATCGAAACAGTAGCATGTCTGCCCAGGTGGCCATGATTGACAGCCATACCAGTACGACGACGACGGGTACCAGTCATAATATACCATCGCCTGCAAGGGGCTGGTGCAATGCAGCACTACGGCTGCCAGCCCCACGGCTATCACTCATGCTACACCGTCTACCGCCAAAAGGCAGTTAGCAGCTGCTGCTGTGTAGCAATGCAGTCCCACGTCTGCCGGCACCCAGAGGACATATGGTGACGGTGAGCTCAGCTGAGCTGAGCGGGCTCCATGCTTGCCGTGGTATGTTGTCTGCACAGGTAACCCAGGTAAAAAGGCGCGAATCTATTGTCTGCCGTTGCTGTGACGAGGGGGGAGGGGCCTGACGACATGTACCCAGAACCGCCCGCGACACTGTTTTGCATCATCCGGGCATTGGGATCTCAACCCAGAATTCAAAGAAAAGGCGCGAACCGCTTCTCGGCTCGAGCTGTGGCGCAAACGTAGTATCTGACGGCCTAGGGGAAGGAGGGAGGGGGGCCGAGTGACGACATGGCGTACAGGCACAGGGAATTAAAATAAAGAACGGTGGCTGTGCATCAGGGAGAGACACAAACAACTGTCACAGACTGGTCCCCCCCAAAGATTAAACTGAAAACCCTGTTGACGGAGGGAGGGGGAAGCAAATGAATACAGAGAAAATCTATTTTTTACATCTTAAGACGACGGTGCAGCGTGACTGATAGCCCTCGGCATCTTTCTGGGTGCTTGGCAGCAAATACTGGGCGGTGTATGACGATGGTCTTCAGGCCTATTGCACGAGCTGCTGCTCAGGGAAGACTCTGCTAACGTGCGATGACCCGACTTGTAATAGGCCGGCTAACAGTCATAATACACCATTTACTGCCAAAAGGCAAGCCCCACGGCTGCCAGCACCCAGATCGCCGATGAAGGCTACCAGTCTACTGCACCGTCTACCGCCAAAAGGCAGTTAGCAGCTGCTGCTGTGTAGCAATGCAGTCCCACGTCTGCCGGCACCCAGAGGACATATGGTGATGGTGAGCTCAGCTGTGCTGAGCGGGCTCCATGTTGTCTGCACAGGTAACCCAGGTAACCCAGATAAAAAGGCGCGAATCTATTGTCTGCCGTTGCTGTGACGGGGGAGGGAGGGGCCTGACGACATGTACCCAGAACCGCCCGCGACACTGTTTTGCATCATCCGGGCATTGGGATCTCAACCCAGAATTCCAAGGGGCGGCAGAGACTGCGGGAACTGTGGGATAGCTGTGGGATAGCTACCCATAGTGCAATGCTCCGGAAGTCGACGCTAGCCTCGTACTGTGGACGAGGTCTGCCGACTAGAGCACCTAGAGCATTTTATTGTGTGGACATACACAATCGGCTGTATACAACCGATTTCAATAAAACCGGCTTCTATAAATTCGAACTAATTTCGTAGTGTAGACATACCCTAAGACTCTCTGCAGAGCCTTTTGCTCTGGTTAAACTACATCAGCTTAAAAGCAGAGTCAAGTGATGCAACTTTCGTATTTAGCTAAACCCTTAACAGAAGAGAGATTAAGTAATTCAGCTCTCGGCAAGGGTTTCTGGATCAGTTCTCTGTCAGTGCCTCTCACCAGTTATTTTATTGTTCCTCGCTGTGGTGGAAGCCATGTATCTCTTCTCTGCTCCTGTAATACCCAAGATAAGATATCATGAGAGCAGACAAGTTTGGACAGAAGAAAAAAAAAATCGGTGAATAGCAGATTTAGAATGACTAAAGGGAAATTGTTGCAGCGAGGGCCAGATCTATAATCCATCTCGGTCAATGGAAAAATTGTCATTTACTTTAGTGGGCTTTGGATCAGGAACCTAATCTGCACTGACCTTCTAAGCAGCATGGATGGGCTCCACGAAGGGGCTTACTTAGGTGTTGCAGCACTGAGCATCGTAGCAACTACTTTTAGATACCTAGAAAAATCACAGGAACAACACTGCAATCCACAAAGCTAAGTCAGGCACCTAGGCTCCCTACACCATGAATGGGGAGAGATAGGCGCCTAAGACTGCAAGCCACAAAAGCCAGCATGCTAAGTGGGGAACTGCCTAAGGTAGCCAATGAGAGATGCCGACAACAGGGGTGTGTGCTAAGCCCCTCCCTTCTTGCAGAGATAGGCTCCTAAATCCAGGCTGCAGGGAGGTGCCTCGTTCAGCTAGTGATCCACAAATGGGAACCAACTGTCTGGATGCAGGCACCTTAGGCCCCGCAGCCACTTGAGGGAATGAATTTGGAGCCCGAGGAGGAGGTGGTGACCTATAGCTTTTAGTCTAGTGGTTAGAGCACTCACCTGGGATGTGAGAGACTCACATTCAATTTCCCTGAGTCAGCCAGAAGGGGAAGAAAGGATTTTAACCAGGGTCACCCATATCTCAGGAGAGTGCTCTAATCACTGAGCTATGGGATATTTTAATATGGGCCTTCTTCAGGCTCTCCTGGGAGAATGATTCTGTAGAGCAGGGCACCAGATCCCCTGCTCCAATCACTCTCATTATTTATCTCAGCTTCAAATCCATCTTCTCCACGGGCAAGGGGGGGGGGGGGGGGGGGGGGAGGGGAATTGAACCTGGGTCTCCCACATCCCAGGTGAGTGCTCTGATCACTGGGCTAAAAGTTACCATCACCATCTCCTCCTCTGGATTTTGAATAAGACCCAATCTGGTAGACATGATGCAAGGCCACCTATGAGATCAGGCCCCACATGCTACTTAGACAGATGAACACCTATTTTCCACCAGATTATTGTGATCCCACCCAGTAGGCATGACCAGAGGCCATCTACAAGACTGGGCCTTGCATGCAACTTAGGCAGACAAATGCTTATCTTCCCCCAGTTCATGAATCACTCTGGGCCTTAGGAGATAGGTGCCTGGGCACCTAGAGGGTGACAGCAACGCATCTGCTCCACGGTCTAAAACTCAGACACCTAGGGAACTTTCAGTGGGAATTTAGGTGCCAAATGAGTTTAAGCAGGGTTAGGTGGCAGCCAAGCGAGAGTTTCACAGATCGAAGTAGTGTCATGCATGGGGGTTTAGGTACCTAAACTACTTCCTGGATTGCACCCTGTGAGAGTAATCTACTTCCTTCGGTTCAAGGGAAGTCAGTACCAAACAAAGACATTACCTGGGAAGAAGGTAGAAATCAAATAAGTAATTTTTTCAATGACATAGAGCTGGTCTGGTAGGGTATCCACTGAAGGTATTTAAGGATCCCTGACTTACTCATAGCGCTGTCTTTTTATCATGTCATTCCCCAAATGATCTCCTTTGGGAACAATGCTGTAACACTTGATGGACAGCATTTTTTTTTCAGGGTTGGTGGTGGTGTCAAATAACTTATCTCATGGTAGGTCTTCTGAGTTACCTTATAATAAGGAGATTACTCAAGAAAAGAAACAACCACCCTGCCTACCACATGCTTTCTGGAGTCATGATAGGCACAGGTAAAGTGATTCCAAACTAAACCAATCTGAGATTTTCTTCCAGGTGCGATTGCTCTCATCACTAGGCGAGAGCTTTTTCTTATACTGCCCACACATGTAATATCCAGAAATGCAGCCAGAGAACCGCATTAGCAACTCGAGTTCCCACTTGCTGTACTAACAGCAACAAATCGGCCCTTAAGGCACTAAACCTCAATATGCTGAATCACTACACCTGCCCTGGCATGCTTCTAATCATGGGGTTTACATAGCATGAGGCCTGTATAAACTGGTTTGGGGCAAGTGAAATTCCAGTTTCCATTTCCCTATGGCAACAGTTTTTTCTCCCAAAAAGTTTGGTTCATCCCATCCTTATGCAGACCATTATTGTATCTGAAGAGCTTGCCCTGATTTTTGACCAACTGTTGAAAATGAGAGGTTTCAGATGTTACCACATCAGTTTCATCTAGCTTTGGACAGGTTCTCTCCTGCAGCCAACCTGTGTTCAGTGCAGAAGAGCTACGGGACATCTGGGAGCTGGTTCTGTTCCCTGATCCTGAGGCAGGTCAGCGCTGGCCCCAATCCTGATGAGGTTTAGAGCAGCTGAGGAGGCTCTACAGAGTCTATGCCAGTGGCGGATCGATGTAGTGGAGCCCTGCCATAGTCCCTTGCACCCTGACTGGGGAGACCCAAGGGGGTGATGCATGTGACATAGGAGCTGGCAACAGCAGCTTTATGTCAGGTGGGAGAGTGACGGGTTCAGTCACAGAGACCCCCTTGAGGCTATCATCTGACATGCTTGAATTACCTCTGAGCCCGTTTTCCCTGCCAGCTTGGAACTCCAGAACCCTGCCTTGTTGGGCCAGACGCTCTAGTCTGCTGCAATACAGACCCAGGTCTGGTCCACGCCCCCAAAGCTGCAGACTTTAAAACTGCTCAGCAAGTCACCTATCTCCAGAACCCTGACACCCAGCTCCCAATAAATAAATCCATTTTACTCTGTATAAAGCTTATACAGGGTAAACTCATAAATTGTCCACCCTCTCTAATACTGATAGAGAGATATGCACAGCTGTTTGTTCCCCCAGGTATTAACCACTTACTCTGGGTTAATTAATAAAAGTGACTTTATTAAGTATAAAAAGTAGAATTCAAGTGGTTTCAAGTAATAACAGACAGAACAAAGTAAGTTACCAAGCAAAATAAAACAAAACATGTATGTCTAAGCCTAATACATTTAAGAAACTGAATACAGGTAAATCTCACCCTCAGAGGTGTTCCAATAAGCTTCTTTCACAGACTAGACTTCTTCTTAGTCTGGGCCCAATCCTTTCCCCTGGTACAGTTCTTGTTAATTCCAGCTCAGGTGGTATTTCTCATGACTGCAGCCCCCTTTGTTCTGTTCCACCCCCTTTTGTAGCGTTGGCACAAGGTGGGAATCTTTTGTCTCTCTGGGTCCCCACCCTTCCTTCTTAATGGAAAAGCACCAGGTTTAATATGGATTCCAGTACCAGGTGTCATGGTCACATGTCCTGTGAGACCCCAAGCCTTCATTCTTTCTGGCCTGACTCACAGGAACACAGGAAGGCTTACAAGTAAACAGAGCCATTTACAACCAATTGTTCTAGTTAATGGGAGCCATCGAGATTCTAAGACACCATTAATAGCCCACACTTTGCATAATTACAATAGGACTTTAGAGTAATACTTCATATTTTTAGCTTCAGATACAAGAATGATACATTCAAACAAATAGGATGATCACACTCAGTTATTAGCTTTATAATGATATTTTACAAGAGACCTTTTGCATAAAGCATATTCCAGTTACATTGTATTTACACTTGTAAGCATATTTCCATAAACATATGGAGTGCAACGTCACAGGGAGTTTCCCTACACCAAGGCAATTCCCTGCTGTCCCTTCACAGCTAGATTCTGTCTTGTTTGCACTGCCCGAGGGATCTCATTTAAGAATCTGATCCTGTATCTTTTCAGGAGATAGACCTAGTCTGTGCCGTAAGGGCGAGACCCACAGCTCAATGAAATCAATGTGAAGACACCCAATGGCTTCAGTGGGCCTTGGATCAGGCTCCACATAACCAGCTATTGAAGATGGAAAAAGAGAGACGCAGTATGTCAGGCCCCATTGCTTTCCTAGGCCAAACAAGTAGCGTTTGAACAGAAACGGGGTAAGATGGACAAACACCCCCTACACAAACAACTCTGCAGGGACGTTTACACCAAACAGCCACTATGCAGAGCATCTTCCAGTCCTGAGATATGCTTTGACCAAGATACACAAAATGTTCAGTGCTGCAGTAATGGTCAACTATGGTCACCCAAGAGCCATTTAGAGACCAGTAATGAAAACTTCCAGGTGCTTAGGTCATGTTCATAGCAGTGTAAATGCAGATTGAAAGATAAAGCAAGTCTGCTTTTTCAATAATCCAATTGACCTTCTACAAACCAATCACATCTGAAACCAGGGAGAGGCAGAAGGAACTTCCAAACATCTCTCAGGAATTTTGATTTTTTTTTTTTTTTACATACATTTGCTTGGTATTTAGATATCAAGGTGATAGATGCCTATCTAATACATTAGGGAGACTCCAGAGACAAAGAACCTTTATTTTAAAAACTGGTGAAGGTTGCTAAGTAACATTCTGTTCTTACACATCGTCTACAAAACTCGGGCTATTTAAAGTAAGGCAAGGGATAGTTAAAGAAATCATAAAACTTACACTGCCCACATTATATATAAATCACATTATTAGGGCTGGCTGAAAATTTTCGGTCAAAAACAGACTTTGACAGAAAACTGGATTTCTGACTAAACAAAATGTTTCAAAGAAAAATATCTGTGCGCGTTGGAAAATTTTGAATTTTTTGTAAACCCCGCCCCCCACCATGAATATCAGAATTAAAAAAAAAAAGTTTTTTTTGGCCCCAAACTGAAATATTCTGGACAAAACCCCTAATATTTTAATTCTAAAATGCTGTTATCGTGGTACATATTCCCTTCCTCCTCAATTGGCCCCCAGCCAGACTACATCTCCCATGAGACACATGGCTTGACACATGGGCTCACCATAGGGAAGACTGTGGTGCATCAGGGAGATGTAGTCCAGCTGAGGAGTTCAGTCTGTAGAGGACAACTCCCAGAAGAGGCGCCCGTGGACGGTGTGAGCCCGGTAGCGGCCCCCGGCGTGCCGGGACCGGGTCTTCTTGGAGTCAGGTTGCTTGGGAATGCAGCCCAAAGCTGGTGGTAAACTCCAACTAAGGCTAAATACTGGCACAACTCCCATCAGATCCAGTGCGGGCATTTCAGATTCAAAATAGTTCCATTTTTGATATTTTTCTGTAAACTCAAAATCTCCCCATGGATAGCCCATAGAGCTAGTTTTGCAGTAGCGCGGGAAGAAAGAAAGCCTTTCCAGACCAGCTGTGATTGCTATTAAATATTTGTAACCCTTGTGGAGCCATCCCAGCCCCCTCGGTGTGACGCCACGAATAGCAACCCTCCCGTTTTGCAACTGGGTGTGATTTCTGCCACGCAACTTGACATCTGGTTTACTTGCTACCGCCTGGTCCATGGGGTTGCGAATCAGGAGGGATGGGGTATGTGGTCAAAAACAATCCCGATCTGCTTCCTGACCAGAGTGGCCCCTTTCATTGAACATGTGAAAAGGGAGGTAAGGTTTGGGGGTACGGAGCATGCCCCCAAGCCCAAGGTGATAGCAGAGTGGCCCCTTTCATCGATCTGCTTCCTCCAGGGTAGCATGCCCCTGAGCCCAAGGTGAGACCAGAGTGGCCCCTTTCATTTTTTCCACTGGCTTTCTCCTTGCTTATTTCCAATGACTTGGCTGCTCATGCATCTGTCACTGGTCCAGGGAGGGTTGCAAAACGGGAAGGATGCTGTTTGTGGTCGAAACCACTCACGATCTGCTTCCTCCTGGCTAATGTGCCAAATTGATCTATTGGACGATTGAGGCATGCTGTTTCACTTTTTTGTGTGTGAATCTGTGAAAAGGGAGGTAAGGTTTGGGGGTACAGAGCATGCCCCTGAGCCCAAGGTGAGACCAGAGTGGCCCCTTTCATTGAATTTGTGAAAAGGGAGGAAAGGTTTGGGGGTATGGAGCATGCCCCCAAGCCCTAGGGGATACCAGTGTCCCCTTTGATTGATCTGCTTCCTCCTGGCTAGCATGCCCCTGAGCCCAGGGTGATACCAGAATGACCACTTTCACTTTTTTCACTGGCTTCCTCCTTGCTTATTTCCAATGACTTGGCTGCTCATGCCATTGGTCCATGGGGTTGCGAATCAGGAGGGATGGGGTTTGTGGTCAAAAACACTCACGACCTGCTTCCTCCTGGCTAATGTGACAAATTGATCTATTGGACGATTGCTATATCCTGAATAGTGGTGACTGGGAATGGGGGGGCTGGGGGGCGGGGAGTATAGCAGATGCCAATTTGAGGTGAATATTCTCTTGGCCAGATTCTACTGGGTTTATGGTGCTTTGTGCTATGGACTGGAGCAAAGTGGCTGGTGAATAACCAAGAATCTGGTTAATAATTATTCTCTAAATTCAGCTTTTTTCTTTCTCTCTCTCTGAATTATCACTAATTCAAAATAGTAGTGTGCAAGTTGACTGGATAATGGTAATAGCATAATCTCTTGTTATAACATTGTAAACCTTACTACCTGATTTTTATATTAAACACTTACTATACATAATACAATAAATCCTTGATGTTAGAACCTGGCTATGCCGCTGCTGTAGAGGGCTCATCACCCAACAGCTGGGGGCCACCATGTGGGCTCGGCAGGGCTGCTGGCCACGGGGCCAATGGCTGTGGGTGGGATCTCGGGATTCACGTCCCAGGGATCTGCCCCACTCTCCAGCACTGCTCCAGCTCTGAGCTGTCTCCACTGCCTGGAACCTGTGGGGCCCCACCTGCCTCCCCAGGGAAAGAGCCACCTGGGACTGGTACAGAGGCTGGGCCAGTCTCAGCCAGTCACAGGGGACGGCGGGGGGGGGGGGGGGGGGGGGGGGGCTCAGCTGGGTCCTGCCAGGCATGTGGGTCCTGAAGGAGCCTGGCCCGGGTAGGCTCTGCTCCTGCTCCAGCCTGGCTGATTGCACCCCCAAGGGGCTGGAGTTATCCTGCCCCAGGGCCAGCTCTGGCTGTGCTGCCGGCTCAGCCTGGCAGACACAGTCACCTCCCATCAGGGCCGGGTATTATGGCTGGGGGTTAGGGTGTGGGAGAGTAGGTCTCTAGTGGGTCTGGGGGGGTGCTGTGCAGTGGGGGTTGGGGAGATCTGTGTGTGTTTGGGGGGCTGTGCAGTGGGGGAGATCTGTGTGTGTTGGGGTGCTGGGAAGCATAGGGGGGTCTGTGCGGGGCACTGTGCAGTTGTGGCAGCGGGGCGGTGGGGAGCACTGGGCAGTGAGGGAATCTGTGGGGGGGCTCTGGGCGGGGAGGTGCAGGGCACTGTGCTGTTGTGGGAGGACTGTGGGTTGTCTCCAGCTAGGGGGCACTGGGCAGTGAGAGGATCTGTGGGGGGGTTCTGAGTGGGTGGGGGAGTGGTCTGTGGGAGGGCACTGAGCATGGGGGTTTGTGGGGGTCTCTGGGTGGTGTGGCACTGGGCATAGGGAGTCAGAGGGGTGCTGGGCAGGGGGGTAGCATGGTGCAGCATGGGACTGCCCCGAAGGGGAAAAAGCACGATAGGAGCGCAGGGCCGGGCTGGCCAGTGTGCGTCTGGCAGCTTCTGGTTTGTAAACAGTGCCCTTGTACTGCGCTGTGTGGAACGGGGCTGTCCCTGCTGTGCCATGACCCATCTCATCTCCCATTGCCCCCAGCCAGCCCGTTGCTCTGAGGACTCTGCTCCCCTGCCCCATGTCCCCATTTCCCCCATGGGGGCTCACAAATATGGTTAGCACCAGGCCCACAAAAGGTTAATCCAGCCCTTTTTGGGGTGCAGGCTCTGGGATGCAGGGGGGTTGCAGGCTACGGGGAGTTTGAGTGAGGGGTGCAGGCTCTGACCTGGGGCAGGGGATTGGGGTACAGGAGGGGGTGCGGATATGTGGGCTCTGGGAGAGAGTTAGCAACTCAGCATGTTATATAAGAGAAATGAGCTGCAGTGAGTGATTTCATATAGACATAGAAGACACTTTTACATATTCAAAATGTGAGAGGCAGAGTTTGAGGGAGGGAGTGTTTGTACAATATTTCACCGCATTCAGGCTCCTGGCTGGAGCAGTAACGTAGCCCTGCACAGGGCTGCCCAGAGGATTCAGCGTCCAGGAGTGGCGTTGGACAGCGTTGGAGCCACGGCATTGCAGCGCGCCAGGGCCGCTCCCGGACGTGGCCTGCGGAGACTGTGACACTGGGGCTTGGGGGAAGACGGAGGCGGGGGCAGCCTCCAATATACTCGTGGGAGCCCCTGTGGAAAATTGCCCCACTTGCCCCCCCCCCCTCTGGGCAGCCCTGGCCCTGCATCACTTGTATAGGATAGAGAGGAGCTGTGGTGATTAAGCTTTGACAGGCTAGGAATTGGAGGCCTGTACCTTTAAGACCCCAGTCCCAGGAACCCGCCCCCTGCTCCGGGGCTGACATGCAGTGTCCCTGTGAGCAGAACGAAAACAGCCTCTGCACCCCCCACACCCCTAGATTAGCGAGCACAGTGGGTGGCTCATCCTACGGGGTCACTGTTCCCCCCTCTCCCTAAACGGGGGTTTTGTCCCTGCACGGGGTCTGGCAGCGTCTTCCCCCCCAGCTTAACCCCGGCTCCCACCCCCGAGTTTTCCCCTTCAGCCCCTCTTCTGCCGCTAGCTACAGTAGCTTGAGCCCCCCGGGCAGTAAATGTGTGCCCCTGCTCAGACCCTGACAGCCCCGCCCCCCGCTGCGATTTGCCCCCCTTCATCCTTTTAAACCCCTCCAAAGAGGAGGCAGCAAACCGCATGTAGGAGTAAGGGCAGAGAGAGGGCAGTGGCTACAGCGAAGGTTACTGGGCATGCTCAGTTCGGGTGCGCATGCTCAGTACACCCAAAGTAGGGAAAGGGGAGCAGGGTTTGTTTGCGTCGCTACGGGCGCAGGCAGCGACACCGCCCCCTTGCCGGGGCGGGTGAGGCGGGACTCAGCGCGGCCTGTAGCGAGGAGGTGGCGGTGAGTGCCCGGCCCCGGGGTGCAGGGCGGGACAGCCGGGCGCCCTAAGGGCTGCAAAGAGCGCTCGCTCCCCGGGCAGCCCCTAGGGCTCGTTGCGTGGGCTCCAGTGCGCCCCCCCAGCCTGTGCACGGGGGGAAAGGGCGCTGCGTGCACCGCCCCGGGCAAGCCCTGTGCCGCAGGAGCGGCTGCGGAGAAGCCCCTTAGCGCGTTGGTAGCGTGCATGGCCCGCCGAGCACTGCCCTCCGCAGCCAGCCCTTCTCCCCGTCGGGACTCGGCAGCAGCTAGATACACATTCCCTTTGCACTACAGAGCTCCGCAGATTAAGCTCACCTTGCCCCCTGCGCGCTGATGCGCGGTTTGGCCGAGACCTCGGCATTCTTACAGGAGTTAGTAACTGGCATTACTCCCAATGTCCTGGCTAAAGTCCACTGGGGATAATTTACCTTCTCCTTGACTTCCTTCCGCAGCGTCCATTAGATACCATAGCATTCTTTATGCTCTGTCTGAACCCATTGTGGTATTAAACTGGCTTTGTTCCACCCACATGAGTGGGCGATGTGATTCCCAGGAGGATATGGGATTGAGCATCATCCGAATGCATGGCAGTTTTGGGCAGGAAACGTAGACTGCCGTCTCCAGGGGGTTCAATCAATCAATGGTACCAGCGCTCTTTACAGAGCATGGTGTATGCGCCAGTGAGTTCTTTGATGGCTGCTGAGTCCAATGGGCTAGTGACAGCACCGGAGGGCACACCCACGCACGAGCAATGCTCTGAATCCAAGCAGCAGATGCTTTCCTCCTCTGACGCTGGTCATCACAAAACTTGATCCAGTCCACCTCGCAATGCTTCGCTCTATCTACAAGCTGACTCCGTCAACCAGAGCGGCACTCTGCATTCCTTTCCCAATCATCCACAGCGATTCCAAAGGATACAAAGTCCTCTTTGCAAGCATCCCAAAATCTGCGCAGTGGTCTGCCTCTCTAGACCCTTCGCGAGTTTCAGAATACAGCACGCTCTTCGGTAGTCCAGCACTCGCTTGACCTGTCCAAGCCACCTAAGTCTTTTCTTACTAATGAATGTTCCCGTGAATGACGTACCAGCATGATTTAACACTTCCATGTTTGTCACGCTATCTTGCCATCTTATTCAAAGAATTTTACACATGTATCTGATATGAAGTGGGGAATATCAGCATTCCTCTGTCCAACTCGCCTGAGGGGCCTATCTGGTAAGTGTGCTCAGAGAGCACTTACCGCATGAGCCCTTATTCGCGAGTTGACACAAAACGGGGTGGGAGAGGAGTGCCTTCTTCCAACACTTTTAGCCCAGAGGTTAGGGTACACAGCTGGGATGTAGGAGACCCCCAGTTCAAGTCTTCCCTCCAGCTGAGAGAGAAGGAAGTTGACCACCTTTTAGATGAATGCCGTAACCACTGAGCTAAGGGATAGTCTCACGTGGGACTCCTTCAGTCTCTTGTTGAAGCTGTTCCACAGTAGCTAAACAATGAGCGAATCGTTAGGATCCAAAGTGGTATTTGGAATCTTCCTCATGTTATTTAAAACAAGCCAAATTAGTTTGTGAGGACAAAACAGATGTTCTTTTCTCACTGAGGTTTCACATAGACTTGTTCTCCCTTGCTCCATAGGTCAGAGAGATTTGATAGATGGATAATAAAATGGCGTTGGTTCCCTATGACGACAGTGCGGTCTGGGGATTGCAGAAGTTCCATAAATCTTCATCTGTGTATCACTTTGCCAGCCACACAATCCAAATCAAACAAAACTGGAAGCAACTGGGTGTAGCAGCAGTCGTATGGGACGCGGTACGTATGATTAAAATACAAATATTTCAATTTGTGCAGAACATGTGTCTGTTTCAAGTCCAACTCCTAATAATACTGAGCTTTTATGTAGTGCCTTTCATCAGGATACCTCAAAACTCTTTACAAAAGGAGGCCAGTACAATTATTCCCATTTTATAGACAGGTGAAATGACATGCCCAGCAGCCTAGGAGAGCTGGCTGCAAATTTTCTGCATGAGAAGTTTTTTCCCCAATTGAAAAGTGCAAAAAAAAATCTTTTTATGGTACATTGTCAGCATGATCAAAACTTTCCATTTTGCACAGTTTTCTGCAAAATTTAAAAATTGATACTTTGATCTAAATGCTCAATATTTTTAGATTTTTTTGTTGTTAGATTGCTAGTGTACTGGAAACTGTGTTTTCAGTAAGAAAATCCATTTTTTTTGGTAGATGAAAAATGTTGACAATTACTGCAATAGAAAGTTTAACATTTTGAAAAAAAAAAAACCCATGAAAGACTTTGTGGGAAATGGGGCCACTTTCAAGACTTATCACAAAGTTGTTTTCCCATTTTTTTTAACCAAGTCTTAATAATAATAAAATAATACTTAGTATTTGCATAGCTCTTTTAATCTTCAAAGCACTGGACATCCACTAATCCCCACACCACCTTGATGAGATAGTTAAGTAGCGTTATGTAGTAGCTAGAGAACCCAAAGCACACGAGTCGTCAGTGGTCGACCTTGTATTGGAATTTAGCTGTACCTGTGTCGTAGTCCTGTGCTTTGACCACTAAATCATGCCTCTCTCTCTGATCATAAATAATGAGTTTGGCAATTTAACTGCTCGTATTAATTGGAGCATATACGCTAGCACAGCTATCATTCCGTTCCTAAGGATAAGTCTGATATTGATGAGACAGAATTTTCTATAGCAGATGCTCTTGCGAAGTCCTGATTTGGGTGTGGGAACTTGCTTAACAGTAGCTCACATTGGATTTAACTTGTACTTAAATAGAAGTGCTCTTAATCCATTACGCTCAACTGCTTGACCTTCACACACATTATGGAAGAGCATGCCAAGCATGCACCAAGATTAAACCAAAAGGTTTTGGAAAGTTGTAAGAAATATGATAAAGGGCAATGGTGCATCTCAACGGTTCTGCAATTTTGCATTCATTTTTGCATCAACAAAAATCCTGCTTTTCCTTTCTTAGTGCAACTATTTCTTTTTCTGCTTCCTTCTGTTGTGTTTTGGATTTAATGAAGAAACAGTCCCATGTCATTATTTTAACCTACTTTGCAGGATTGATTGGACATTCCTCTCTGCCTCTCATCAGCCTTTGTATAACATGGATGGCAAAGTATACCTGTAGACTTGAGGTGTTTGATTGTATCTTGCAACCTTCTCTACTGGTTTCAATCAGAAATACTGTGGTCTGGCATCACTAAATTACCCCCAAGTCTTAATTAGTCCTGTCTCTTGGTTCAGGCTGTTGTCCTGTGTACTTATCTGGAGATGGGAAGTATTGATCTACAAGGGCGCTCAGTGATTGAACTAGGAGCAGGAACTGGATTGCTGGGAATAGTGGCCACGTTATTGGGTAAGTTTTTCTTTAAGAAATCGGTGCTGCCGTAAAATTCACACATAAGGTGACAGGGCTGCTGTAACAGCTAAGCGATGTGACCGTTACTGTGATGTTTCCTCTGTGGCTCATCTTCCTTATTAGGCTTTAGAGCCTCCTGCATTATTTATTGTGGTGATGGTGCTACACCAGGTTTCTTCATAGTAGAACCCCCTTAAGGCTGCCTGCTGTTTCCGTGGCAGTGAGCTCAATGGCATCCCCTTCTTTTCTGTAGCTGTTCTCCCCCAGGGAATAAATGCTGTGCTTGTGTCCTTCAGCTTTATTAATACTTCACATTTTGTATACTGAGCTCCAGCAACAGATAGCAAAGCACTTTACAAAGATGCATAAACGTTATTAACCCTATTTTGCAGGCAGGGAAACTGAGGCATGGAGCAATTAAGCAACTTGCCCAAGTTCTGTCAATCACTCAGTGGCAGGGCCAGGAACTGAACTCAAGTCTCCTGATCTAGTCTGATGTCCCATCCACGGTGCTGCGCTGCCTCCCCTTTACAATGGGTGTGCATAGTGAGTCACGGCATCGCTAGACCAACAGCGGGGCCAGTCATAAGTCTGGTATCTCACAGCCCTAGCTTTGCTTCCTGCTGTATTCGCTCATTGATTGTTTCAGAGTTTCATTAGACACCCTAGCGGTAGCACAGACTAAGAGTAAAGGTAGCACTGGACTCCTTTGCCTGACCACCGACAGCTCTTGACAGATGCTCAGTTCCACTAACATGAACTAATATTAGTTTGATTCTCGTTTGAAAAGCAACCGGTATTTGATCATTTTAAAACTAGCACCATCTTTATCTGGAAAACTCACTCGTTCTAATTGTAATTAATTCCTGCACTGTATGTGTTAACAATACATTATTACCCCACGCCCCCCCTGGGAGGCATGGATCAGCATTCATGTCGCATGCCCCCTCAGTACCCAGTCCAAGCTGGGGAGCTAATGATCCAACCAGCGGACCAAATTCAGGGATGAATCCTGGTCATGTGCCGCCTGAGGCACGTTGCACATACGCTAAGAAGACTCCCCCGCTCTTACTTCTTTTTTCTTACCTTTGCTGTAGCCATAGGATTTGATCCTGCAATTGGATCTGTGTAGGTGGACTTGATTGGAGCCCTAGGTGGGGATTTTCAAAAGCATTCAGTTTAGCCTAATTCTGTACCCAGTGTAGTCAATGAGAGTTTTACCATTGACTTCATTAGGCCAATGAGTTCTTCTGCTAATTTACATCAGTGTAGAAGTGGGGTGGGAGTGGTCTGACTCTGATCCCACTGAAGTCAGTGGAGTTATGACAGTTTACCCCGACCGAGGATCTGCTCCAGTGTGTCAATTCTTAATTTTTAAGTCCTCTTTAACATGTGTTAACTAGCACAATTCTATAATCTTGTGCAGACAGCACACAAGTTTGTGTACTGCCTAAACTTGCCATGCTGATCATATCTCATTGGACTAAAATAGGACTACATTCAAGTGTAGATGTCCCTTTAGTCATAAATTCTAGCCACTATGACAGACTTCCTTTTAAAATGGAAATGAAAGGAAGGAACTCAAATGTGAAGTTGCAGGACTACTAACTGTCATCTGTAACCTATCATTTAAATCAGCTTCTGTACCAAATGACTGGAGGATAGCTAATGTGATGCCAATTTTTAAAAAGGGCTCCAGAGGTGACCCTGGCAACTACAGGCCAGTAAGCCTCACTTCAGTACCGGGCAAGTTGGGTGAAAATATCATAAAGAACAAGATTGTCAGACGCATAGATGAACATATTTTGTTGGGAAATAGTCAATGTAGTTTTTGTAAAGGGAAATCATGCCTCACCAATCTACTAGCATTCTTTGAGGGAGTCAACAAGCATGCGGACAAAGGAGATCCAGTGGATATAGTGTATTTAGATTTTCAGAAAGCCTTTGAGAAGGTCCCTCACCAAAGGCTCTTAAGCAAAATAAGCAGTCATGGGATAAGAGGGAAGGTTCTCTCATGGATTGGTAACTGGTTAAAAGCTAGGAAACAATGGGTAGGAATAAATGGTCAGTTTTCAGAATGGAGAGAGGTAAATAGTGGTGTCCCCCAGGGATCTGTACTTGGCCCAGTCCTATTTAGCATATTCATAAACAATCTGGAAAAAGGGGTAAACAGGTGGCAAAATTTGCAGATGATACAAAACTACTCAAGATAGTTAAGTCCCTGGCAGACTGCGAAGAGCTACAAAAGGATCTCAAAACTGGCAGATGAAATTTAATATTGATAAATGCAAAGTAATGCACATTGGAAAACATAATTCTAAGTATACATATACAATGATGGGTTCTAAATTAGCTGTTACCATTCAAGAAAGAGATCTGGAAGTCATTGTGGATAGTTCTCTGAAATCATCCACTCAGTGTGCAGCGGCAGTCAAAAAAGCGAACAAAATGTTGGGAATCATCAAGAAAGGGATAGATAATAAGACAGAAAATATCATATTGCCTCTATATAAATCCATGGTACGTCCACATCTTGAATATTGCGTCCAGATGTGGTCGCCCCATCTCAAAAAGGATACATTGGAATTGGAAAAGGTTCAGAAAATAGCAACAAAAATGATTAGGGATATGGAACGGCTTCCGTATGAGGAGAGATTAATAAGACTGGGACTTTTCAACTTGGAAAAGAGGCTACTAAGGGGGGATATGATAGAGGTCTTTAAAATCATGAGTGGTATAGAGAAAGTAAATAAGGAAATGTTATTTACTCCTCCTCATAATACACCTCTACCTCGATATAACGCTGTCCTCGGGAGCCAAAAAATCGTTATAGGTGAAACCGTGTTATATCGAACTTGCTTTGATCCACCGGAGTGCGCAGCCCCGCCCCCCCAGAGCGCTGCTTTACCACGTTATATCCGAATTCATGTTATATCGGGTCGCGTTGTAGCGGGGTAGAGGTGTACAAGAACAAGGGGCCACCAAATGAAATTAATAGATAGCAGGTTTAAAACAAACACAAGAAAGTATTTTTTCACGCAATGCACTGTCAACCTCTGGAACTCCTTGTCAGACGGTGTTGTGAAGGCCAATACTATAACGGGGTTCAAAAGGAAGCTAGATAGATTCATGGAAGATAGCCATTGTTGGACCTATTAGTCAGGATGGGCAGGAATGGTGTCTCTAGCCTCTGTTTGCCAGAAGCTGGAAATGGGTGACAGGGCATGGATCACTTGATGATTACCTGTTCTGTTCCTTCCCTCTGGGGCACCTGGCATTGGCCACTGTCAGAGGACAGGATACTGGGCTTGATGGACCTTTGGTCTGACCCAGTATGGCCGTTCTTATGTTAAAAAAAATCAAATATTTATTAAACTATAAGAACATCAGAATGACCGTACTGGGCCAGACCAATGGTCCATCTAGCCCAGTATCCTGTCTTCCCACAGTGGCCAATGGCAGGTGCTTCTGAGACAATGAACAGAACAGGGAGTCATCGAGTGATCCACCCCTGTTGTCCACTCCCAGCTTCTGGCAAACAGATGCTAGGGACACCCAGAGCATGGAGTTGAGTCCTTGACCATCTTGGCTAATAGTCATTGATGGACCTGTCCTCCAGGAACTTATCTGATTTTCTTTTGAACCCCGTTATAGTTTAAAACCGTGCCCAACTTCAAATAAAATATTGCAACCATTAACTTAAACATCCATTGAAAAAAATAGCTGTGTCTAAGGCTCTTTGGTTCCCCATCTGCTCTGTCTGGGTGCCTAGGGGTAATCTGATGCTGCTACACCAGGGCAAAGATCAGAGGAGACTGTTTTATAATCATCTCCCACCATTTATTCTGTCGTTTCCTTCAATTGGCAATTGGCTCCGTCTTTCTAAAAAGAAATAGTCATTTATTCCAAAAACGATTTTGATCTGATAGTACTATTTTTACCATTAAACATAAATAAAACTAAATATTCCAAGTGTCAGTTGACTTAAAATCAAGCATCTCAGTAAATGTTTTCATTGTTATTCAGTAATTTTGTTAACTCTTAATGGAAACGAGCAATTGTATTCCAAAAGCTGTATCGGTGAGCATCAGTTATTTGTCTTGACACTTACACTCCTTGTGCCACACAGGTGCTCATGTCACCATCACAGACAGGGAAGCCGCACTGGAATTTCTCGAGTCAAACGTTCAGGCTAACTTACCTCCCGACCTCCAGCCGCGAGCTGTGGTAAAGGAACTGACTTGGGGAAGAAACTTGGGGAACTTCTCACCAGGAAAGTTTGACTTTATCCTGGGCGCAGACATCATTTATCTGGAAGACACCTTTGCAGATCTGCTTCAGACACTGGAGCACTTGTGTTCAGAACATACTGTTATTCTGTTATCGTGTCGGATTCGCTATGAACGGGATCAGAATTTCCTGGAGATGCTGAAGGGACGATTTTCGGTACGTGAGGTCCACTACGATCCTAGTAAGGATGTACATGTATTCAAAGCACGGAGGAGCATTCACAAGGAAGACTTTTGACTGCATTTCTTTTCTCTAATATCAAACACTACTTGAAGGTTTGCTACTATTATTTCTACTACATATACTCTACTTGTACCGATGAGCTTAATTTCAAAGGGATCCATCCACTTATGCCACATCTGTCGCCATGGTATCTGAGCCCCTTTGAAGTTTGTATGCTCCGCCCCTCATGTGTATAAGACTCATTGTCAACATTCTCATTATCACGGAGTGAGCTTAGAAAAGGTCATTTTAAGAACCGGTTTAAACTTTTTCAGCCAAGAGACGCCCTGTGAGAAATAGAGTTTAATTGAAAACAGTTGTTTTGCTGGAATATATTATTTCATGAAGGTTGTTCAGTTGTTTGACAGAAAATTACAAACAATTTTCTTGTTTCAAAATTAACATTTCCTTTTAGTTCTTGTAAATTGATTTTCAAAATATCAGATTTTGGGGTTTTCCTCCTCTTTTGTCCCCATTTTTGCCACCAAATAGAATAAATAGAATGAAGGATGTTGAGGGTTTTTCCTTTCACTTCTTCTATTTTTCCCCTCATTGTTTCTCTCTTTCCTTGCTGTAACTTTTCAAAGCTCCCTGATCTTTGAAAAGTTCGAGTGGAAAAATGTAAACTAAACGGTGTAGAGACAAGTAACTGTCCCAGGACATCCCATTGTGGCCTAGGACAGCCCAAAGGCACCCTGCCTCAGTTTCCCTCTGAGTTCTGCCAAAATAATTCAGTCATAAGCAAAGTCTTTGAAACAGTATTCCTCTTCTCCTGGAGTCTGATTTGTCCAATATAATTCGACTCCCACAAAGCTTCCTTTCTACTCTTCTTCAGATTTAGGGTCTGAGTCTGCCTTGTGACTGGGGCTTTAAAGTTTGGCCTCCCCAGCATGTAACTTACCTCGCAAATCTGGGATCTCACAGTCCTCCATCCTGTGTGCTGGTTGACTTCTTTATCCAGCAACTCCTTAGTGCCTCTCCCTTATATATCCCTAGGCTTGGCCTGACTTAGTCACATGATCAAAATCATTTTCTCACCTGGGGAGGCAAGTTAGGCTTGTCACAGGAGGACTGAGGCCCATCTCCCCTTAAAGGGCCAGCTGCAGCTATGCCATTGTAGTGCCGTAATATGGACGCTTCCTACATCAACAGAAAGTGGTAGCTAGGTCCTATGGGGTGGAGCTTTAGCCTCCCTCTTAGCCTTGCTCTCCCCAAATATAGGGTGCCAACGTGAGCCCTGGTCCTCCCACTCCCACCAGGTTCCTAGGGAGGGTGTGTGGTGTCCCTTCTGATGACCTAGCTGCATCCACTCTGGGGGGTAGGTTGACCTAACTGTGGTGCTCCAGACATGAAATTTTTCACAGCCCTGAGCGATGTAGCTAGATCAGTCTAATTGTTCAATGTAGACCAGGACTAAGAAAAAGGAAAAAAGTGTCCAAAAATCTGAAGCCTTGGACGCTGTTCATTTTATTGCACTCAGTAGCAAAAAGGAAAAAGTGAGGGAAAACAAACAATAGTTAACGTTTTCAAAAAACATTTCATGAAAATTTTAAAAAAAACCCTGCAAAACTGAAACAATTTTTCTTTTTTTTCTTTTTTCCCCACCGGCTGTAGGAACTGTGACACTGAAGTCCTGTCAATAGCAAGATAGGCCAAATAGCAGGGTGATTTTAGAGCAAGACATTTTAGGATTCACACAGAGAGTGAACATTCCTTGGTGCACCCACGTGTGTGTGTACACATGCACAAAAAGAAGAGATATTGTGAGATGAAGACAAATGGATTTTTAAAGACCCAGGTAGCCTTTGGGTCTCAAAGCGCGGTTATCGCATAGTGTTCTAAGCATCACCACCTCAGTTACCTTATTGCCATGAAACTGCTTCTATTATTCTGACCTGATAATTTTTCAAATAGGTTAAGGGCTCTCAGAAAGAGGATGGTGATGAATTGTTCTCCATGTTTGCTGAAGGTAGGACAAGAAGTAATGGGCTTAATCTGCAGCAAGGGAGATTTAGGTTAGAGATTAGGAAAAACTTCCCAACTATCAGGGTAGTTAAGCTCTGGAACAGGCTTCCAAGGGAGGTTATGGAATCCACATAATTGGAGGTTTTTAAGAACAGGTTGGACAAACACCTGCCATGGATGGTCTAGGTTTATTTGGTCCTGCCTCAATTAATAGAACTGAACTAGATGCCTCTTGAGGTCTCTTCCAGCCCTATGTTTTTGTGATTTTATGATTCTCTATCCTAATTGGTTTATGTGGTTAAATCATCTATTTTGACTACTATCCTTGAGAATTGCTGTTTCTGGGTGGAGTTTTGTTTTTTTGTAAACAGACCTCTCAGAGTCGGGTTATTCTGTTTGTAATTTGTAATACAGCCGAGGGTCCCCATGGAAGGGACCCCATCCAAAACCACCAACCAAGATCTAGTAATGGTCCATCACAGTGATGGTATAATTTACTCGGCAGGAGAGAGCCAAGATAATACAACTGGTTGTCAAAAAATAAATAAAATAAAAGGGATTTTACTTAAACTGGAACAACCAGAACAACAACCAGAACTGGATTCCACCTACCCACAATAACATTAAATAGATGAAGAATGTATATCATAAAAACATTTATAACAGGGTGTGTGTGTGTGTATATATATAAAAATAACTTACTACTAAGTGTATTTAACTCAATATAACCCGCTAAATAAAGATATACACCTCTACCTCGCTATAACGTGACCCAATATAACACGAATTTGGATATAACGCGGTAAAGCAGTGCTCCGGGGGGGTGGGACTGCGCACGCCGGTGGATCAAAGCAAGTTTGATATAACGCGGTTTCACCTATAATGTGGTAAGATTTTTTGGCTCCCAAGGACAGCGTTCTATCGAGGTAGAGGTGTATATCTATCTCTGTATGCACAGTCTGTTATCTTATAGGTTGTTGTTATTATATTAGATCAAGGTTCCCCTTTCCCCAGATAACTCGCTGGGTCCTATCTAACGCTTAAGGCAGTCTTTGAGCCCTGGAGGGATGGACTTGACTCCAGTGGTGCTCGCTTGCAGGGGTGGACATTAGACCAGACCCATGGGATCTGAAGGACCTTTGCTTCTCCTGTTCCAGTTCTCTGGCTCCCCATGTATCGATGTTAGGAGACAACCAGAACTGAGGATCAGGAACGGAAGCTCAGGAACTGGCCATCGAACGTGGACTGACTTGACCAGCCAGCTTTAAACTAAAAGAACCTTCTTCTGTACAGCTGTCTGCCCTGCTCAACCTCAGTCACTCCACTTACTCTCGGTTTCTCTCAGTCTGGTTTCCCTCTCTCTCTCTGGCTGCCCTCTCCTCACACCCTATTTCTCTGCATTTACTCCCAGACTCTGTGTTTCTTTCTCTCTCTCAGGCTGCCCGCTGCCTGCCTCCGTCCACTGCCTTCCTCTTCTCCTCCAACTGTCACTTCCCATCCCTCTGAGACTAGGGGCCACCTCTTCTCCAGAGCAAACTGACAGTACATTCACCCTGAACACACCCTAAATCATATATCCCCACACAAGGTTGAGTCCATTGTTTACCATTTGTTTTGTTTCCAGGAGGTCTTACTTTTCCCTAAGGGCAACTACTATCATCCTTTGTATTGTGGTAGTTCCTAGAATCTCCAGTAGGGTGACCAGACAGCAAATGTGAAAAATCGGGACAGGGGTGGGGGGTAATAGAAGCCTATATAAGAAAAATACCCAAAAATCAGGTCTGTCCCTATAAAATCGTGGCATCTGGTCACCCTAAACTCCAGTCAAGAGCTGGGCCCCATTGTGCTACGTACTATGTGGACACACAGAAAGAAGCAGTCAGAGCTCCAATGAGCTTACAGTCCAGCGCTGCCTTCTTGCAAAGACTCATGCACATGTGTAACGTTAACCAATGAATGAACAAACAAGTTACCAAGTTAAAACAGAATTTGATTAGAAAAAGGAATGGGGCGTGGGGAAAATAAACAGAAAATAAAATCAGGAAAAGATTACAGGAAAATGAAGAAGAGAGTAAAGGAGGAAAAATATGGGTGAGAAAGCAAAAGTATTCAAATATCAAAGGGTAAGCACCAATATCTCCAAATGTATTTGTAAAGCATAAAAAATACACAGTTTCTTATTTGAAATACTTTTGTCTATTGTACGCCCAATTTATAAAGGCCCCAGTTCACAAAAGAATTTTAAGCATGTGCTTAAGTCCCAATCAAGCCTGTGCTAAGCTGTTTTCCCTGGGTCCATTTCCATCAGCTGAACTGGGGCCATAGTTCTTATTTCTCGGCATTGAAGATTACTCAGAAGTGATCTGTTAAGAATGTTAATTTTAAGCAACAAAGGAGGACGTGACCTGAAATGCACTATTCTGTGGATCTGTTCTTAGGAATATTTTCTTGTAATTCACAAGCCACAAGGTGTCAGTAGAGCTGTAGACACATCGCTCAAAGAAAACCAGCATAATGAAAACAAATATTAATTCCGGTTAGGTGATGGGAAAACTGCATCTTCAATAAAAACACCACACCTCTAAATCATAAGCCATAATTTAACAGCAAATAAAGCTCATTCTGTAAGTGAGCTTGTGGATCAGCTGAACAGTGTTAAGAAAACTGTAGAACATTCACGTTCTCTTCCCAGGTGCATGGCTGGCCTCCAGATTCTGGCTTTCAATTACCTCCCTATTAGCCTAATTTCCAGTGCTGTCCACCCTTATTCCTCTCACACCCTTGATCTGTCATCACTGTACATTTAGGGTTTGATCCTGCAAAGAGCTTTGAACTAGGGCTGTCAATTAATCACAGTTAACTCACGATTAACTCAAAAAAATTAATCGTGATTAATCGCACTTTTAATCGCACTATTAAACAATAGAATACCAATTGAAATGTATTAAATATTTTTGGAAGTATTTCTACCTTTTCAAATATATTGATTTTATTTACAACACAGCACAATGTGGACAGTGCTAACTTCAATTATTTTTTATTACAAATATTTGCACGGCAAAAGTGATATCACCTCATACAAGTACTGTAGTACAATCTCTTTATCCTGAAAGCGCAACTTACAAAGGTAGATTTTTTTTGTTCCATAACTGCACTCAAAAATAAAAGTAAAACTTTAGAGCCTACAAGTCCACTCAGTCCTACTTCTTGTTCAGCCAATCACTCAGACAAATATGTTTGTTTACATTTGCAAGAGACAATGCTGTCCGCTTCTTGTTTATAATGTCACCTGAAAGTGAGAACAGGCATTCGCATGGCACTTTTGTAGCTGGCATTGCAAGGTATTTACATGCCAGATATGCTAAACATTCGTATGCCCTTTCATGCTTCAGCCACCATTCCAGAGGACATGCTTCCATGCTGATGGCGCTCGTTTAAAAAAATGCTTTAATTAAATTTGCAACTGAACTCGTTGGGGAAGAATTGTATGTTTCCTGCTCTGTTTTACCCGCATTCTGCCATATATTTCATATTATAGCAATCTAGGATAATGACCCAGCTCATGTTGTTTGTTTTAAGAACACTTTCACAGCAGATTTGACAAAACACAAAGAAGGTACCAACGTGAGATTTCTAAAGGTAGATACAGCACTCAAGGTTTAAGAATCTGAAGTGCCTTCCAAAATCTGATCGGGACAGGGTGTGGAGCATGCTTTCAAATTTCTTAAAAGAGCAACACTCCGATGCAGAAACTACACAACCCAAACCACCAAAAAAAGAAAATCAACCTTCTGCTGGTGGCCTCTGACTCAGATGATGAAAATGAACATGCGTCAGTCTGCTCTGCTTTGGCTTGTTATTGAGCAGAACCCATCATCATCATGGATGCAAGTCCTCTGGAATGGTGGTTGAAAAAGGAAGGGACATCTGACTCTTTAGTACGTCTGGCACGTAAATATCTTGCAACACCAGCCACAACAGTGCCATGCAAACACCTGTTTGTAAACAAGAAGCGGGCAGCATTATCTCCTGAAAATGTAAACAAACTTGTCTGAGTGATTGGCTGAACAAGAAGTAGGACTGAGTGGACTTGTAGGCTCTAAAGTTTTACATTGTTTTATTTTTGAGTGCAGTTATTTTTTTTGTACATAGTTCTATATAAGAACATAAGAGTGGCCATACTGGGTCAGACCAAGGGTCCATCCAGCCCAGTATCCTGTCTGCTGACAGTGGCCAATGCCAGGTGCCCCAGAGGGAGCGAACCTAACAGGCAATGATCAAGGGATCTCTCTTCTGCCATCCATCTCCACCCTCTGACAAACAGAGGCAAGGGACACCATTCCTTACCCATCCTGGCTAATAGCCGTTAATGGACTTAACCTCCATGAATTTATCCAGTTCTCTCATATTAGCCATTAATGGACTTAACCTCCATGAATTTATCTAGTTTTCTTATAGTTGTAAATTGCACTTTCACGATAAAGAGATCACACTACAGTATTTGTATTAGGTGAATTTCTTTTGTTTTTTACAGAGCAAATATTTGTAATAAAAATAAATATACAGTGAGCACTGTACACTTTGTATTCTGAAACCAATATATCTGAAAATGTAGAAAACATCAAAAAATATTTAAATAAATGGTATTCTATTATGCTTTAACAGTGCGATTGTGATTAATTTTTTTAATCGCTTGATAGCCCTGCTTTGAACACTTTACCCTGATCCAGTAAAACATTTAATTTTGTGCTTAATATTAAGCCTATGGGTAGTCCCATTGCAGAATACTTAATCCTGCCTTGAGTGCAGGGGACTGGACTAGAAGACCTCTCGAGTCCCTTCCAGTTCTATGCTTAGTGTCTTGCAGTGCTTAGTGCTGTGGGCATCTACACCTGTATGTTGCCACTTGGAAACTATTGACACAATGTAGTAACCTTAATGCAGCAGAGCAGAAGAAATGCCAGCAAGGCAGTCCCACACCCTGGAATAAACAAGTAGCCTCCATACTAGATCTTGGTGCAAAGAGGGGCTTTCCAACTGGAGAACAGTTTGACACTTAAACTTCAAACCCAGGGGTTTGTGTCATTTCTGCTAAGGATTTAACAATTTGCAACAAAGGTTTTCCCACTTCAACCCAGCTCCTCCCAGAGCTGACACAGAAGTCAGAGGGTTGTAATGGTCCAGCTTCCCTTACCTGCTACGGTGGAACAGAAAAGGGGGCTGAATTCATGCGCTCTGGGCTCCAACCCGGGACTAGGCATTAACGGCGTCCCAGACGATGTTAGGGGATTTGTGGTCATCAGCCGTAGCAGAAACGCTGATCTAGCAGAAACAAAACAAGTTACATAGTGGCTGGCAAGTGTGACATCTGTGTGTAAAGTGCTACTCCACCCAGCTCTGTATTCATACTGGGAAAAGCGAGGTCTGTTCACCAGGGGCCTGATTCTCGGTTTCCCTGCACCTCGTGTAGTTCTTTGCATTGCAAAGGGAGCATGAAATACCACCATTCTGATTCGGCTGGGCTTTGCACTCACTTTGCATTGGCGTTAGTGACTACATGAGGTGCAGAGAAATGGCAAATGGGAACTAAGGATTGTAATTATTGACGGCCAATGGAAGATGCTGCTGAACTCTACTTCAACTCCTGAGAGCACCGACTGCTCCAGGCCGAACAGCAGCTGAGAATTAAAGCTGCTCACTCTCTCTTATTTTCTTTGTACTTACCAGAGGAAAGAGCTGAATTACTTGCCCAGGTCAGCTTAGCTGTTGCATATGAGTATACTGCACTCCGGGAAGGGTACAGATGGCTTGTTTGCTCTCCTTCAGAGCGTAGTGTGGGGTACCACTGCTTTTCAGTGCCTATTGGAAAGAAACTGATGCAGGCGACAACTTTCCATTGTCAGCTGCGGCGCAGACATGTATGTCAGTCAGTTCACCCACGCTTGTAAAGTGGAGTTCAGATCAGAAACTTGCCCCGGAGGGAAGGAAGAGGCTCAAAACTAGACAGGAACTTTCTGTCCTTGGTGTCAAAATAAATTTTCCGCCGGTGAGAAGCAGTGGTAGCATTTTGCTGTCCTCATCACCTGCACAGGCTGCACTCAATGTCTGCGTGTGTCTTTGCAACTTTGCCATCTGTTTGTTGAGTGGCGATTGTGTGGTCTCACCCACACTGCTGCTGTCTCTAGTTAGAGCTTATTGCTGTTCTCTCCTGTCCCCCTGGCTGTGTGCTGCTGGTTCACTCAGCTCACATCACTGCAGGATATCTGGGGAGCGGGGAAGTGATGGGGGAGGCAATAAGAAGCCACCCACAACACATATCCACACAGGAGTTTCTTCTTTGCTCGTGGGATGAGAGTTACTTTTAAGTGTAAAGAAATGAAAAAGGACAGTGACTGACTGAACTTAACCATACATAGATTAATACACAACTCATTTTGGATACCTCTCTGCCCCCGCCTTTGTTCGAGGCTGTCATATGGTGGCCCTTCTCCTGGGGAGCCCTCCTGTGGCAGGCCAAAGTACAACTGCCTCAGTGTCCCCCTTCTTCCAGGGTTCCCATTAACGCCATGCCTTTGTTTCCAGGTATAAATAGCCCTCTGCAGCGTCAATTTATTACAAAAAAAATCCCGCAACCATAATCTAACCCTCCCCCGTACAGTCTAAATAGTACAGTCAATCTTTCAAGTCCCAACAGTCTATCAGCACCCCACGTACAGCGTTGGCATCTCAGCACACTGCAGCTCTCCTGTACTGCTCCGACATCTCTCACCAGGCCTCACAACAGCCCCTATAGTACAGCTCCAGCATCTCTCACCACGCTCCAGCTCTCAGGTACAGCTCCGACGTCTCTCACCATGCCTCACAACAATAGTACAGCTCCAGCGTCTCTCACCACGCTCCAGCTCTCAGGTACAGCTCCGACGTCTCTCACCATGCCTCTCCAGCGTCTCTCACCACGCTCCAGCTCTCAGGTACAGTTCCGAAGTCTCTCACCATGCCTCACAATAATAGTACAGCTCCAGCGTCTCTCACCACACTCCAGCTCTCAGGTACAGCTCTGATGTCGCTCCCCACGCCTCACCCTGTCTACCTGCGGTGCTTCTCTGCCCACTTTCATTCTCAGGACTGATTCTAGTGCTTGCCAAGAGACATCAGCTGTCTTACTCCTCCATCATGCCTCAGCCTTCAGCTCTCCGGCTCAGGGAGCCATCAGGCATCTTCCTCCGCCACATTCAGCCCTCTCTGGCCTGGGGAAGTTTGTAGGTGACCCCGACTGCCTTTCTGCCTTTTGCTTTCACCAGCCTGATCTGGCTCCGTTGCTCAACCAGGGAACTCTGACCACTCTCTCCTTCAGAGGCATCCCCCCGTGTAGCTCTCAGCCCAGCTCTGCACTTCTTCTGTGCACTGTCTCAGGAGTCTGAGTTCTGAATTCTCCTTCAGGGCATCCATCGCTGAGCATTCTTCACTCTGGGTTCTGGACTCATAGGCAACTGGAGCAGGAAAGCTGGGCCTGATTTCATGGAAGGGATCAGCTACCCTGTTACAGAGGACAACCATAGTTTATCAGACAGCCAAGTCTGAGATCTAGCCCTTACCTTGCTTGTCTTAGGTAATATCTCCCTAGCTTATCTCATTTCTTCTTACACAGAAGATGGTAACCAATTTGACTGTCAGTAGCAGTCCAAGGAAATCATGGAGTGAATTTGAGGTGTTTTTTAATAGACCAGAGGTTCTCAAACTTCATTGCACCACGACTCCCTTCTGACAACAAAAATTACTACACGACCCTAGGAGGGGGGACTGAAGCCTGAGCCCCACCACCCCGGGGGGAGGAGGAAGCAGAAACCAATGCCCAAGGGCTTCAGCCCCAGGGTGGGGGGCCTGTAACCTGAGCTCCACCGCATAGGGCTGAAGCCTTCAGGCTTTGGCCCCAGGTGGTGGGGCTTGGGCTTTGGCTCCGGGCCTCGGGCATGGTGGCTTGTTAGGACCAGTGGCTGGAACGTGTGTGCGTGAAGTATACATGGGCCCCAGCAAGTCTATTGCCAACCTTGGCAACCCCATTAGAACAGGCTCGTGACCTACTTTGGGGTTGACCCACAGTTTGCGATCCACTGTAATAGACGATTGCCCACCCATTAACAGTAAAGGGTAAGCAGGCTGTAGGAATCCACAGAGAATCTGGTGGCTTTGTTAGGACCAGTGGCTGGAACGTGTGTGCGTGAAGTATACATGCATTCCTGCTGAAAACCACCCGCATGAAAGCAGCACCTACTTTCTTAACAGATGTGCTCCTTGGGTGTGTTCAAAAAAACCCCCATAGTTTTATTCTTCAGGCAAGACGTGGTGGTGGATTCCATTTGCATCATCATCCACCCACTTTTTACTGAGCTCCACTGAGTTACTCCTGGGAATGCCCTTTTGAGGCAACAGGCGTATAGGGGGCGTGGTGGTGGTGGGATTTCCACTTATGACAATTTGTCCTACACAACTATTATTTCTGATGGCGAGGTGCAAGAAAGCAACCTGATTTTCAAATTCCCAACTTGAACTTAACAAAAGGATTTTTTCCCCACTGTAAACGCAACATATTTGTTATGGACATCAAGACATGACAATAAGGGAACCTAACAATGCCACTTGCACAGAGTGGCTGTTAAGAATAAAACTACTTTTTACAGTTTGGATGGACTCTGGCAACCATGTATCTAGAGGAGCTGAATGGCAGTTTCATCAGTTGTGAAGGGGACCTACTTTTGCTTTTAAATTAAGTTGCACTGTTGAGCTAACAATAGCAAAAGAGAACACAGGTGCCATCGAAGTCTCCCCTGGTAGAAGCGTTAATGGTATTTTGGCCCCATCCAGACCTGTGAGAAAACTGGTGGACAAAAAGAAAATGCAAAGTGAAAGAATCAGTTGAAAAGAAAAGAGTTTAAAAGAGTAACAAAGGTGAAAGATTCAAGTTAATGCAGAGTAAAGAACGCGGGAAAGAAAAAGGCAATTCAATCAAGTTAGCAGTTAACACTTTTAAGTGTTATGAGCATAGCAGACGGTTAAAAAGAGAGACAAACAGTTAATTCTATTTAAAGAGCTATCATGTTCAGAAATTAAAAACAAGTGAAAAGAAAGAAAAAAACTCCCCCAAATTTGTAGCCAATAGATCCAAAGAAACTAAAGGGAAAGTGGACAAGTATGGTTTTGATTTTCATTAAATACAAAAATATTAAGTCCTGCGAGGGCTTTGAGAAGGGACCTCAGGATTCTACACATCCTACGTGAGATTAATAAAATCCAGAATCTAGGACAACTGACTCAGATTGGTATTAGATTATTAATATATCCCAATTAGTCATTTTAGCAATACCATTGACTACGTGTTTTGTAAAGTAATCAGATTTCATTGACAAATTTTATATTGCTGCTTTTCCCCCTTGCGCTGCAGAAGTCAATATGCATCTGTCTGGGCACTAGCATTGTAATAGAATGGATGACAGCAGGAACATACAGTTACATAATCCCAGGTGAACACATCTTTGGTTTCTCCTTTGTGTTAGTGTTTAGGGCACAGACTTGGATTTCAGGATGAAATCTGACTCGTTTTACCTGTGCAAGACTCCCATGCGTGTCACCATAGGAGTCCTATTGAAGTCAATGGGAGTTTTACGTTGCCCTGGGACTCTTATTGTAACTCTCCCATTGATGGGGCAATGAATTTTAAAAAGACAAATATTCCATTAGGAAATTCCTGGTCAGTTAAAACCATAGGATCCAAGCCAGGGAGGTGGTCAGGACATTGACCAGGATTCATTGCTATGAAGCCTTGGGGCCGTTACTGAAATCTTCCAGCGTGACATTTAATAAAGGAGTGAACTTGTTTGAAATGTCATTAACATTAAGAATATGCTTAAAAATATTTACACCATAAGGACCAAATCCCATTCCCTGCTACATCCAGGCAGCTGTTTTCAATAAGGTGGTGTGGCTAAAACTGAGGGCAGAATTTGGCCTTAATATAGGAAAAAACTGCATCTTGTGCAAGTATTTTTTGGTCAGGACAAAAGACCCATTCAGGAAAGCAGCCGCAAAGACATGTGACACAGATACAAATTTTAATATTTTTGCCAGCAAAAGCTAAGTAACTGTAGTAGCATTTCCGTAGCTTGCTAAACAAATTTACCATTATGCTGCCTAGCAGTTACCACCGCTACCTTTATATGATATAGTGTTACCTGACTTCCTTCACGATGAAATTCGAGCCAAGTTTTACTTTAGTATTCATGGGGTTTAAGCCCTGCTGTCATCCTCTCATAGATGGAATGGTGGATTTTCAAAAGAAAAATGTTCCATTAAGAAATTATGTGGTCACTGAAAACCAGCCATGGAAAGGGGATGGAGGACTTCACTGCACTCCAGTGACCTTAATGGAGAGGCATCTGTTTACAGCAGTGCCTAATTTGATCCACTGGCTTTTACCCCCACTGTTTGACCTAATCTGTAGATTACCTAACCCAGTCCTGATCTTTGCATGTTCACAGTGCCTCCCTGTATTTTGTTCTGCCACATGTTATTAGAGAGACAAGGTGGGTGAGGTAAAAGACGGTTACTCACCGTTGTAACTGTTGTTCTTCGAGATGTGTTGCTCATATCCATTCCATTAGGTGTGCGCGCGCCGCATGCACGATCGTCGGAAGATTTTTACCCTAGCAACACCGGCGGGTCGGCTGTGGAGCCCCCTAGAGTGGCGCCTTCATGGCGCTGAATATATACCCCAGCCGACCCGGCGCCCCCTCAGTTCCTTCTTGCCGGCTACTCCGACAGCGGGGACGGGGGGCGGGTTTGGAATGGATATGAGCAACACATCTCGAAGAACAACAGTTACAACGGTGAGTAACCGTCTTTTCTTCTTCGAGTGCTTGCTCATATCCATTCCATTAGGTGACTCCCAAGCCCAACTTAGGTGGTGGGGTCGGAGTGAGACAATGCTGTGTGCAAAACCGCTGATCCGAAGGCAGCATCGTCCCTGGACTGCTGCACTAGTGCATAGTGAGCTGTAAACGTGTGGACTGATGACCAAACCGCCGCTCTACAAATGTCCTGTATCGGAACATGTGCCAGGAAAGCAGTCGAGGAGGCTTGGGCCCTCGTGGAGTGAGCGGTGAGGTGTGGTGCTGAGACACCTGCCAGGTCATAGCAAGTCCGGATGCAAGACGTAATCCAGGAGGATAGGCGTTGTGAGGAGACCGGTGAGCCTTTCATTCGGTCGGCCACTGCAACGAAGAGTTGCGTCGTCTTTCTAAAGTGCTTTGTGCGGTCAATATAGAAGGCCAGGGCCCTTCGTACGTCCAGGGAATGCAAACGTTGGTCCTGGCGAGTGGCATGTGGTTTGGGATAAAAGACCGGGAGAAATATGTCCTGGTTGATATGAAAAGGAGAAACCACCTTAGGGAGAAAGGCAGGATGTGGACGAAGCTGCACTTTATCCTTATGGAAAACTGTATAAGGGGGCTCGGATGTAAGCGCCCTGAGTTCAGAAACGCGCCTTGCTGAGGTGATGGCTACGAGGAAGGCTGTCTTCCAGGATAGGTACAAAAGTGAACAGGTGGCTAGTGGTTCGAATGGAGGACCTGTGAGCTTGGAGAGAACCAGGTTGAGGTCCCACGTCGGGACGGGCTGACGATGTTGAGGGTACGTCCGGTCTAAGCCCTTGAGGAATCTAACGACCATCGGGTTAGAGAATACCGAGGACGCGAGTTCCCCTGGGTGAAAGGCCGATATAGCGGCCAGGTGAACTCTAATTGAGGAAATCGCCAACCCCTGTTGTTTTAGGGAGAGGAGATAGTCCAAAATGAGGGGAATGGGTGCCTGCAACGGGGATGTGGCTCGTTGTTCGCACCAACAGGAGAACCGCTTCCATTTGGCCAGGTACGTGGTCCGTGTTGAGGGCTTCCTACTGCTCAGTAGAATCTGTTGCACAGAGTGCGAGCATTGCTGCTCTGCCTGGGTGAACCATGGAGCAGCCACGCCGTGAGGTGGAGTGATTGGAGGTCGGGGTGACGCAACCGGCCGTGGTCCTTAGAGATGAGATCCGGATCCAACGGAAGCGGGATCGGTGTCTGAACCGAGAGCTCCAACAGTGTGGTGTACCAATGTTGTCTCGGCCACGCAGGAGCGATCAGAATTACCCGTGCCTGGTCTCTGCGCAGTTTGAGCAGTACCTTGTGGACCAGAGGAAACGGAGGGAAGGCATAAAACAGGTGGTCTTTCCAGGGAAGCAGAAAGGCGTCCGAGAGGGAGCCCGGAGCTCGACCTTGTAGGGAGCAGAACACGTGGCACTTCCTGTTGTCTCGAGATGCAAACAGGTCTATCTGGGGAAACCCCCACCTCTGGAAGATGGAATGTATGATGTCCGGACGGATAGACCACTCGTGCGTTTGGAAGGACCTGCTGAGCCGGTCCGCTAGAGTGTTCTGGACTCCAGGGAGGAACGATGCCGTGAGATGGATTGAGTGGGCGATGCAGAAGTCCCACAGGCGAATGGCCTCTTGGCATAGAATTGACGAACGTGCTCCTCCTTGTTTGTTGATGTAGAACATGGCCGTGGTGTTGTCGATGAGAACTAACACACAGCGGCCACGTAGGAGACTGAGGAATGCCTGGCACGCCAGGCGTACCGCCATCAGTTCCCGAACATTGATGTGTAGGGCTAACTGGGATGCAGTCCACAGGCCCTGGGTATGGTGTTTGTTGAGATGGGCGCCCCACCCCAGAGATGACGCGTCTGTGACCAGGTGCAGGGAGGGTTGTGGGGCGTGAAATGGCATCCCCTCGCAGACCACATTGTGATCTAGCCACCAGGTGAGGGAGGCCAGGATCGAGTTCGGGACCGTGACCACCATGTTCAGGCTGTCCCGATGTGGACGGTATATTGATGACACCCAAGTTTGAAGCGGGCGAAGTCGAAGTCTGGCATGCCTGGTTACGTACGTGCAGGAAGCCATGTGACCCAGCAGGGTGAGGCACGACCTCACCGTGGTAGTTGGGAAGGCCTTGAGCCCTTGAATGAGGTTCGTGATGGTGCCAAAGCGATTGTCTGGCAGGATGGCTTGTGCACGACTGGAGTCTAGAACTGCGCCGATGAATTCTATTCTCTGGGTAGGTTCTAGAGTGGATTTGTCCTTGTTGAGTAGGATGCCCAACTCGCTGAATGTGTGCACTATTTTGTGGACGTAAGCTTGAACTTGCTCCTTGGTGCGACCGCGCACCAGCCAGTCGTCTAGGTACGGGAACACCTGTATCCCTTGCCGACGAAGGTACGCTGCCACGACCGCCATACATTTCGTGAACACCCTTGGGGCCGAGGATAGGCCGAAGGGAAGTACTGTAAATTGGTAGTGCACCGTGTTTACCACGAATCGCAGGAAACGTCTGTGAGGTGGGTAAATTGAGATATGAAAGTATGCGTCTTTCATGTCGAGGGCGGCGAACCAGTCTCCAGGATCGAGGGAAGGGATGATGGCCCCCAAAGAGACCATGCGGAACTTCAACTTTACTACGAATTTGTTGAGTCCGCGCAAGTCCAAGATGGGCCGCAGACCTCCTTTGGACTTGGGGATCAGGAAGTAACGGGAATAAAATCCCCTGCCCCTTAACTCTATCGGAACCTCCTCTATAGCCCCCATGGCCAGGAGCGTAGAAACCTCCTGCATAAGAAGTTGCTCGTGAGAAGGGTCCCTGAAGAGGGACGGGGAAGGGGGGTGGGAGGGGGGGATAGAAGAAAACTGGATAGCGTATCCCCTCTCCACCGTGCGGAGGACCCAACGGTCCGAAGTTATAAGGGACCAAGCACGGTGGAAGTGGGAGAGGCGATCCCGAAAGGAGGGAGCTGGATCCTGGGGGATGACTGGGGCGCCGTCCTCGACCGCACCTTCAAAAGTTCTGTCTCGGACCTGAAGGTGGTCTTGGTGGCCCTTGGTTTTGACCAGGTTGAGGGCCAGCCCATCTTCTCCTACCACCTCGCCCTCGCCTTCTGGCAGGGTCCTGTCTCTGACGAGGTGGAGGGGGGTAAAACTGTTGAGGCTGGGGCCTAAATGGTCTGCGCTGGGGACCCGCAACATGCATCCCCAAGGAGCGCATGATTGTCCTGGAGTCTTTGAGGCTCTGTAATCGAGAGTCCGTCTTCTCCGAGAACAGCCCCTGTCCTTCAAAGGGCAAATCCTGTAGGGTCTGCTGTAATTCAGGGGGCAAACCCGAAACTTGGAGCCAGGAGGTCCTACGCATAGCGATACCTGTGGCCAGGGTCCTTGCGGCCGAGTCCGCTATGTCCAGGGAGGCCTGTAAGGAGGTCCGAGCCACCTTCTTACCCTCCTCAACCATGGCTCCAAACTCTTCCCTGGACTCTTGGGGAATCAACTCCTTAAACTTCCCCATAGAGTTCCAGGAGTTGAAATTGTAGCGGCTCAGTAGCGCTTGTTGATTCGCCGCTCTAAGTTGTAGCCCTCCGGCTGAGTAAACCTTACGGCCGAACAGATCAAGCCGCTTAGCCTCTTTTGATTTTGGCGCTGCAGCCTGCTGGCCGTGGCGCTCTCGTGCATTCACTGATTCCACCACCAGTGAGCACGGTTGGGGGTGTGTGTACAAATACCCATAGTCTTTAGATGGGACAAAGTATTTCCTTTCCACCCCTCTCGCAGTGGGTGGAATGGAGGCAGGAGTCTGCCATATCGTATCCGCGTTCGTTTGGATCGTGCGGATCAAGGGTAACGCCACCCTCGAAGGGGCATCCGATCCAAGGATGTTCACGATCGGGTCGTGCACCTCCACTATCTCCTCCGTCTGCAGGTCCATGTTACGGGCCATTCTGCGCAGGAGATCCTGGTGAGCCCGAAGATCTATCGGAGGGGGACCCGTGCATGAAGTGCCCGCCACTGCCTCATCCGGAGAGGAGGAGGAGGACGCCTCTGGTGGTAGTGGATCCAAGGGGGGGTCCCGGTCCCCCTGGTCTTGGGTCGGAGCATCACCGGCACTTGGGTCCACGGTGTCGGGTGGTGTGGACACAGAAGCCTCTACGCCTCCAGGCGGAGGCCGAGAGATGGTGGATTCTGGGGCCCTTCTGACCGAGTGACCCGAGCGAGAGGTCGATGGTAACGGAGCCCCTTGCTCCTGGTGGTACGCCCACGGGGTCCAAAACGACCAGTGAGATGGTCCATGAGGGTGGTCCTCTGCCCTCTCCTGCCAATGGCCCAAGTCTCGTTCCTCGGCCTGCCCCTGAGGGGGGTATGCCGATCTCGACAGGTCCTCTGAGGATCGAGACGCTGATCTTGACGGCCATGGCGGTGCCGTGAAAGATGGAATGATTCCCGTGGTCTGCGGTGCCGCACGGTGCCGGTCCGGAGATGATCTATCTCTGTGCGGTGCCGGCGATCGGTGCCGGGACCGCGACCGGTGCCGATGACCTCGTCGGTGCCGGGAATCGGATCTGGACCTCGACGAGGACCTAGAGTATGCCCGGTGCCGGGATCGGCCCCTCGGCGTCGAGCGTCGAGCGTGGCGGTGCCGAGAACTACGTCTCGACGTTGACCGGTGCCGACGATCATATCGGTGCCGAGACGTAGAGCGGTGCCGCGAAGAAGATCTTGACCGCGAGTACGACCGGTGCCGAGACGTTCGGTGCCGGGACTGCGAGCGGCGTGGGGACCTGCTTCGGGACCTGGATCGGCGCCGAGGTTCCAGCCCTTGTGATGGAGGGCGCATCAAGGCAGGTTTCCCTCTTGACTGTACCGGGCGAGTCAACGGTGCAGTCGGTGCCGGTGGTTGAGGCGGTGCCGGCTCCGTGAGAGCTATCAAGTCTCTCGCCGCCGCGAAGGTCTCTGGAGTCGACGGGAGACACTGTATCACCGCCGGCCTCGGTGGAGACGCTATTTGCACCGGACTCGACGGCCTCGGCGCCGGAGTCGACGGTGCTGGAGGAGCCTGTTTCCGATGCTCCATCGGCGGACGCGGCTCTACCCCCGGCACTGGGGGAGCCGGTGTCTTCGGCGCGGACGTCCCCGTCTTATGGGCTTTTTTATGCCCTGGGGATAATGACCGGCGCCGCGGCACTTGCTGTGTTTGCGGTGCCGACGAGGTCCGGTGCCGGGGAGGCTTATCTGACGCCACTCGTGTGGTCTTCATAGCCGGTGCCGCCGGGGCACTGCGCACCGAAGTGCTAGGCACCGAAGTCTGGCCCGTGGAAGGAGTGTCCGGGCTAAGTGCCGCCTCCATTAGGAGTTGCCTGAGCCGAAAGTCCCGCTCCTTCTTGGTTCTTGGTTTGAAGGCCTTACAGATCTTGCATTTGTCTGTTTGGTGGGACTCTCCCAGGCACTTCAAACAGGAGTCATGAGGGTCGCTCGTTGGCATAGGCTTAGCGCAGGAGGCGCACTGCTTGAAGCCGGGAGCGTTGGGCATGAGCCCGGGCCCGCGGCCGGGGGAGAAAGGGGGAGACGACCCCCTTAACCCCCTGAACTACAATACAACTATAACAACTTTAAAAACTATTTAACTATAAACACTAGAACTACAACTATAACTATAACTCTGAATGATCAAGTAAGCTAGGGAGAGTGGAGAACAGCTACGCCGCGCTCCACAGTTCCAACGACCGTCAGGGGCGGTAAGAAGGAACTGAGGGGGCGCCGGGTCGGCTGGGGTATATATTCAGCGCCATGAAGGCGCCACTCTAGGGGGCTCCACAGCCGACCCGCCGGTGTTGCTAGGGTAAAAATCTTCCGACGATCGTGCACGCGGCGCGCGCACACCTAATGGAATGGATATGAGCAAGCACTCGAAGAAGAATATCTGTTATTGGACCAACCTCTGTTGATGAAGGAAACAAGCTTTTGAGCTTACAAAGAGCTCTTCTTCAGCTTGAAAGCTTGCCTCTCTCACCAACAGAAGCTGGTCCAATAAAAGATATTACCTCACCCACCTTGTCTCTCTATTATTACTTCAGATAGTACTAGATTAAAACAATAGTATAGGTTTTACAAAGGGATGTTCAATACATTGAAAGGCAACACATTTAAACCCGATAAAAGGAAATACCTTTTCCATACAACACACAGTTATCCCATAGAACTCCCTGCCACCATGACGGTAGGTTTCAGAAAAAGGATTAGACCTTTAGAAAGAGAGAAAATAGCAGAGGATTAAAAATAAATCAAAAAGCCCAGGTTTTTTTAGAAGGAATATAAAACCTCGTGCTTCAGGATAGAAACCAATCTTCAATTAACTTAAACTAATTAATTAAGCGAGGAAGAAACTTTCCCTATGGGCAGGTTATCCCATAGCAGCCTATAGCAGGATTTCTTGCATCTCCCTTTGAAACAGCTAGGACAGGCTACTGTGAGAGAGAGGATACAGGATTAGATGGACCATTGTTCTGATCAAATATGGCTACGTTCTTACCTCACTGCTTTGTAGCTGCTGCCCGTAACACAGTCTAAATGGAACCCCCTCCTCAAAAAAGAGACTTTGGAGAGTTTTTAAAAGCATGTTTATGTGACTGCACATCAATGTTTGTGTAAAAAGGATTTATGACAGTTTATACCACAAAGGTTACAGTAAGAAAAAGCACTTCTTTATGACAATAATTCACAAATTCACAAGGATCACTTTAATATACAAAGCAATTTCTACCATTCTGAAACACAAAGCAGCTAATATGTACATAGTGTTAATAAAATGCATTATAACTCAGTACAATTTTTTTTTAAACACAGATAAAGCACAAAAAGATTAAGTAAAAAAAAATTAAAGCAGGGATGTTTCTAGAATGTAGGGAATTGTAATAGGAACTTATTTCCCGCATCAAGGTTTCTTTGTTTAGTCATTTAACTCCCACAGAAATGCTGGAGTTAAGGTTGAAATACCCTGTTTTGTGCTGATAGTTTTGGGTAAAGGATCAGAAATGGGGTGAGGCGAGCTTTACCCTCTCCATCTTAAATTAAAAAATAATAACAATAGTTAATAATAATCCTTGCTCTAGAAACCTCCCTGAAAAACATTGTTCTAAAAACATTTCAAATTATAAATCTGGACTAGAAATTATTTATTTTTGACATGAACAACTGATATGTGGACAAGTCTGTGTGGGGTGCGTGGGAACAGTAGCTAGTTCCCACCTCTCTCTGCCCCTTCCCTTCCTCATCACAGAAAGTCCATACAAGCAGTAGAGTGTTAAATTTCATACAAATTTGCAGTTCTATAATTTTATTTCTTTTTAAATATAAGTAATTTCATTACACACACAATGGAGTGGCACCTGGATAAGATACAACTTGGGTAGAGCATCCTGCTGTCGCCGATTCTTAACCGTAACCATTTGCAGATGGCCGATGGGCACAAGACCCTATTCTTGTTGGTTCCCCCACTTCGTGTTATCCCAGATTTCCCCTTACTTCATAGAAAGGCTGCCTAAGGTTGAGACTCAACGAACTGATTTTGATAACAGTATGCTTCCAAGTCACAAGTACAACAAACGGTCAGCTTATGTTAAACGTGCTAACCTCGGATCATTAGCCCCCTTCCCCTACCCAATGTATGTCTCCTGAGGACAGTAAACTTTCCCTATTTCTTGCTGGTGAGAATGAGATCTAAAATTACCATCTAGTGAGCCAAAAAGTGCAGCTGAGACCTGCACTTGCAGTACCAGAATGTAGACAGGTCAAGATCTTGAATTTGTGCTAGGCAAATTTGCCTGTTCAATTCTCTTCACAGGCTATGATTTAAATACACTTACAAAAAACACTGCAAGCTGAAAAACCTGAAATACAAACCCTTTTTACAAACTGAATCTGGTCCCTCTTCCCCAAAGAGACAGAAATATTCAAGCTACATCCATCAATAGAGCTGAACCTACCATGAGCCAATGCCAGCTGGAACTTAGGACCCTGTTTGTATATCAGGTTGAATCCTCCCAAACTAGCTTAGCTTGTGATATGTTCAGGTCCCTCTCGGATCAGTATCTTTTATAACTAGCAAATTCAGAAAATCAAGGAAACCACTCCTTCGTCACAGTCCACACAAACCGTGAATGTACAGGACATTTGAAAAGTTTACATTACAAGGATTCAGGGTATAGCTAAGTCATTCATTCCCCTCATTGCCACTGCAAAAGAGAGTTAGCTGTGCTTTTTTCTTTTTTTTAAACTGAATGGGCGTGTTATCATTAGATGCACCTCTATTTCCTGGTATGTAGAATCTGTAAATCCTTTTGCATTTGTTTTCTTGGGATGCAGCTCCGGAAATGTGCAGCTAGATCTCAAACTGGGGACAGGGGACTAACGTGATGAAAAGGTTTCAGTTTCCCTTCCAAATTAATTCCCCTTTCTCACTTGAGTTCTTTGAACTAGTTCTGTTTTGTCTAAAAATAATTTAACATTCGTCCTGTTTGTGTTCCTAAGAGACAGAATGAGATTCTTACACTACACCCCGGTATCTAGCCTTTTGGTACTGCCAGTTCAGATCCCTTGCTATTTGGAAGTAGCACTTGCTGAAAGTCAGGTGCTAACAGGCTTCATGCTGAAAGCTCTTCATGAAAGAGTCAACAGATTTGTGGAGAGGAGTGAGAGTCACAAACAAGTAGTAGGTCTGTAATAACCATGTCAGGGAGCTTTTCAAGCAAAGCGAATATCCAATTGCTCTAAGGTTTTTTTCTTTTTGTAAAAGTGCACATTTTATCAAACATTTACAAAGCATATCACGTAACAAAAATAAATATACCACCTTTCCTTTAGGTCATTGGCGAATGGTCTGTCACTAACTCTGTTCTCAGGGCAAAAAATGGCCAGACAAACAGGATCTCAGAAATGCAGAGAAACCCTCCAATAACTGCCACAGGTTTGTGACCACTGATAATGAAATCACTTTAAAGTGTAGACTTGTTCTTGCTTTAACCTGCAAAAAACACTGGCTGTCTGTTTTAAAAATAAGCAGAGACCAGTTTTAATTAACAGATGACTGCCTGCAGCTGCTGTCTACTGGAAGCCCAGATTAAAAAACGGTAGTACAAATTTAGATCAGAAATGTTACGTATAGGGTGGTTTGTCCTTGTTAAATTAACCTTTATTTTTTCCTGAGTCTTTGTATGGTTCCAAACACCCCACCACCTTTCTGGTCAACATTTAGTACCAGACAAGCCAGTAGGTCTGAGACAAACCATAGAACAACCAAAAGCAGCCTACAGATGACTTTGTCCTGAAGAGCATGACTGGCTGGAATTGTGCTTTCAGATACTAGCAATGCTGCTGGCAACTATCCAAATCTGGTGAAATCATTGGTCAAATAAAAATGCATAGCCCCTACACCATGAGTTAAAAAAGAAAAAAAAAGTTTTACGAGTGGTTTCTTAGTAAAACCTCTTCCAATTATTTTTGCCTTTGTTATATAGCTGCCAAAGACACAAAGCACAAAAGTGAATAATTTTGAGGGAGGGGGGAGTTTTTAAACAATTGTTTACATTATTTCAAAATCTCCGTCTAAGAAAAACACAATAGCCTTGAAAGATGAAATAAAATCCTTTAAAATGGGTAAATGAACAACAGCACACATAAAAAATCAATAATAAGCGCCTGAATAATGCAGCCCAAACCTACTGAAAATGTAAGCGTGCGCACACTCACACACACACAAAAGTAAAAATTGTTTCTGACCTCAATATACTATAATACTCAGCATTCCTGACTTAAAAGCTCTCAGAGCTGTAGATTATATACTGTGTGTGTGTGTATATATATATATATATATATGTACATATTATACATATGTATTTTTTCCAAGAATATCTAAATTAAGAGAGCACCTCTGACAATATCTTAACTGCCTGCTTGGTGCCTTTGTTTTGAAAAATAATGACATTACAAAAATTATATTTGAAATCAATTCTTGTTTATTATGAACATAATGGATCTAGCCCTTTCTAACCCTCTCTTCAGTTAAACCAGGCTATCGACGCTTGAAAACTCACAACCGTGAGATATAAAACAAGCCTCCCATTTAGTTTCAGCAGAATTTCTGTTCTACAGCAAAATGGCCCTAATTTATAAAAGCTGACTACCCCCAACACCTTGCTGTTTGTTACTGGATTCCTGTATTGTCTTTTTCTTTCCCTTTTTGGCCAATGTGAATAGTAAAGCATATACTGGTAAACTCAGCCAGCCCTGTACTTGGTCTAATATGATAATTTTTATTCTTGACTTGTTTCATTTCCATTAAAGAAATTCAAGTCCCCAAATCCTCAATGCTGCATGCACAAAAATAAAGATTCTTGTAGATCTTTGGGTAGTATAGAAGGCTTAACTTTTTTGCGTGTGCAACCTTAATGCTGATGAGGGTCTGGATTGTTAACCCTGAAGATTCTAGCCACAGGACATGTACAGCATGGACATTAGCAATGCGAGCTTTCCCACACTGCCCAGTCAATATGTTTCCACTTTGTCCTGGAAGGAGCACTTCTGGGGCTAACAGTTCAGTCTCCACAACTATTCAGTTCTTGGTCTCTCTCTGCTGAGAGACTATTAACAAAGGTGCTAATTAATGCCAATTATCTAAAAGGAACAGATCTGAGATCATCAACTAATTTCATGCAGGTTCACCACAAAACCCAAGTTTTTGTAAATAGTTGGTTCTGTAGTGAGAAAAACCCTGCTTCACGTAGAGTATTAAAAAGCTTTTTTAATTCTCAGAGCTGGAGTTATTACATATAATTGTTTAAATCAGGCAATCAGTAGTCCATTCCTGCAATATCATCAGGGATTCTGCTTCTAGCACTAATTCTGAGACGATACCATGCATTTATAGTAAGCTATTTGTCTAGAGTGGGGGCACAGATTCACTCCAATATATGTATTCTCCATCTTTAAGAATCTGCCAATTTTAATAAAAGCACATTTGAGAATTTGGGGGCTTTCCTTAAGTTTGCATCACTAAACTCATAAAGTGACCTCTAAATTTTAAAAAAATAAAATAAAAAAGGAGGCTCAATCCTCTACTGCAGATAAAAATAGGCCATGTATAAAAACTACTTGACAATCTTAGATTTGAAAACTTATCCTTTCATAATCCTGATACTCATGTTCCGGTTTTGTTTAATTTGACATACCAACAAAACTTGACCTGAAGTTATCTCTGACCCAAGATTAAACAATAATGCTACAAGTTTAACCTTGCTCTTTCTTAAACCTCTTGGAAACCGAATGCCCTCTCAAATAAGAAAGCCAGAACTTTTAATACTGCTAACAGCTGTTTGAGTCAATTGGTTACAGTCCTCTCAGTCTCTTTTATTATAATGCCATCTTGGCTGTCTCACCATTTAAAAGGATCTTAAATTTGAAAATTTACCTTAAACAGATTGAGTGAACAGGAGAAACTATTAGCTAATACTTAGATAGCCTAGGCATTAGTACAGACCATAGTCTTGTGTGTATGTCTATATACACAAAGCTTGAAATAATAACCAGGACCTGAGATCCAGAGCAAACTTATTTCATCAAATGACCAAGTTAAAACATCACAGTCTGGCTTTAAAGGGCCAATACACAAACTAAGCATGATTCTTTTTGACACACAATGGAAATCCTAATGTTGAGTACAGAGTTCACTGTTTTTAACATGATACATCTACTGTTTCTTGCCATGTATTTCTGGGAAAAATAGCTATCCCCTCAGTGCATACTCAAGGGCCCGATCCTGCAAATGTTTGACACATGTGAGTAACTTTACTCAATAAGTAAAGTATTTGCTGGATCTGGCCCTTTACATTAAAACCATCCACTGAATAAATTATGTACATTTATGGTTAGGATGGGCAGGTTCATAGTCAATATTTTCCCCAAACACAGTTCTCACCCTAAAAGTGGGATTCAGTAGGGAATATTTAGTCACATTTGTAGTCCTCATATTTGAAGTTGTCTTACAAAGATGAATTTTAAGTAGAGAGGGAGGCCTCAGGGTTTGAAAAAGAATTTAGCAAACCAGTGTTCAACATAAAAGTAATGCAGATAACCTACTTATTTGAGTAGAGCTGAGACACTCAGAGGAATTCCATGTTCATCAATGAATTTATACATGGAGTTGGTGATATAGTTGTCTTGAATAAAAACAGGTAGGGCTTTAAGCATTACTCTTGTTTACTATGTAACAGTCCTCTAAACAAAAGCTGTTCACTATTGTACCTTTGTGTACTTTGAGTTCATTTCCCATCCAATATCCAGATGTTTCACTCAGTTGGTGATTTCTTTTAGTGTATTCAAAATATTGAACACACAGACACACACACACACACCTACTGCAAGAAGCAACAACTGACAAATAATGGAGCTAATTTCAAGGAAATGGTTTCTGAGGTATGGAGAAGCTTTTATCAATCTAGAAGGCGGAGAGATTACAGATGACACACCAAAAAGCCTCCTGGGCTAGTTTAATAATTTTCTCTCCATACTAAGAATCTGTATATGAAGCTCCCTTCATTTGGCATGTCACTCAGCCATATATTTGAATTGTTTATAATGCATATGTATCAATTTGGCAACCATTGCTTCTTCATTGCACCATACCTACTTTTATATATATGTGGTCCACAAAGTACTTCAGGCCAAGAGGATGGGGGTGATTCTGTCCCTAAGGCAATCAAAAGAGGTCAGCACAAACTCTTGAAATCATACAAAAGAACCCCCTCTCCCCCAAGTCTTCACAAATGAACATTATTACTCCTTGAAAATGATGGGGGGCATGAGAAAGAAGTCTTTTCTTCTTCTTCTTCTTCTTCTTTTTCACGCTCAGGATAGTTGTGATGAAAATAATCTCTTGGGAGGAGAAGTGGAGGCAAGTGTTTGAACATTCACAGTTTAATGCAAAGCACAGACGAATTAAATTCTGAAGTTGCTTTCAGGCAGTTTCGCGCATAGAAAAAAAAGAAATGTTTAGAAAATAAAAAGTTTACTTTGTCTTTCTGGTTGTGGGCAAAACCAGTCTCTATCCCACCTTGACAAGTGAAAATGGGATCCAAAATTAATCTGATTTGTGGCAGTAAAGGTCCTTAAGTGCTTTTAGCTCCTCAATCAGTGTCTTGTTTTGGTTTTCAAGCACAGCCACTCGGTTTTCTAGACATTTCACATATTCTTTCTTCTTTCTGCGACACTCACGTGCTGCCTCCCTGTAAAGCAAAAGAGGCCGTTCAAACTCAGAACATTTGAGACCATGAGCTGCTTTCGAGCTTGATTGTTCAGGTCAAACTGCCAAAGCAGTATCAGTGTTTTCAGAACCTGGCTGTAGAATTAGAGGTATTTGTAATTCAGGAAGAAATTAAGTATATAATGATTTACATTTCAAATCATGAGCATATCAAAATCACAAGGATCACTCCATTATATAAGTAGCAGCAAATAAACACTAACAAAATTCTGCCCAGTTTAGAACGTGACTCTGAATGCTATCGTAACTATGGTGGCCTTTGTGTTGCGTACATCACTTTGCTATCATTTCACTGGGTTCTATAATAAGGATTAAGATGAGTAAAAAACGAGCATAAGAGCAATGTTCATCTTACTAGTAAACCCATCCATTTGCTATGGCACAACTGAATAATGACAGCAGTGATAAAAAAATGTTTTGTTTACCCAATGCAACAGAAGCTATACTTAAGGCACTCATGTATTTGTCCTCTACCTGTACCAAACCTTGTTAACAATGCCCTCATTTTATTGATACTGTTCATATCACTACACTTAATATTACAGCATTTCAGTCTTAGCAACCACATGGACACAATACACAATTAGCTTACCAATGTCTATTGTATCAATAATGCAAGGACCAAAAAGTGTTGAAGTAAGCTTCAACACAGTAAGCCACAGGGCTGCTTTGTAAAAACTGGTGCTGGAGCCCCCTAACTCAGATATCAGTCCTCTAGGCGCAGTGATGGTATCAGAATGCTAACAGCATCAATGAAAAATACCTCTACAGTGCCAAACTAAGTGCTAAGCATCCTTGAAGCAATAACACAGAGGCAAAAACTTTACTAGTTCCTAAATTATCAGCACCAAAGTGCAGAGGAAAAACAGGTGTCAAAATGCCACAATACTGCACTGAAGCAACCAGAGGCAAGAACTTCAAACATGAATAAATGTGTACCACACCTGACTGGAAGGCTGGATAAAAGATCTGTAAAGGATACCTAGCTAGGGGGCACTGGGATCTGGTAAAAAGCTGTAGCAACCAGGACATTTGGAAGGCAATATTTACAGGCAACAAGGAGTGGGTGTGACAGCCAGTCTCTGCCCTGGATGTGCTTGCTCCCTCTTTGAAGGGGAATTCTGGAGTCACCCACCAGCTGGGGGATCTCCGACAGCATGGCTGTGATGATCTGGATCACTCTGCACAAGGCCTGGATCTCCTGGTGATCCCTTGAGAGGGTGGAGTTGGGGGCATGATCCCTATTTCTGTAATGCCTTTCATTCAAAAGATCTCACACCACCCCTGTCGAGTACATAAATAAGATCATACCCATTTTACAGATAAGGAAACCGGGGACCAGAAGGATTAAAACTAGTCACCAAAGGTCACAAAGGGCTTGATTCATTTCCCATTACAATCAGTGGAAAAACCCCACTGACATAAATGAGTGATGGGACAGGTCTAAAATCACGGAGTGGCAAAGCCAGGAAAAGAACCCAAATCCCCTACTCTACCCACGCATCATCTGGAAGCTGCATAAGAGTTCTGTGTAACTGACATAAAATCAATTCATGACTGTGATGTAGGACCTCCTGATGCCAACTAGCAGAGCACACAGGGGTGCATGTGAATTATAACTAAGGCTAAGATTTCGTCATGGTTATTTTTAGTAAAAGTCACGGACAGGTCACGGGGCATTAAAAATAATTCACAGAAGCTGTGACCTGTCTGTGACTTTTGCTGCTGTGGCTCCATGTTTTCCCCGTCCGCCCACAGCAGCTGGGAGCTGCAGTGTGACCATATTTCCCAAGAAGAAAATGGGACACCCCCAGCCGCTCGCTCGAGGTGCCTCCGCCCCTGGCGCGGCTGTCACCCATCGCTGCCGGAAATCAAACTGCACCAGAAAGGAAGTGGGAGACACTTACCCTAGCAGACCATTGTATACTGTGTGTCTCACAATGGAAGTCGATTTGCACACTGAGTCAAAGGCTAATGAAGAGATTGTGGGGACTTTACCAGAAGAACTTAACAGGAAGAGGTGAACAGCAGGGGAGAGAGAACACTGTTTACTGGTAAAGAACATAAGACAGGGCTAATATATCTAGGGGTGCAGAAAGCCACCCTGACATCCTTCATGTGGGGGAGACAAGCTGTCAGCAGGCTTGGTCATGAAAAGAAAGTCTCAGCTTTCCTGGTTGAAAAACACTGTGAGCAGGATTTTGAGATCAGCAATAGACCTCAATAGACAAAGGGGTATCGTGTTAGTTGAGTTTAGGATCTAGAATGCATGTTATGATTTTGTTTGCTATGAAACCCTTTGTTTCCATTAATCCTACTTGATTCTTCACGAATCTCTATTCTTTGTTAAATAAGCATATTCTTGTTTTCACTATAAACGTATCTAAGTGCTTTGTGTTAAGTGGAGCTGCGTTCTAAGGTGTAACTAGTAAACTGTGGGATTTGGTTACTTTGGGATCTGGTAATTCTGAGAGTGTCCAGTGATTAAGGGGCTGGATGCTGCAGGGAGATGCTTAGAGGACTTTTGTTTGGAGTATGCCTATTGCTAGCCTAAATGATGGACAGGGGAGTCTGTGTGGGCTGAGGGGGAGTGCTTGTGTTTCCTGTGTCTGGAAAAATCAGGGAGCTGGCCCTTGGCAGATACAGGCAAGGCTTCCTCATGCTAAGAGCAGGTGGTAGGGAGGTGCCTCACAATGGTGACCCCGAGAAGCGTCACAATGATCCTATGCAGAAATACCCATGTAGGGACCAGAAAACGTCATGAGGGAATTTTTTCTATCATTGAGGGCTGGGAGAAGAGCATTCTTAACATGCCCTTGCAGAAGAAATGTGAAGTATTATTAGGGATGCATTTGCTACTACTTCAGGGTTAAGGTTGCATTCTGAAATTGGCTTAAAAACAGGACAAATTCCTGTTTTTCTCTACATAAAGGTGGCTTTTTGGTCTGAAATTTCAGTCTTTATGCCCTGCTATGCAGTTTTTAATTTCTTTTCATACATTTTTAATATGAATTGTCTGAAATGGGCTGTGTGGCTGAAATTTGTCCATGGTGGTCTCTTTCTGTTATTTTAAAAAGAAAATCTTGTCTATCCGCCCAAAATTGAATTAACCTTGATTGGATCTGGGGTGATGAGCAGATTTTAACAATATACATATTTAGGGTCATTTTCAGCCATTATTTGTCATAACTGAAAGATCCTTTTAAGAACAGGAAATTTACACTTTGCAAAATCACATTTATTACAATACTGTCTATAAATATTTTATGTAATCCTTCAGCATATATTGTCTTCCCATCTATCTCAGGCATTAGATCATTTTCCCCTCCTTCTCTGATGTAACTCCGCTTCTGAAACACCTATTAGTTAGGCAGTCTAAACAGGCAATGTGGCTCCTGCAGAAGACACCAATATCACATGGGTAGGGTTGATTTCCCATGTTTTCCCGATATTCTCCAAACTGCAAAGCTTTCTTTGACTGTAGGTAGGATTCTTAAGGGACCTCAGAATTTTAACTATGTTTTCTCAAATAGAAGAGGCTCTAGAGGGTAAACAGTGACACCAACTATTTACTAATATCTGAAACCTGTACTCAAAGAGGAGACGTGACCTTTTGGTTAAAAACCTTTTGAAAAGGTGAATTCTGCAATTCAGCACTAGTTATTTCTTCATTCATGCTACTCAAACAATGCATAACACTCTGTTCATGTGATGTCCCCTCACAATGTATCCACGGCTTACCAAAAAACAGAAGATAAACTCACCTAGGTAACACAGTCGGCTTTTTGGAATAACAAGTCAGTCAATCAGACCCTTCACAACCCCCAGGATTTCTTTCCCATCACAGATAAAAACATAAAAACATAAGAAAGGCCGTATCGGGTCAGACCAAAGGTCCATCTAGCCCAGTATCCTGTCTACCGACAGTGGCCAATGCCAGGTGCCCCAGAGGGAGTGAGCCTAACAGGCAATGATCAAGTGATCTCTCTCCTGCCATCCATCTCCAGCCTCTGTCTGTCAGAGGCTAGGGACACCATTCCTTACCCGTCCTGGCTAATAGCCATTAATGGACTTAACCACCATGAATTTATCCAGTTCTCTTTTAAACTCTGTTATAGTCCTAGCCTTCACAACCTTCTCAGGTAAGGAGTTCCACAATGACAAAAACATTGCCATTTTCTTGGATTATACTGTTTCATGCAGAGGCGTCAAACACATGGCCTGTTCTGCAGCTCAGATATGTCACGGAGGGCCCAAATGGGAGGAGATGAAGCGGGAGCTCAAGCTTGTTGGGACAGAATTAGCTAACCCCCTTTCTCCTTCTCCCACTGCCAGCCAGCCACTTTCACCTCTACACCATCTGGACTTGAGCAGGCTCCTTCCCAGCCTCTCTCTGACCCCACGCTCCTTGTTGCCCTCCTTCCCCACAGTGTAACAGGCTTGGGGGAGTGGCTGTTTCTCTCCCGCCTCACCAGTTCCTGCTTCTCCAAACATCCCCACCCCATAGCGTAGTTTCTTTGTCTCTCTCCCTCACTCTATCTGCTGCCGCTGCTGAGTCCTGAGAGTCCGGGCTCAGACGAGCAGCTGCTTCTCTGCCTCTCCCCTGGGTTCCTGCTGCCTCCAGAGACTAGAACCCAGGGGGCAAGTGCCCAAAGGGGATGGGTGAGATGTGAGAGAGAATTCACCAAAGTGGGAGGTGAGCACGGGGACTAGTGATAAGGGGAATGCACAGAAGGCTAAGTTAAAGAACAGAGGGAAGGAGATTGCATAAATGCATTTACTTAACAGATGCTAGTTGAAAGGGTAACTCAGCCCTTGCAGAACGAACTGACAGCCAAGTCTTATGGCTTCATAACCACAATCTACTGAGTTACCAGATGTTGTTTGTCTCAGTTGGCATCTTTAAAGAAGTCTGACCTTCTTCAGATAGTGTTTCATAAAGGGGATGAGAAAGGCCCGGAATCTATTTGCATACACACACACTCTTCTCTAGACCTGTTAGAAATACAACGTGTATATTGCACAAGTTTAACACTTATTACTCTAATTCTATGCACAACTAAAGCAAAATTAACCCTACACACATACCTGTTCTTCATTAGACGCACTTCTCTCTTTCGTGCAGCTTCCTCCGCTGGCTGGGTAGGAAGTGCTGGGGAGGAGGCCATGACCACGCCAGGTGCAATGGTGCTGGTGGGTGCTGTGCGAATCTGGTAGGTCTGCACATCTCCTGAGGCAGCTGAAAGGGAAGTATAGTGTTAGGTTACACAGCACTGTGAGAATCCACTGTTAAAATACTCTGTGAATAACACCTAGTCACCAATCTAAACATAACCAGATAAAACAAGGTGATGACTCTAGGCTACAATATAGGAGGGATTAGCATTATCTGGGTTATCAATGGTAGTTCATTCCTAGTTTAGTATGTTTATGGTTGCAATCATTCTTGCTGAAGAGGCTTAGCTTGTGTCTGACAACTAGATTTATCTGCAGCTGCTGATCCTACTGTACATTTTTCTTCCACTGGATTTCTGACGGTTCTATTTTGTGAACAGGCTAAGCAACCATAAGTCTAGCAAGGTAAGCAGGAAAGAGCTTTTAAGATCTTCCAAGGCAAACAGTACTTTTTAGGTGAACTCCAAATGACTAACTGCAGATGTGAAATGGTAATTGCATGCGTAAGTATCTGGGGGTTTTGTGCAGAAATGTAGGATTTGTATCCACAGCAGGCACACGTGCAATTTAGACACTAATCGTTGAAACACAGTGCATAGCACAATACTATTTCTTTAGTATGATCAGCTTTTATTTACTTGGGAGTCTATTGCATTATCACTATTACTTGAAAAAATAGCTTTTTAAAAAAATATACAAGACAGAAGATCAACAAGACATATTTTCCTCATACATATACATTAATCTTAATGTACTAATATTTATCAAGGCTTGAAAGTCTCTTCCTTGAATGACCTGAACAGAGTCAGAGCAAAATCAGAAGCATCTTTTTTTAACAATGTCTATTTTGTAGTGCCAGAAAGAGCATTAAAAAGAAACAGTGATTTCTAACTGGAGAGGGCAGTAAATTACTAGTAAAGGAAAATTCCCCTATGGAAAGAACATTGTGAACAGATCTCTGCCCAAAGAACAGGAAAACATTCCTAAAACTTTACTTTTAATTTATCATCATTACAGATAACCACTTGACAGAAATTAGGAACTCTCAAGAAATTTGTGTTACAGGTTTTGGGGAACAGATAGCAAACATTCTCTTGAAAGAGCTGAAGGAAATACGGTATGGACAAAACAAAAGTGAACTAGCTTTCAGGAACCGAAATAGAAGCATTTTCTATATCCAAAAATATCTTAAGTTTGTTCTGAGTGAGAGAAAATGTGACATATGGTTTTGTCTGAAATTTATTTTATCTGTTTTAGAATTTGATCTGTGCCAAAACTGTTAATTCCTTTTTCTGACATATTTGAGGGAATTATTTTGGCAAGTTAAATTCCCCTAGGACTAAACATAAAATGATGGATTATGAAGTTTCTTACCTTGTACAACAACTTGGTTACTCGGTACAAGAATCTGTTGTCCATCAGTGGTCTGTGCATATTGTAAAATGGTGGTGCCAGGCTGGGTTGCAGCTGCGTTCGTCATGGTCAACGTCTGAAGGCCCTGTACTCCATCTGTGCCATTGTTAGCCAGCTGTATTGCTCCTCCTTGGGTGATAGCAACTGAAAACAAATACATTTGATACAATAGTTAAAAGATTAATTTATTCGACATGGTTACTACAGTTTACAGCCCAGTTACAGAAGAACAGTTTGAAACATCTGAGTTAAATCCCTTGCACAACTACATACCTTAACATCAGATAGGTCATTGTAACTGTATTTTAGAAGTGGTCATTCTTCAGCAGTGACCTACTATTATTTCATTCAGTACCATAAGGTTGCCACCTTTCTGACAGACAAAAATATAGACCAAATATTGCCTCTCCTACCAATCACATCCCTAAGATAAGCTAAAGCCCTCCCAATGTAGAACCAAGAATTGTAGTATTTACTGAGTTGATGATTTTTTTGTTGGCTACGTGCTCTTTTCTCTTTTTTTCCTTCTGCTCCTTTCTCTAATTCCTCTCCTCTCCATGCTTTTCTCTTCAATTTTCACCTTGCTGTGTCCATTTTGTTCTCCAGTGTCTTTTCCTGCTTGAATCCCCGTCTCCACTACCTCTCCATCCCCTTCCCATGCATTGTTTCCACACACACATATCCAGTCTCTCATTCCATCTAATAATTTTCTTTCCTCTTCCCTTTCACTCCCACAATCCACTAATTTCCATCCCAGTATTCAGGCTGCAGTGAGAGCACATCTTACACAGATCCCCTCATTCAGCGCCTCTAGAATATTTCTCTGCTTTTCTACACATATATCAGGATGTATCAGGCAGAGCAGATATTTGCAGGAAAAATATTTGTACATCAATGGTAGAAGCAGAGTGTCAGCACCATCAATCTCTAAAAAAATCAAGAGGCAGACTGGGGAACCGACCAGGGAGCAACGATAGCACAATGCTTTTAAAAGGACACTTATAAGAGGAATAAGTCATTTGATAGATCTTCTCTTCCCCTTCTTGTACACTTAACAGCGAGTGCTCTGTTTGTTTTAGCCGATGTTTATAACTATTGTTTTATTGCTGCATCCTCCTGTTATTTTCCCCAGTGATTTGCATCAAAGGTGACATACCCATAAAATGTAATGAATAAAGAAGTTGCAAACACAGAAATTGAAATTTATTATGCATTTCAAATAAGGTTATTGAAGCCCTGCTTTTTTCTTGTCTATCTGAAAATGTAATTGCTACTTTATTATATATTATAGGTGTTAAAAATTTTTAAGCCAAAACTACAGAAATATTAGCTAAGAAGGCAAATTCTGAAATGCCCCAATAGCTTTCCTCTCCCAAGAAAGTTTTTAATTAAGCACTCTGATTAATCCCTTTTGTACCTTGGAAAGTAGAACATGTACCATACTAACAGCAACCAACAGGCCTTGTGAATGTAAGTTATACATTTTACACACCCACAGCTGGAATGTACTTAGAAGTCACAGACCCTAGTATATATATATATAGTCATGGAACAGGATTAATAAGGCTTCTGACATTGCACAAGGGTCAGATTAAACTAATGTTATATTGACTTCTTCTACCCCAGCCCGAAAGTCATGCAAGAATTTAACAGTTCTCTCTCTTCCTGTCCAACTACTACAACCAATAATAGATGTAACTACGTACTGTACTGCCCACTGCTGGTTTGGTAAATTGGAGTTGGCACTGTCACAGTGGTGATGGCAGGTGCTGATGTCTCCTCTTCGGACTTTTCTTCTTCAATCCTTGGCACTCCTGGGGCGTCTGAGGACAAGTCATTCAAAATTTTTCTGGCAAAGACAGTGTGTTGTAAAAATTTTAACAAAAAGTGAAAGTAAAATCAATTCTACTGGCTACTTGGTGCTGGGGAAAACTGAAAAGTGCAGCAAATAAGGAAATAAAATACATGGGATGGGAAGAAAAATTAAAGCACGCTTTAAAACGATTTTAGGTAACCATGTTAAAAATGCCATAGGAAAAGAGTGCTGTGGAATCAATCTAGGATAGCCTGTGTGTTTCTGCATACTTGGATCCAGAACTCACATTTTCCCTTTTTCTTCAAAAACTTCTTTATCTTTGATATACTTTTTACAAGTTTCCTGCTCTCTGTCACAGCAAGATGTGAAAAAAGAAAGCAAGGGCATTTAAAGCACCAAAGCTTCTCATTGCCACCATCCACACCCAGAGGACGTGTTCCTGCTGCAGAGGCCACCAAGGCCTAAACTTCACCCAGGGACTTAAGTTTCAAAAACTTAGCAGAAATGATTGTGAAGTGCAATCAGCTCATGACCTAGCATCCGTTCAGAGACAAGGCTGGGCGTTTAACGAAAGTCACACAATTAAGGCCACAGGTTAGGTAATTGTTCTGCTTGAGAAAGCTTTTGGACTTGCAATAGTAAAGGGGCGGAAAGAGCAATTTGGGTTTAATTACTGAGTTGGCTTAATTATTCAAAGCCAAAATGGACAAAACATATACTATAGAATCTCAGAGTTATGGACACCAGAGTTATGAACTGACTGGTCAACCTCACACTTAATTTGGAACCGGAGGTATGCAATCAGGTAGCAGCAGAGACAATAAATAAATAAATAAATAAGCAAATATAGCACAGTACTGTGTTAAACGTAAACTACTAAAAAAATTAAGAGAAAGTTTAAAAAGAGATTTGACAAGGTAAGGAAGGTAATAAAACTGTTTCTGTGCTTGTTTCATTTGAATTAAGATGGTTAAAAGCATTTTTCTTTTTCACAGTACAGTTTCAAAGCTGTATTAAGTCAATGTTCAGTTGTAAACATTTGAAAGAACAACCATAACGTTTTGTTCAGAGTTACAAACATTTCAGAGTTACGAACAGCTCCATTCCTGAGATGTTCGTAACTCTGAGATTCTACTGTAATCATAAAGGCCATGGATCTCACGGACTATGACTAGAACTGACTGGAACTGCTACTCAACAAAACAGCTGCCCAAAATGTTTGGGTCTACCACCTGGCCTCTGTGCTGCAACTGGACTGATAACTCTCTCTACCAAGAATATGGAGGAGTGGCAAACTCTCTTTTATTGACTGCATGCTCCATCATATGCAACTGCAAAAGGCTTCTTTAGGCAGCAAGGCAAATTGGGATTTTCTGTTGTGGACTGCACCCTAGTTCTCATCCAAAAACATTTGAAGAACCCAGGCCCAGACTACACTGAATTTTTCTGCCTGGCTTTGGTAGCCAAACCTATATATTGCTGTATTCCAGGGGTCGGCAACCTTTCAGAAGTGGTGTGCTGAGTCTTTGCTTATTCACTTTAACTTAAGGTTTCACGTGCCGGTAATACATTTTAACGTTTTTTGAAGGTCTCTCTATAAGTCTATATTATATAACTAAACTATTGTTGTACATAAAGTAAACAAGGTTTTCAAAATGTTTAATAAGCTTAATTTAAAATTAAATTAAAATGCTGATCTTACGCCGCTGGCCCACTCAGCCCGCTGCTGGCCTGGGGTTCTGTTCACCTAGTTCGGCAGTGGGCTGAGCGGGTCTGCGGGACCCCGGCTGGCAAGGGGCCGGCAGCCGGGACCCCAGACCGGCAGCAGACTGAGAGGGGCCGACGGCTGGGACCAAGCTTCTGCCTCCTGCACCCCCAGGAGAGAGCAGTGGGCGGGGGGGCTGAGTGGGGCAGGGACCCCGGCAGGCAGCAGTGTGTTATTAAAAATCGGCTCGTGTGCCGTCTTTGGCACGCATGCCGCAGGTTGCCAACCCCCGCTGTATTCCAAGGAGGCTAGTCAATTACCAAACAATTTAAGACAAAGATAGAAATAAGGCTTTGTTATTCTTATTAATTAGACTTTGTTAGTACCTAGGAACCCCAATTGAGGATCAGCTCCTCATTTTGCTAGGCGCTACACAGACAAGTAACAAAGACAACAGTCATCTCCCTGGAGAGTTTATAATGTAGGCGTTGGACAGGTGATGAGACAGAAAGGATGAGACAGGTGGACAAAATAGACAAACAAGATGGGGGGTTGGGAGGATGAGGTAATAATAAAACTGAACAGCAGTTATCAGAAAAGCAGAAATTATAATTACAGCTCACCACTTTCCTAACCAAGGCATGGTGGGTACTGTGAAGAGGTAAAGTGTTAAGGAGGAATTTCAAAGATGATAAGGCGGTGGCTTTACAAATTTAGATGGGGAGTTTCTCCCATGCACATCAGGTGGTGTGGAAAATGTGCAAGATATCTGAGGAAAAAATGGACAAGCAAAGTGAAGGTGGGGTCATCAAGGAGCTGGTTATGGCTCCCTGATTCTGTGGGCTGATCTCTACCAGCCCTGTCCCTGATGTAAATTACAGCAGCCTGGATTATGCTAGCTGAGAATTGGCAGAACACTGCTGTACTCTGGCCCCGACCCTTTCTGTTCCAACACGACCCTTCCGCTGGGGTGGGGAGGCTGGCTGGCATAGGAGCCAGGTACACCAGCTTTACACCAGTTGAGTTTCCTCCTGCCTAAGTGGCACATGGAAGCTGGCTTGAGGGGGACAGAATCTGGCCCTAAGTGACTTCACCAAAGCTACAGACGGAGTCAGTGTTAAATGTGGGATTAGAACGCATGAGTCCCTTGTTCTCAGTGCTCTGCCTTGTTCACTAAACTCTGTTACCTCATTTCGCTCAACTGCCTTTTCCTTGTGGTCAGAGGTCATACTGGGTGCTCAACAGAGGAAAAAGCTCAGCTGCAGACAGCTGACTAGGAGGAAGTCTGTGGCAGATTTAACACCAGTAGCCCTCCCCTCCACAGCTACAAACACACCTGGGGCACTCATAAAATCTAGAAGCCTGCCGTCATGACTTTAATGGACCCCCAAAGACCCTGAATGGCTCTAGAAGGGGACACAGAATAACCTGCACACTCTAGGAAAAATGAATAACAAGTTTTCAAGCCAGGTGACTGGCTTATATTTTCAAGCCAATTTTCACAAAAAAGGGCTAGAAACTTAGAGCTGGATTTTCAGATGTACTGAGCACCAACAAATCACTTTGACATTGAGGGGAGCTGTGACTGCTTATTAAAATTGTGTAGTTAATATGTTTTAAAACGAAAGGTGAGATTCTCATTTTAAGGACCCCAAATCAGAGATTTAGTGTGCATATGATTATGGGTCCCAAAGCCAATTCTGATCCAAATAAGTGATTCCAGTACTGTCTCCATATCTGCTACTGACATTGTCCCTGCACATTTTCTGAAGATGTGGGGCTCATTCTAGACCTTCAATGCCAAAGTAAGGATAAATGTCAATTTCAGCACACCAAAAAGCATTGCTGAATGGAATTACATATAATCAATTGCTCCACAGGACTAAATTTTAAAAATTGATTCATTACTCAAATACAGAAGAAAATTTAACCCTGCCAGAAATAACCTTTCTTTGTAACATTCGTGGGCATTTACTAAAGGAAGACATGAATATCTGATTTAAAGAAAAATACCAGTTGTTCTGCTGCATAAGTGCTTGCATGCAAGTTAGAGATGCCCAAGGCTAGCTCTAACTCACACCCAAGACATTCCTGATTTCCAGCATTTTGAAGAGAATAATACATGTAAACTAGCTTGACTAGGCCACTTCCCTCTCTGCTGGGCACCTGCAGCCTGTTTGGTTATTAGCTAGTTTTCCCCAAGAAGCATGGCAAATTCTAAGAAATACCAAAGCAATTTTAATGAGCCACACAATGTCATGTTTCCACTGAAAGTCTCAGGTGAAGGAAAGAATTAAATCTGACTATTGCTAGTGTTTCAACATTAACAACAAACAGAAAAGTTGATTCTACAGAGACTACAGAATACACAGCAGCAACCTGCCTGCACATTTCAGTGGCGCTCCAAGAATTAAATATCTGTTTATGCAACTTCTAAGGCTTCTCTCACAGTTGTACCTAAATGCTACACATATAGATTTATTTAGCATTGAACTTATTCTCAACTGATTTTCTTTCCTATCTCTCCATAATGGCAGATATTTGTCTCTTCCTCTATATCTTATTCTGCTTATCTCCTGGCATCCCATCAGAAATTGGTCATGGAAAGGTGTCACTGAAGGAATATTTTAGTAAAAAAGGTAGATCTCACATTAACTACAGAAACACACTATTTGTCTACCCATTTGTTGAATAAATGCATCAAGCAAAATGCTTCAGCTTTTAACATCCATACCTGTAGGAGGGTCGTCTGGAAAGGATCTCTCTGCGTTTCTGAGAGTCTGTGACACTGTCCACTGACTCCTGTGAATCTTCACTTTCTGCAATAGTGGAGATCTGTAAATAAGAACAGAATAAATTTACCACTGTAAGCAAGTTTAACAAGCCACTTCTACAGTAATAAATCTATCACTATAAGCAAGTTTTCACAGTATGCGGAAGACATTATCAATACAAGTACTATACAGGACTTTGACCTAGAAAATCAAAAGTAATAGTTGATCACTGGTTACTGGATACACAGATGCCCAAAGTCAACCATCTAACTTTAGAAATGTATTTAACAATTAAGTCACTCAAATGAGAGAATATATAATGGGCAAATTATTATAAATAATGGTTCCACCCACTTTTTTCTTTCCATAACTCCTTCTTTCTATCCTGCTTCCATCCAGTCCAAAGAACCAAAGCAAGGTAGGCAGTCAGGTCTGGAGACACAGTAACTAGAAGCAACGTGGGATTGAAAGCAGAAGGGTCTGGAGACAAAGGGAATGAGGAGTGCAGTTGTGACAGAACCAATTATAAAACTCTACAAGGATATGGCGGTCCTGCAGGAGCCTTTCCTGATTTCATGCAGTATACTTGGTTCTTAAGGCCTCCTTGGAGCCATGCTAAAGGGTTACACAACCATAGCAGACTGTGAAGTATTGGACTGTAAATATCATCATTCAAAATACATTTTTGCATTTCATCCTCCGTTCTGAATTCCAACATGATTTCATCATCAGTCTCTTACCTTGAATCACTAGAGCCAGAAACTAGTGCCACATACCACCTGAAAATTGTGCAGCTCCAGATTTCTAACTGGATAAAACATTAAACTCTAACTCCAATAGTCTGAGGTAGGTAGAGGCTGACAAAAGTACGGAACTGAAGCAATGCAAGGAAATAACCAAGATCATTATCAGAATGATCCAATTTTAAAGCATGAGTGTCACCTAATTTTTTTTTAATCAATACTGGTTTAAATACCTCTATTAAAAAAATCTCAATAATTAGCTTTTAATTTAATTTAGTTCTCATCTCTGTGGGTTCCCAATGCCCAAAAAATGATTTACCATCCTTATCTTATGTGGTCAGTAACAGCCTAAATAGTTCCTGCTTCCATGTTCAGCAACACTAGATTTAAAAGGTAATTTAAAATGTTGCTCAGAGAAGGAACCACAGTAGAGATTAAGACTAAGGCTTTCTGGACTACTGAAGCCTTTCTCCAAGTCTCTAATAAATTTTGAGATTGGCTTTTCATCCTGTGAATCATGAACTGTATTGTCTTTCTTTGTTTATACAGCATCAAGCAATTATTAAGGTTTTATAAAATTAATGTTCAAAACATGAATATTAAAATAACTTATTGCAACCTGCCAGAGGTAGAAATGCACATGTAAATCAGTACAAATGTTTTCCAAGAAGCAAAAACTTTTGATTCCTGAACATCAGCCACATTAGTAAATTGGCAATCTCTAAAATTCTTGTTGTTGTTCATTTAAGATACAGAAATGAGACATCTTAGAAGTCACTAAACAGACATAAAAATGGTCTAGTAATGTTAACTTTGCAGCAGGTAAAAGCCAGATATAGAAATAGTATCAGCAAAAAGCATAACCTAATAGGCTTACCAACTTCTAGAGGGAAATGAAACTCAATAATGTATAGAAACGAAAAGCAGATAAACCATAAAGAAAGAGACAAAAGTAATGGGATAACAAGTAAAGTACAGACTTTCCTTTCAACATATTCTAAGTTGACATGACACAGAACACATCGTAAGTTCGATTAAGGTGGACTGATAAGGTTATATAGAAGGCATGAGTTAGGAGTTTGAAATCCTTTAATACATACCTGAACCGTCTGGACCTGTGGAGACTGAATAACTGATGGCTGGGCTGTCTGAATAACTCCATGGACTTGAACTGTCTGCCCATTAGGCAACTGTACTAAGGTCACCGTTGGGGCAGAAGATGTTGCATGAGCTGTGGGCATAGATACCTACAAAAGAGAGAGAGGGAATATATATTAGATTATTGCAGCATCTCATTATTTGACTACCAAGAACATTCTCAGTAGTAAAAGGATGATGCCTCCTCTCCTAGGAAGGGCTTTGGTAACCAAAAGTGTTTAAAAGGGACACCAAAAAACAAAAACAACAAAAAAAAACTAACACACCCCTGTCTAGGCCCAACATTTGTCCTAATTTGTAACTTAATCTTCTGAAGAATGTCCCCCTGGCTCTAAACATCTTGTTATAAAACCACTGCCAAAAAATGAAGGAAACACCTCTATTTTGAGGTAATGTAATCAAAACCTAATATGCGCCCTTCCCTTGCAGCAATTAAATATTGCTAGAACTGTGAATATTCCTACAGTGAATATTTCCTTCCAAACACTGGAATGGGTTACCTAGGGAGGTGGTGGAATCTCCATTCTCAGAGGTTTTTAAGGCCCGGCTTGACAAAGCCCTGGCTGGGATGATTTAGTTGGTGTTGGTCCTGTCTTGAGCAGGGGTTTGGACTAGATGACCTCCTGAGGTCTCTTCCAACCCTAATATTCTATGATTCTATGATATGTTGCTGACTCACAGGCAGAAAACTATGGGAGCCAGGCTATTTTTGTTTTCAGACTAGAAAATGCAGGAGAGTATTTGCCAACTGTAAAAAGTCAAAATTAGTTAGGGAGTCAAATTTTCAGACTTATTAGAAAGTATAGCCACAAAGTAAATCAAATCAAGTAGTTGGCAATGTCCTTTTAAATAAAGCTCACAGACCAACTGTTCAAACGGAGTAACAATGCATGCTTTCAATGGAAACAAATGGCTTCTAGGTAGTCATTACAATGCTATACTGCACGATACTCAACTAAGAGTTAATTTATTGCTACAAAGAACAATGGCTACAATTTTCAAACATGGGTGCCTAAATATGGTTTTTGAAGCTTAATTTAGAGCTTGTCTACATGGTGCAGCTATGCACACTAGATGTGCTGTGCGCTAACTGGTCCACGTAGACCCTTCTGGCGAGCATAAAAAGTTCCGTGTAATGCTACGTTAATACGCAACTAGTGTACATTGCTGTGTCATGTAGACGAGCCTTCAAAGACCCAAGTTTGAAAATTCTAATCAATGTCACTATGTTTAATGGAGTTTTCAGGAAACTTAATAACTTTTGACTAAAAATGCAGGAAAGATTACACTTCTATCTTCCATGAGCCTCGAATAATGTCGTATAGCAGCATTAATATTTATTGTAACGCAGAAGTGAACAAATTTAGATCTTGACAAATGAATGATTTTCAAAACACTGATCTCTGAATTTCCTTAACCAACAATCTTTTATGTGGAAGCCTTGTTTGACAGAAAATCAAGGGAAATTGTACTTGGACAACCCAGTTGTCTCCCCTTTATTCTCCATATTTGGTGCCTGTTTTTTTCTCTTTATTATGAAGATGGCTGCTGAAAAGATGCACTGCATTCTTGCACAGCGGCACTTGACCAATTTCACAAACCGCTACTCTTCTTTGGCAGTTGAGGGGCACTTGTGCCATGATGTCAGTTGGCTGGAGGAAGGGTAGTAAACAATCTGGGCAACAAGCTTCTCAGGCAGTAGGGTACAAACTTGCAGAAAAATCTGGGCGACAAGCTTCTCAGGCAGTAGGGTACAAACTTGCAGAAAAATCCTCTTTTTAATGTAATTTTTTAAGACAGATTAAGTTCCATCATCATGTGGCCTTATTAATAATGAATCCAAATGACTAAAGTAGTTCTTGCCAATGAAAGCAAAGCTAATCAACTGAAGGCTGTTCTGCAGTTGAGCTAAGCCAACATCTGATAATCATTTCGGCAGATGTTTCTGACTCATACCTTATGGAATCAGTTTACCTTATTCAAAATAGCCAGTATAACTTTTCTCTTTACTAGGGGAGCATTCACCAGCCCTCCAAAAATGCAACAATAAAATGATAGAATCATAGAAACATAGGGCTCAAAGGGACCTCCAGAGATCATCAAGGCCAGCCCCTGCACTGAGGCAGGACCAAATAAACGTAGACCATCCCCGACAAGTGTTTGTCCAAACTGTTCTTATAAACCTCTAATGATGGGAATTCACAACCTCCTTTGGAGGCCTATTCCAGTGTTAAAGTATCCTTATAGTTAGAAAGTTTTCCCTAATATCTAACCTAAATCTTCTTTGCTGCAGGTTACTTCTTGTCCTACCTTCAGTGGACAGGCAGAACAACTGATCACTGTCCCCTTTATAACAGACTTAAACATATTTGAACACTGTTATCAGGACCCCTCTCAGTCTTCTTTTCTCAAGACTAAACATGCCCAGTTTTTTTAACCTTACCCAATAGGTCAGGTTTTATCATTTTTGTTGCTCTTCTCTGGGAGACTCTAATTCGTCCCCACCTTTCCTAAAGTGTGGCATCCAAAACCAGACACAGTACTCCAGCTGAGGCCTCACCAGTGCCAAGTAGAATAGGACAATTATCTGCAGTGTTTTACATATTACACCACTGTTAATACATCCCAGAATGTAACTGCATCACATTGTCAATCAATTTATGATCCACTATAATCCCCAGATCCCTTCTAGCAGGGCTACCACCTAGCCAGTTATTCCCCATTTTGTATTTGTGCATTTGATTTTTCCTTCCTAAATGAAGAACTCTGCACTTCTCTTTATTGAATTTAATTGTGTTTATTTCAGACCAATTATCTAATTTGTCTAGATCATTTTGAATTCTAATCTTGTCCTCTAAATTACTTGCAACCCTTTCCGCTTGGTGTCATCCGCAAATTTTATAAGTATATGAAGTGTTATAAAGAGAGAGTAACATTTCTCTGAAAATGAGATGATGAAAGAATTACATTGATATTATTTATTTAGATTGTAAAAGTGATTATAGGTGCACATCCAATGCTCTGGATAGCCATAACACAAGTTAAATGTCTTATAATAAAATAACACTTCAGTATAAAGGTACAGATAGGGTAAAGCTAAGATGGTGTGAAAAAATGCAGCAACAGTATTATAACTTACTCAAAGTAACAAAAAAAATCTGTAAAATAGTATAGTGAATAACAATTGGGAAAGGCATTAAACACTTATTTGCAGTTACCCAATTCTTAATTATCTAGGATCCTGTTCTATATTTCTTACTCAGGCAAAACTTCCATATGGACTTTACTGGGAATTTTGCCTGAGTAACAAGTACTAAATAGAGCCCTACTATACTGCTAAATTCTCAGTGTTTCAATATTGCCAATTACATAAGACTATAATCCCAGTGAAAAGAGTTTAACACTTCCCTATTACAAGGTGTCATGTGTTTTTGTAAACATGCAAGTGGTAAATGATTTCATAATCATGCCATAAGTAAGACGTCAGAAATTCACAAAATAAAGAGATGGGAGTGAGACGTCATTTTACATACTTCGGGGGGAATGCAAATAATTTACAAAGTGAAACTGTTACACAAGGGACTGATGCCATAGGACATATTCTGTACTCATTTACATGATGGAGTTACTCCTGGCAAACATCAATGGAACCCAGGATAGAACTGGGTTCCAGAAATTAAGACGATAATTAGGTTTGCATTATTTCTGGCCTCTACAAAGTAACTTTTTTTGAGACAATAAAGGGTCTAACAGTGCTCCAGTAAAAGGGAGACAACTCTGCAGAATTTGAGTTTCTGATAATGAGCAAACAGCATAAAACAAATGGCAGTCTGGAAGTTGCTTATAATGTTTGTTATATCCATCCCTTTTGTTAATTTATGCATTCTCTGCATTATTTAACCATATAAAACAAATCAGTTTGTTTTCTTAAGAAATACCTATACTGTCATAACAAAGTTCCTAACTAAAATAAGCAAAATCCTGTTTATACAAGTCAGTACAGAAACACAGTAATTCAAAGTTTCGAAGTATCTTTAAAGGATGGTGGGAAGGAATGCTACAAGTGAAAAGAAGTAATTCAAAAGTCTATATCTGTAGTCTGGTTATAAATGGATTATACATTAAAACAGGGATCGGCAACCTTTGGCACCCTGGCGGGCCAGGCCGGTTTGTTTACCTGCCGCGTCCAAAGGTTCGCCCGATTGCGGCTCCCACTGGCCGGGATTCGCCGCTCCAGGCCAATGGGAGCTGCGGGAAGTGACAGCAAGCACATTCCTGCATTAAAACTACTTCAGGCCTAACACAGTCCAATATGATATTGAAGATAAACCAACAAGTGGTACTGTACAACTCTCATTACAAAATTAAAAGAAATACACATATTCCCTGTTCTAGACTCACATAAAATGGAACATTCTCTCATCCTCCTCAGAAAATAGTTTCCTTCTTAAACCTTATGCAGTTTGGGAACAACGCTGTAAATATATTAAACCAAATCACTTTGTACCTGGGCTAATGTTGCAATCTGCGGTTGTGCCTGTACAGTCATCTGTTGGGTTTCTGCCTCTGTAACGGCTGCATCTCCACTCTGCTGGTTCTCTGCACCAGATTCCATGGTCATTTAGTTACCTACAATCACAATGATGTGTGTCATGAGTATGGGTTTGCCTCTTTCATGGCTTACATATCCATGTAATTCCATTCTTATTGGTGGAGCTGGAAGCAATGCATATAGTTACTGCAGCCCAACATTTTGTACTATGAGACCTAGTTTCCAGTTGCTTATAATTTTTCTTTTAACCATTCAGGAAGGAATTTTCTGTGCCAGGTGTCTGTCTCAGACTGAATTTTCTGTAAAGTTTCAGTAAAAATAGTTTAGCAATTTCTAATAACAAGACTTGAAGAAAATATGTTGTTTGCCCCATGTTAAAATATTCTTGCAACCATTTTGTTGAGAAGTTCTACCACTTTCAGGGACTCAAAATCTCTCAGGAGGCTTTCTCTGTTGTCAGTGGTATGCCTTTTGCCACCCCCAGGAAAACCTGCCCAAATTTGGCCACGTTATATAAACCTTCAAAAAAAAAAAAAACCCTGCAGTTTGCACATGCTCAGCAACTTAAGTTTGGCAGCTAAATTCTCTGAAGATTTTAGATGAACTATTCACACTCCATCCCCCACAAATCCTATCTGTGATCACACTGTGCATGGGCCATCCTCACGGAGCAACTGAGTATGTGCCATGCCAGGGACTGAGCAGGATGTTTCATACAAATGCTGTTCCTATGGATAAAATGTTACCCACAATTGTGGGTAAAATTCACCTGCCAAAGAAAATAAACATAGATAATATTGGAAGTCACTTCCAGAATGGACCAACACCAACATAAGGGATTTGGCATGATTTCCAATATCAACCCATGATTTTTTGGAATATTTTTGGAATTACCTTTATAAAAAAGTTAGAAGGTTTTATGCTGTTTTGTATACAACGTGCATTTTCCTTGGCTAAATTACGCATCCTAGACAGCTCTTAATACAACCTTATTTTGAAGCGTTAATTGAATAAGTGTGTCTCAGTAGAACATACAAAATTCTATACAATGAAGTTGCATAACTCCAAAAAGCAAGCATGTAGGGAGAGTTTACTGATGTTAAATCTGCACCAATCTGTGAAAGTCACTTTACAATCGCCTTTAAATACTCAAAATAAAATATTTAGCATGTAATAAAGAATTGCCTCAAAGTTTAGAGAAGTCTTCCAATCACACTACCTTTCAATAAGCACCTGGATATTGTACAAACCAGTCACTTCTTAATGGTGGGGGTCTAAACATTTCATTTGAAATATTATTGTAGAGAAGCTTCCATTTCAACAAGAACTGTGATTCAAAATTACTGGAATGTATATTCTTTGGGAATAGGCACTGCTCTCTTTTAAAGCGATCACTGTCTTTCATATTCATTCTGTTTATCACACTTCAGTCCTGGGTAAAATACGAAACCTCGATGGCTTAGATTAGAGATACTGTATATCAGACCAATGAAAGTAAACAGCATTAAAACAAGTATCTGTGGAATGATGATCAACAATAAGTGTGAATTCTGGACCAGTTTAGGATCTACTGAATATTTCCAGACTATTAAAGAAAAAGCTCCATAAATACTGAAAGCAGCAACAGAAGACCAATTTTCCATAAACACTTGTTTTCTTCAGGAAAAATACCAATGGAAAGATACAGGTGCCAACTATCTCAATCATGTTCCATGGGAACAGAGCAAGGCACTGTGCATAAACCAAAACATGGTCATTCCAATACAAAAAAAATATTCCCTCAAATCAGCAACTTAGTTTTAGTGCTATCAAGAACCACATATGGAGTTCCAACATCAGTTTGGAAACGCTTAGAGAAGTCCCTGGTTAAGATGGAATGAAGCTGTAATAAGTATCACTAATTCAGCTTGCAGGGGCTACACCGTTGTACTTAAACAGAATAAAGTTTTCATCTATTAGTATACACAGGAAGCCTGCCAATGAAGATCAGAACAATTTAAGACTGGTGCATTGCATCCAATGGTGCGTCTGAGGGAACAATATTAGGAAGGTAAGATGAGATTTGGATAGGTCTTTGTGTGTCTGATCTCTAAAAGGTGTGATCTTTGGGTTGCTAATTGGTCAGGAGAGAGCAGACTGAGATACTACGGCCATTTGGTTGGCAGATGATGCAGATATTAGTATTTCAATTGTGGGATGTGTAGTACATGGTTGATCTTGTCTTAGTTGGAAAATGTAAAGCTTGCTTGCCTAAGAATATCTTATGAATGGAGTTTGAGCATAGATAGGATAATGGGGTTGAGATAAGGTTGTTTGAGACAATTTAACTCATCATTTTTATATATTCTATAGTTTGTTGTTTTGTTCTATAGTTCCAAGTTATTACATTTTGTTTAAAGATAAAACCTTAACTTTAAACTTCCTTCCTTTGTAGTGCTTAATTTTGTGGACTCCAGTGTTTATCTATCTTTAAAGTTAAAGATTTATTTACAGTCTTAACTCTAACCTTTAATTATGTTTTTTGCATGGAAATCTCTTTAAGTTATTGAACAGATATTAAGAATTGCTGTGTAACAATCTGATGTACATAATTAACTTCTAAACTAGGAACATATTTGTGGTGTGAACCTTCACGGGAATCCATGCAATAGTTAGTCCACAATCCAGAGCTGTCCTAAACCTCTCAACACAAGCTGTTCAGGTGAGGACTTCAGGAAGTCAGCAAAGATTTTAGTCTGCAAGCCACAATGAAATATCTATAGCACACAGAATGGTCATTCTGGATATTATAATGTCTTCTTTAGACCATGAAGACTTCCTAGTCTTCCTTAGGTCATCAGACCTTTCCACAGCATTAAAAGTTCACTGTAAAATGTATATAGTTTACATATATGCTATTCATGGCTTTTCCATTGACTTAATATTTGTGAAACCCTGTATATGTGTTCAAGTCTTTTTTTGGTATGTACAGTAAAGCAGTGCTGTGTCAAAGAAGGGAAGACACATTCTTGCTGTCTGACAAACCTTAGCAATGTGTTAATCCAGACTTCTCTAGAGATAAAATCTGGTAGATTTTTAAAAACTTATTTGCTATATCACAAATCTTTTTCATGTTCCATTTAATTTTCCCAAAAAAGTAACTTCAAAAAAACAGCCTATGCACTATTACTTCTTATTAGTTGTATTACCATAGCAATCAAAGACATCATAAATGAAACAAACTGCAAGTTTGCACTCCACTGCACTGCTCATTAAGGTGCAGAAATGCATGAGACTTTTGAAACAGTAATGGTCGGTCTATTTAAATTAAACTCTATTGGTATTGTTCCTCTAAGTTCTCTTGTCCAGAGTCTACATGCAAAAACAGAGACAGAATAGACATCTGTAAAAGAATTTGGGTGAGTGTACATATAACATTTTTGTCATAACCTTACAAAGCGTGTATGATCATTTCAGGTTCAAAATTCAACTATAAACCAGAAATTAACGGAATTAAGTAAGGCAGATACGGACATTGTTGAGAAGCTAAATGATTTCTTTACAATAGTCTTCAACAAAGAGGATGTTATTCCTCCCCCAGATCCACTCCTTTCTGGTAATAAAGATCACATACTACCAGAGACTAAGGTGACAGAAGAAGAGTTGCTGGAACAAATAGATCACTTAAAAAGCAGTCACTAGGCCCAGATCACATATATCCCAAGAGTTCTGGAAAAGTCTTGAGTGTCTGAACTGCTCGCAAAAACACGTAAGCTCTCATTAAAAAAAGCTACCATAACAGAGAATTGGAGGGTAGCAAATGTTATACCTATATCTAAAGAAAAAAAAAAAAAAAGATACTGGGTTGATCCAGGGAATTACAGATCAGTAAACTTAACAAATGTGCCCCTCAGTATCCACCTGTCTCCCTCCTGTACCTCACATTCTCCTGTTCCTCTCAGTCTATTCCTATCCCACATATTCTCCTAACTGCGTCACTCTCCTTCTTGAACATCACATTCCACTCCCTCTCTGCCTCTCCCTGCATCTCCACACTCCCCTACAGCTCTCACTTTCCACTGAACTGTCACAAAAATCAATTGCTGCCACACTCTGGGGATCTGACTTTTCCTCAACCTGACTTAGACGCCCTACCGGCAGCCAGAAAAGATTTGATTTTATATTTTCTTGTTTTCTACATTAGAAATGGAAGTCTTGTCTCTCCTGGAATATTGTATGGATGAGTGGCGAATTGGTATGATCTTGACATCTCATACAAGGGAACTGAACCCTGGTTAATTGAAATGGGAAGTGTTTAAAACTCAGACTGTTTAAAACTCTTAGCTGCTATTCAGCTATCACACTTCGGAGAAAATTTCTCATTAAAGATTTAACATCCCGGCCCTTCAAGAAAGGGGTGACCAAGCTATCCCTACATATTTCGGAGTCTTCCAGTAAGGTCTCCAACAAAAAAAAAGGAACATCCCTTGATACATTCCTGATATTTTTTAAGGAAATCATCAAGTAGAAAACCTTTCAGGTCTTCTTCATACAACAAAAATAAGAATAAGAAAAAAAAAAAAGATGTAACTCCCTCCCTACCCATTTCGTACGTCACCTTAAAGAAACTGATACTTAAGACATCTGAAAGCCAAACTATATTTAACAGAATAAATGTAATTACTATTTCAAGAAACACTGTGTCTTTACATAGATACATAGATCCAGTTTTTGAATCTGTAACAAACTGCCTGGATTCCATTTTGACCCCTTCTATGTCACTTGTGTGAAAACATTATTGGCAGTCTTTGGCATTAGATTGGTTCAAGGATGTTCAGGTAGGAAATAATCTAGCATTACAGTACCTCTGTACTACAGTATCTAAACAAATTTCATGTAGCTCCAATTAATAATTTCAGTACTTCATTTTGGCTATCTAAATGACAAACTACGAATAAAAATTATTGAGGCTACAATTATTTTTATCCTCAATTAAAATCTCACAGCAAAGGATGCCAGTGTCTGAACTCGTCGTAAGTACAAAATGTAACATCAGAGCTGTGGAACACACAAGTCAGGAAATGCCTGTGTAGTTTTTGGCACACACTAACTGCAATACAATAAAATTTTCCTTTAACAGGAAGAATGAGAAAGAGAAAATATACACGTAAGATGTCTGAGTGAATGTTGCCTAGCATTCTTAACTACTGAAATTTCCTAATTTGAACGCTTAACAGTACAACCAGAATGTTACACTACTAACTAGGATTTTTTTAATTTAAATTGTTTTGTTTTAAGTAAAAGGGAACATGGTGGTGATCTAATTGCAGTTTCTTTCCTGCTGCACACTTTCCATGAACAGATACAAGTGTGCACTTATGTTCTGGTCCTGCAAGCACGTACATGCATAATTTAACTCATATGAGTCATCCCATTGCCAGACATTTGCAGAATCAGGCCTGAACTAGTAATGCACAAGTACGCTCCTCTTTGATAAACTAAAATTATTCTTTATGAATGACCAAAATCACTAGTTTGACATTTGAAACTTGATATGGACATTTTTGTGTATTCTGCCAAAAAAGTGAATGTTTAGAATATTTTTAAATGGGCGTTTTCCCTCACCTTTGCTGAACTTATAGCTGAAAGAGTTTTCCTAAAACTTTTTTTTTTTTTTTTTTTTAAGTATTTACACAGACTTGAAGCAAGTCTGTCCAAAATGTGAACATTTTGGGAAGCCATGAGCATGTGAAATTCGGGCAAGTGATTGGGGGGGGGGGGGGGGACAGAAAGATGTGTGTGATTTTACACAATTTCTGATTTTTTTTTTTTTTTAATTTCAGAAATCCAGGTCTTACCTATCTGCAGCTGGGAGTATGCCTCCTAAGCCAGGCAGACAGACACATGCTGGCTCTGCTCAAGGTAGAGCTCTAAAAATAGCAGTGTGGATGTCCTGGCATGGGAGTGGCTTGGATTAGCTGCCAAAGTCCAAGCCCACTCAGCTCCTTAGATCCAAGCTCAGGTGGCTAACCGGAGCCTCCGACCATGCCGCAATATCCACACTATTTTTAGCCTACTAGTTTGAGCAGAACTAATGCAAGGCTGTCTATGCAGGCTGTAGAAATACCCTAGAGACCTAGCTAAAGTATGACCAATGATTTCAGTGGGTTTTGGATTAGACCCTAAATGAGAGGGGTAGATATTTTTATTCAACTCTCTTCCTTTTTTAAAAAAAATAACAGCAAGTTTTGTGACCCAGGAACCTCTTGGTGCCAACTGGCAGAAAGAGTGCATGAAGTTTTACAGGCATCCCCTGGGTCAGATATTAGCATAAATCACTAAAGAGTGGCACATGTGAGGTCTCTAAAGAGAGCCAGCAGCCCCGTGGTTGTCACAATCACTGCAAAATGTATTACAGATAGTATTTAAGAAGTTGTGTGTCTCTACTGAAAATGATGTTCTTAAGGCAGCTAACTAGGAGGTGATATGTCTCAGGCAGATTCCTTTCAAGCAGGAGGTGTGTCTTACACTGTGTATCTATTTGCGCACTGAGCCAAATGTTAATCAAGAGACTGCAAAATCCTCAAGAGATAAACAGCAGGAGGGGATCCTATTTATGAGTAAAGACAATGGATTGTTGCTACATGTACTACACATCCCACAATTGTTGCTGTAAAAATGCTGGAAGGACTTTGGGTGAACATTGCTCTGTAAGATATGAAAGTATCTAGATAAGTAAGTGTAGGTGGTAGAATGTTTGTTATGATTTTATTTTATATGTAACCATTGGTTTCCAATATTTCAACTTGCTATTATGTGAATCTCTCTGCTTTTTAAAATAAACTTATACATGTCAATAGTGAAAACAAGAATAAGTGCTATGTGTTAAGTGGAGAGGTGATCTGAAGTGAAATCGGTAAGCTGGGTATACTATTTCTTTAGAGGCAACAAATCTGTGAATACTGCGAATGTTCAATGGACCAGGGGCTGGATGCTCCAGAGACATGATCGGTAGTCTCCGGGGGTGCCTATCACTAGCTTGTAGAGAAAGCAAGGTCTGCATGGGCCTAGAGGGGAGTGCTTGTGTTGCCTGAGGAGTCAGGGAGCTGACCCAAGGCAGGTACAGACGAGGCTTCCTCATGCTAAGGGCAGGTGACAGCGAGGTGCATCACAGTATTTAACTCAAATACCCGATTTCTAACTGTTTAAGATTCTATACCCTGTCCCTTCAACTAAGAGCTGAAAAAGCTCTTATTCCAGTTCTCTGGATCCTCCAAAGAGGCTATCAGCAGAAAAAATGAGGACCAAACTTAATATTTGAGGTGGATCTTTAAAAAAGCCACCACGAAAAAGATTCCTCCTACCATCCAAAATACTACCTAACAGAAACAATACAAGGCACAACCCCTACTCCCTTTTAAAAAGTTATTTTAGAAGTCACCTTTAATTCATGAATATGATTTACTGCTTCCAGCTGGATGCACACAGAAAGGATAGTAAAAGAATAATTAGTTTGTTTGCTTTTATTTGAAATTTTGATATATGTTCCAGGATATGAAATACAGTCAGAATATTACTAGTAAATACCTTTGATAAGTATGCAGACAAAAAGAACAAAAACAAAACAACCTCCTCCCCAAACACCTCCATGCGCTGCAACTATACAAGCAATAAAGATTCTGAAGGTGAAATTTTGCCCTAGAAAGTATGTGACCAACTTCCATGGACTTCAATAAGCATACCGCACACATTATTAAGTACAAATCTTACGTGGTCTGTTCACTTCTGTATTCCAATTGTGTTTCACTGCAGCTTGGTATCTTTCCTTTTTATTTATTTACTTTTAATAACTTTTTTAAAGTACCTTATTTTTAACCCCACTGAGTTTTTTGTGGTTCTCTTTAATAGTACACACAAAATTTTCCTCTGACAAAAATGAAATGTCAATCACACCTTTTAACTTCATGCTGATATCAAAGATCAAAATAATGAAGCTACTATAATTCAGAAAGTTGCACTCTTGCTCACTGTAGCAGCACGATAGCCCACTAAAATGATCACTATACTAGACTTGGCCAATGTGACTTAAATACCAAAGTTTTTAACTCCATGTAAAGTGTAGGTGTCAGGTTATTTTTTGATGGCAGAATCTGTCCTATTGTATGCTAAGACACCTACCTCTTCTACAAAACAAGTTCTTGACAGGTAGTGTAGGTCTGGTGAACTAGCAGTCATGCTCAGCAATATTCTGTTCGCTAATGGGTTTAATTTCTGGTCCTAGTCAATCATTCCTTTTATCTTTGGCCAGAATCATGCTGGGTATAGAACTGAGGACTGGAGAACGAAAAGGACACATGAGAGTTTACATTTCTTGACAACTTACCTTGAAGCCAGTGACTGTAGCAAGTCATAAATTGAACCGTTGTACAACTGTCACTTGAGTCCAGCATTAAACTACAAACCAGTTTCCATTTTGATTGGCAGTTAAACATAGATACTATCACATCGGTATTAAGACATGGCAATTGGTTTATGATCTCAAATGGGGGCCCCTATACCACTGCTCTCAAATACTGCAGCTCCCTAATGTAAGGCAGTAAAACACAGTGATTCTCTTCTCTTTTGCTATTTAATAGCATGAGAAATGTTTTGGGGAATCTCCTTTAGTGATAGAAGGTTCGGAACGTTAGCATCTGATGTCCTTTGGCTGAAAGAGCTAGGCAGCTCAGAATAACAGAGAGAAGAGCTAATTCTGAAAGCAGACCCCTTGAGAGGAAGTGAGAGACCGAAGCAAACAGAATGCAGGGTAATGTCTGTGTGAACAATAAGAAAAATGACAGAGACAGGAAATGAAGATGCCAAGAGACCCAGGAAAGAAGCAAAGGCAGATTAAGCGCCACTTGAAGAGGCAAACATGCACCCGTTTCCTCACTGTGTGGAGTTTATCAGGATTTGGAATTGATGGCAGACCTATCATTTTAATTTAAATAGAACATTTATTTTTTCCCCCAAGTATATTCTAATCTCTGAAGACCCCATCCAGTTAGACCTAGAATAACCACTTCAGGAAAAAGTGAGATGAACGGATTTAAGGATCTTGATCCACGTGCCACATTGGCTTCATACATACCAGTTCACTGGGTGAGGGTCAGTGCATACAGAACTGATCCACCAGCCGCAGAGGCTACGGTAGTCCTGAACCTCTGTGGCCTGGTGTTGGTGGTGGGTTCCCCCTTTACAGGGAAGTTTGCACATATCTCAGTCACTTAGGCTGCATGTTGAGCGTATGATTTTCTATAAGGCAATAACTAGTTACTGCCGAGAAGTGGGTAGTGAAGGGTATATTAGTAATACAGGGAAACTTGGTTTAAACAACCAGTTAGGGGAGGAAGACTGGTTGCTCAACAGAGGAGGTCTCCTAAGAAAGGTGAAGTAGAATTGTACTCATATTTGGGGGATACTTTGCAGCTGGTTTAAGATATCAGGCTGTCTAATAAGAATAGTCTCTTGTGCAGACTTTGTTTTCTCTCTGCAGTGCAGAGATTCACAGACTGATCATTCAGTCCCTCACATACTGATTAAATTAACAAAGTCAAAGTTACTCTGAAATTTTAATTTCCTTTAAAAAACTGACATCTAAATTTCCTGTTGCAGCTTTCTTTAAACTACTGCCCTCTGAAAAAGTCAGTAGCTCAAAACTTCTCTGCAGCCATAGAACACTAAATTAGACCTGCAGTAATCTACTAAACCTGAATGCCGCACATCCATATGCAAGAGGCAATCTTGCAGCTATGCTAGAGAGCAAGGAAATTGCCTCAGTACAGGTGTTTCCTTATCTGATTTATATGGGTACACTTAGAGGATCTGTATAACGGATACATATGTATGAAGGCTATAAAAGCAGGTATCAAAAAAAAAACAACACTACACATTGTATTAGATGTAGTGCCATTATTTGTAGTCTTTCAAGCCAAACTAATTTGTTTGTGGACTGTGAGTTAACGTTACAGTGTGAACATAGACTGCAATCCTTACACTGATCAAGGTATCCCATTTTAGGATTGGATTGATGGCCCAGAAAGATCACAATCAGAATAGGGGTGCATCCTGGGCTATTATGTACATAAGGTTATGTTTTGAAACAAAATCCTAGCGAAAATCCCTAAGCTTCTGGAACTAAATAGATTCCAGACAACAAAACATGTCTTCTCTCCCTTCCCATAACACTGGGAGGAAACTCTGAGTAGCTAAAAATTGTTATTCAGTCACAAAAAAGTAAATGATAAATTAGTCTCAGTGCTTGATTTCTATTATCCAGGCCACTCCTTTCCATTCTATGTGGGGTGGATTTGAACACTAAGACCATCTGAGCATGAAGCAAAATACTGGAACTTGAAAAATCTACTGCTGAAGCTCCAAAGTGGTAAAACCAACATTTACAGTCAGAATGATTTTGTATTATAAAGACTGGCAATTGAGTCAAGATGTTTGGTGCGAGAATGTCAAGTTTTAGATGTGATCAACAGGATTACTAAATTCTATATACTAGGTAACAGAATGTCAGACAACTACTCTTTCTCTATGCTCAGATTTTATAAGTTGATCAGAAGTGACAACTTCATTTTGAATGGATCTGACCCACTTTAGAATCTAGAGCACTAAAGTAAGCACTATTGTAAGTCAGGTTGTACAAAATCATTGCTTCGTGTATAAACTGCAGCTTTTACAGGCATAGATTATTAAAAAAACATTTTTCATTATGTTTGATATTTGGAATATACACGATAGTTCAAATATTCAACCCCAAACATATGAATAAGAGGTTATGTCACATGATGAACACTGACAAGACTTTTATTTTAAAATTTGTTTAATGAGTTCATAAGGGGAAAAAAAACCAAAATGGACATGTTCACTGATTTTCTTCTACTAGTTTATTAATGGATTACTATGTGAAGTGATCATCTGGAAGCAAGATGGCTAGAAATAACAGAGGCCAAATGTTTATAGAGAATTCAGAACAATAGTCAATATCTATGAATTCAACATATAGAGTGTTATTGTTTTAAAGTTTTACTCGCTCCATTATGCACAAAATAAAAGTATTTAGAAGCCATGTGCACTCAAGGTCACCCCTTAAATTTTGAGACACTTACAAAAAATATTATACACACACACCCCATTCTCTACAACTACTTTTGTCTTTCAGGCTCCACTAATTTTGAAACAAAATTGTCAATGTCATCTTGCTTTAACTGAACTCCCCCATTTAACTCAATGTCACTACTCTTGTCAACTGTTTCTGAAGCGATACAAGGAGACTTGACTCTATACTCATTGTCCTAATGTACTAAAACAATGTAACTTGTAAGCCACTTTTGGCAGCACCCCCAAAAAAACCCCTAAACCTGCTAAATTTAAGCCAAAATTACTCTGCCTTAAAAAAAAAAATCACTTGGTGAATAGTTTTTCCATGTATTTTTAATCAGTCTGGCTATTGTAGGAAGGCATTCTCAAAAGAGGGTCTTGCAATATGCCTTATGGGTGGTCACAGTCTGGATTACTCTGACCTCCACACTCAAACCTCCCCAACCTAGAACACTAATACTTCATCTTGAAATTTGAGAACTGCATTGCTCCAGAGCAGCATAGCTGTCTTTCTAGGTACAGGATGGAGATGTGGTTCTGAGGTATTGATGACTTTAAAAATCAGGACTAAGATCTTGAACTGGCAATGGAATCAGACTGGGAGTCAGGAGAGGGAGTGGAACACATGGGTGAGGTACCTGCAGCAGCTTGTCCTGTTGAGGTAGTGGGAAGCCTCTTCCTGCACAAAACTGGAGACTCGGCTTTGCTTCTACATTCAGCCCTGGTACAGTGAGTTACAGTGATCCAATGTGGAGATAACAAATGCATGGATAAGTGTGCCCAGATCCAGAAAGAGGTGGAGTTTCTTAGCCAGCTACAGATGAAAGGTGTTTTTTTATTTTCCTGTGCTGATGCTATTTTATCTTTTAGTCAAACATGACTTCAATGGAAAAGGAGGACAATGTCCAGCTTAGTTCTTAAATGTATTTCCCTGCTTCCAACCAGTATCACTTCTGTCTTGGTTGGACTGAGTTTGAGCCAGCTGCTCTTCATGGATATTGGCACATGTTTGTGATGCTGTTGGTTGCGTTGGTGTAAAATAAAACAGACAGGTAGGTGCCAATGGTGCACCATTGGCATCAGTGCCCCAGATGTCTTACCATCTCCGTAAGTAGTCATGTAGATACTGAAGAGGAGGGGAAACAGGATGGATCCTCAAGGGACCTCACAGGGCAGGGCCTTTGGGATGAAAACCATCACTACTCTCTGTCCCCTGTTGGAGAGGAATGATTTGAGACACTGTAGTTCTGCTCTGTGTACTCTAGTTATGTCATGAATGTGAGTGGCTGGAGCCAAAACTACAGGCATATCAAACAGTATGTGCATTAAGTCTCTCTCCATTTCCGGGAGGAGATCATCTTTTAGTGTGCCTGATTGCAATATATCCAGGATGTTGAAAGAATCACAAGATAGAGCTTGATTGTCACTATTTTATCAATGATTTTGCCTAAGCCTGGGAGTCTGGAGATGGGATGGTAACTGGAAAGGTTTGCTGAGTTCAGTGCTGGCTTTTTGGGGATTGGGTAGGCAATTACATTTTTCTTACATTAGCTTCTCTGAAAAAAGTGTGGATTATTTATTAGCAATGGGCAATATTGTTCTTCTCTGGCTTTCACCAACCAGAAGAAATGGGAACTGCTCTGCAATGCACCTTAATCCTAACTGGCAACATTCTTGCTAATCCAGTTTTAGGCACAATTCTTACTTTAAAAAAAGAGAAAGAGAGAGGCCAAACTGCATATCATTTGAGATAAGGACAGAACTAAGGGCAAATTCACCACTGTCCTGCAGAGTAGGAAGCATCATCAGTGAGTTCTAAGGGGCAGTGTCCCCTGAAAAATATACTGCCTGCCTTGCTCTAGCAGCTGAAAGGGACTGCTCAGATCCCCACCAAGATGCTGCCCCTGGACTCTGTTTGGAGGTTTCAGATTTCATATTATTTATATTGATATTATCATAGCACCTATAAGGTTCAGATGAAGGAGCATGACATTTTGGAGTTCTTACTTTCATCTGACTACCTGGAAAAAGGGGGACCCAAGGTGTTCTCCCACCTTGCCTCTTGCAGGGATCTCTTCCTTGCCCCCATTTCCCCCCTCCACCTATGACTTTTGACAAGGGATAGCTATGTTCCCCACACACATGTCCAGGTTTCTGAAAGGGGGAACATCTCCCCTAGATCACCCACATACTTTGGCCAGTCACAGCTTCAGTATGGACAAGTTTACATGACTTTGGTCACTGTGGACAGAAGCAGTTAAAATAATCAGTCTTTGGTTCTTGTCTCCGCCTATACTTGGAATCTGCATCTACTGGAGTCACTCTGTGAGAATGAGGCAAAAGGGAAAAGACTTTTCCTATCCTGTTCCCCTGCAGGAGTTTTTAGAGCAGCAAGAGAAACAGCCATGGCTGTGATCAGTTTCACAGAGCGTGACCAGAATCTTGTTGTTTTCATGGTACTGGTTTTATATTCTCTCTAGAGGAAGTTCTCTACACCCCAGTAGGGTCTGGATTTTTTAAGCCCCGCTTATATCTCCTACTGCACTTTGTGGAGAGCACACACAAGTACATTTGAGGGTACTGCCAGAGAAGCAGAACCAGAGGAAGAGTTTAGCAGAATAGGGACCAATTCAGGCAAATCATGCATTCTTCTACTGTTCAATGGGGTTTAGAAGGAAACCCATACAGGAAGAAGGTCGTATTCAACCCCTGATCAGATGTGCTGATGGTCTGTTTGCCGAATGGAATAATGGTCTATTCTCTGCTGCTATTGAGATGCCAAGCAGAAGGTTTAGAGCAGTGTCTACATAACAGAAGAAGAGATGTAATCAGAGTGGCAGAAAGTTTTGGGAAATTCTGTTGCAGCTAGAGCAGGGGCGGGCAAGCTTTTTGGCCTCAGGGCCACATCGGGTTTCCGAAATTGTATGGAGGGCCGGTTAGGGGAGGCTGTGCCTCCCCAAACAGCCAAGCATGGTCCGGCCCCTATCCGACCCCCCCTGCTTCTCACCCCCTGCTGCCCCCCCCCAGGACTCCTGCCGCATCCAACCCCCCCTCCCTGTCCCCTGACTGCCCCCCACTGCCCCACCCAACCCCCTCTCCTTCCTGATGCCCCCCAGGACTCCTGCCCTCATTCAATGCCCCTGTTCCCTGCCCTCTGACCACCCTGACCCCATCCACATCCCCGCCCCCTGACCACCACCCCAAACTCCCCTGCCCTCTATCCAATCCCCCGTTCCCTGCCCCCTTACCGCGCTGCCTGGAGCACCGGTGGCTGGCAGCGCTACAGCCACGCCACCCAGAGCGCCAGGACAGGTAGCCGCGCCGGCCAGCTGGAGCCAGCCATGCCACCGCGCAGCACAGAGCACCGGGTCAGGCTGTGGCTCTGCAGCTGCACTGCCCGGCAAGACCTCGCAGTCCCGCTGCCCAGAGCATTGCGTGGCGCAGTGAGCTGAGGCTGTGGGGAAGGGGGCTAGCCTCCCAGGCCAGGAGCTCAGGGGCCGGGCAGGAGGGTCCCGCGGGCCGTAATTTGCCCACCTCTGAGCTAGAGAGAGCATTTAGAAAACTACAGTAACAGAAAGCTCAAGAAATGGGCAGTGAGATTGAAAAATTAACAAGATGAATAATAAAGCATGATCAAGGGAGGAAACGGAGCTGAGAAAAGATAACATACAAGGTAAAAAGTGTCAAAGGAAGACAATGAAATAATGCGACAAGATAAGTGTGCGATTGTGAAATATTTGAAACTGCTGTGTCACATTTTTATTTATATTGCACATATAAAAAAAATTCAAATTTACATAAACCACTCAGCACTGCAATCACAAGAATAAGGATCAGAGTCCACATCATCGATCCTTAGTTACAAATGCATCCATAATTTTAAAATTTAAGTCCGTCTGGAAGGTAGTAAGTAAATTTCAGATTGGGTTCTTGGTTGTCCCAGGCTGTTGGACAATAGGATTTTTTTCCCTAGCCTGTCTGGTCTTGAAAGGATGTCGCTATTTATCAGGAATAGAAAGGGTCTGTCTACAGAGCAATCCTAGGCACTTTCTCCCCTTCAAAAAAACACTCTGCCTAACCCAAGGGAATGAGGGACAAAACTATTCTCAACCTAATATGCTATCACTCAAATCATACTTAATAAAGGATTAGAGATTTATATGGTTAATCACATGAAACAGTATTAAAATGTACATAAAGGGCATAAATGCTTATGCTTCAGGGCATCAGCCAACTGCCTCTAGAGCGGAGTAACAAAAGCCCATGATTAGGTTTCTAGCACCTTCCTCTAAGGCACCTGATGCTGAGTACTGTTGGAGGCAGTACTTCAGACCAGAAAGAAGACCATACGAATGGCCAAACTAGGCCAGACCAATGGCCCATCTATCCCAGTATCCTATCTTCCAACAGTGGCCAATGCCAGATGCTTCAAAGTAAATGAACAGAACAGGGCACTTATAAAGTGATACATCCAGTCCCAGCATATGGCAGTGAGAGGCTTAGGGACACCCAGAGCATGGGGTTGCATCCCTGACCATCTTGGCTAATTGCCATTGATGGACCTATCCTCCAGGAACTTAGAGTTCTTTTTTGAACCCTGTTATCCTTTTGACCTTCACAACATCCCCTGGCAACAAGTGCCCCTGGCTGACTGTGCATTGTGTGAAGATGTACTTCCTTTTGTTTTAAATCTGCTGCCTATTAATTCCATTGGTTCTTGCGTTATGCAAAGGGGAAAATAACACTTCCTTATTCACTTTCTCTACACCATTCATGATTTTATAGCTCTCTATCATATCCCCACTTAGTCATCTCTTTTCCAACCTAAACATTCCCAGTCTTTTTAATCTCTCCTCATAAAGAAGTTGTTCCATTCTCTTAATTGTTTCTGTTGCCCTTTCCTGTACCTTTTCTATTCCTAATTATCTTTTTTGAGACAGGACTTCCAGAACTGCATGCAGTAGTCCAGGTGTGGGCATGCCATAGATTTATATAATGGTCTTATGAAATTGTCTTCTTATCCATCTCTTTACTAAAGGTTCCTAACATGGGTAGCTTTTTTAACTGTCAGACCACGAGTATGATACTACTAGAGCCAGGCCACTAGTATGATCCAGAATGGCAATTCCTATGTAGTTAGCACTATTTTAGCACCGTTCACCCAAGGATCACAAAATGCATAACAACCAACCACCCCTAGAACACTCTGGTGAGATAGGTAGGTATGCCCATTTACTATGGGGGAAATGGATGCACAATAATTAGGATTTGCTTAAGGTCACGCATGAGTCATTGAGTCAGCCACAGTAGCAAGATAATGTCTAGAGCTGTATTTTAACAACTAAATATGCTTCCTCCAATTTTCTTACCCTCTCCTATCAGGAGACTCCCTCACTTTTTTCTTCTTCTCCTAGATGGATAGTGTACCAGGGAAAACAGAGGGAATAGGAAACTGAGGAAATCCTTGTCTATTTCAAATGACTGCTTTTGCCAACATCAGGGAGAGAGCAGCATGGGAATGTGCACTCCTGCCTTTCTTCTTAAAATATGCTGCACTTCTGTGGTCTAAATGTAAAAGTTTGAAGCATTTACCAAATCTTGGCAGTTGAACAGGGAAACAACTGGGAGAAGTGGAAGAGAAACACTCATCTACAGGGAGTCTTCTCAAATACTCAGACATAAGATTACAGATGTTCATAATCACTGACAACATACAAGGTAGCGTGACATTTTTACTTTAAGGATTCAGCTCCAGTATGATAGCAATACAAATAATAAATAACATTTTAACACGCCAGCTGTATCAGACAACTTTACAAGATGTAGGAGTATGTAAGATCAACGCTCAAATTTGGACAGTTTGCTGTATATATATATATATATATAGATAGATAGATATAAAAGGTTGCCATTTTGTTCTTGATGTGCTCATACCTATCAATAAAAGACTCCAGCCAGGCCTGCTAATTGCAAAGAAAGCACTGAAGATGGGAAGGTAGCATGTAACTGATAGGCATTTGTAAAGATAAAGTAGATATTGCTTAAGTAGGCCCTTACCTACATTAACAAAATTTGCAGCTACATAGCGATGTAGAGCTCTGCGCTAGTGCAAAATAGGGCTTGTACTGATACTTTTTATGTCAGCAGAACAAGTGATTTACTGCAGTAATTTGTGTCAGTGTGGCACATGTACAGTTGATGACTGTAGCAGCATAACACCACCACTGCAAGTTTTGTTTTGCAGATGGACCCTAGGATAATCTTAATGTCAATATTGTTAGTTATGTCACTGATGATTAAAGCAAGTAAGGAATAATCAGGTTCTGAAGATCTGCCCCCTCCTGTTAAGGCTATCAGTACTTGGGAGATACCATTACCCCCTGTCCCACTCCCACTCTGACCTATGAAGCCTAAGGTGGCACATAAGCTTCTCCACAGCGGAGCCAGAGTCCAGCTGGGCAGCAAACACCCAATGGCCTTTCCCCTTTGCTAGAATTTCAGTCTCCTCCCTTCCCAGGACAAGATTCCCATGCAATCTAAAGAGGGCATTCAGTTTATTGACAAAAATATAGACACCTTCACTGCAAACTAATTTAAGCTTTAATATTTTGATGAGGGGAGTAATAAAGTTCTTAAACAGGTATTTTGCAGGTTAGAAAGCAGTGATTGTGATCTTACTTCCTACCCTCAAATAGAATAGGTTTGGGAAGGATGAGAGGTAAGTCTCACAGATATAAAATAATAAGATGCAAGTATTTACTGTCACTTTACTTACACTTTTGTACAAAAAAAAAAAAAAAAAAAAAAAAAACAACCCACACCCAAAATCGACTTCACTATGAATTACACAAAACAAAAGCATGTTATATTTAATTACTGAATCACCAGCCCCCTGGCAGCCTCAAGATCAGGTCATTGCTCACTGAAATCAACAGAAATGGTGGTGTATCAGCCCTTCAGTTTCCTAAGATTTTCAAGCACTCCTCTATTGTCAAGTTTATACTACTCAATGCAGGAATCAGGAGTAGTATGTGGCTTCCACTGCAAAGAGGCAAGACACTAGTAGTTAAGAGAGAATTCACATACATCAGAAATAGTTTACCTGCTCACTTAGAGCCTAACGTTTTTGTGAATGATAAACGGTCTTAAAAAAAATTAATTTTGGGACATCCCCGGTTTACAGTTTCTGTAATTTAAACACCCCAATCTTGCATTCTGATTGGTACAAATAGACCTGATTACAGGACTGAGGCCTAAAGTGTCTCCAAAAAACAAAAACAAGCTAAACAGAAGGGGAATGAAGAGACTTTCACCAGAGTATTTCAGAACATTTTTTTAACCACAATAATCCATCAACACATGGTACTCTGACCCTTTACATTCATCTCTTTGCAGGAGTGGAAGGAAACACTCAATATTCCTACATAATTTCCAGCTTTATATACAAGAACCTCTGGAAAAACTTAAAAACTGATTTTTCCCCCTAATTGAAGAGTTTTATTTCTTTCACAGGGTTGATGGCTAGAGTCCTTTGAGAAACACTGGGTTGCCAGTGTGAGTTTATATATTAAAAAAGGAAAAAATTGTTTTGGAGGGAAAAGACAAAGTCACATGTACTTTAGAAAAACATACACATGAATTTAAAAAAAAAAAGTTTTAAACCTACTGTAGGAATCACAAGGGCGCCAGAACTTTTGCAGAAGTGGGGGGGGGGAACAGCCCCCCCCCCCCCCCGAAAATTGCACTCTTTGGGCAGGCATGAAACAGCGCCAGGAGGGGCTGCGCTTCATGAGGGGGAGCTGATAAAGTGGGAGAGCCAGGCCCCCACATCTCCCTCAGGTTCCAGAACCCTTGTATCACAATAGTCCTTAAAAAAAAAAAGTTGATAACATTGTGCCCTTAAATTAGCTGCACAGTATTTTAAAAGGTTACTGTACAAGAAGATGCAGAATCCTAAGGCTGAAGCAGGTGTACAACAGTAAGTGGGAAAAAAAAAATAAAAAATCACAGATTAAGAATTTCTAGTATAGACATTGAAGAGAGAAGAATAAAAACTGCAGTCACAATTATCAGAAAGTATAGAATACCTAAAGATTTTTCAGAATTATGGGTAACATGGCAGATAGCAAATATTAACAGAAATTTTGAGGAATAGTACAGGTTCAATCCAGCTATCACTCTGTCTACAGAATTCCCACTGAAGAAACTTGCAGATTAGTGGCAAGAGCGAGTGCTGAACCAAAGCTAAACTACAGTAATGCTTATGGTGAAATTCATTTTTTAATATTTTAAAGTATTAGCAAGATTGTGTATCTTTCTACTGCTATATACCAGGAGTATGCTACAAACAGAGATCTGTATCTTTATTATTTGCTCTGTGATATAAGCCTCTGCAGTATTTTGACTGAACTTTCATTAAAAACAAGGCGGTGGTAGACTTTGGGAAAGTTTCTTCTTCAGGCCTTTCAGAACTGAATATTTGCATAGCCCCACTTTGAAAGAGGATCCCATCAAATCAAGTCTGGGCCAAAACATAAACTCTTAAAAAGTTTTTATTGGAGAAAAACTACTTCTGTAACAAGCTAAAACCATTACACGTGTTTTTATATAGTTTAATTACAGTTTCTTTAAGCAGATATTCCAGGACAGCACAGTGGAGCATACCAGTCAGAAAGTGAAATTGTCTATAAACGAGTGAAACTAACTAGACTGTTCAGTATCCAAACTGAATGGAATAAGCATGAAGAGAAAAAGCTTTTAAAATTCAGTTTTAATCTAAGAGATATTTGTGCCATACATGATGGGGTGTGTTAACTGTCTGCCCGCAGCCCTTGCAGGCTTCAAAAATACACCTTTCAAGGGGTCTATTTCTCACAAGAGTAACATATCGCCCTATTCTCACATCTCGCGTCTTGACGGGGGGAAAAGGGGAAGAGACTAGCTTCGGGGCCGAGCCGGGCCTGGTGGGGCAGGAGAGATGGGGACGATCCGCTATGGGGCTGGCCCGAGCTTGAGGGGGCCGGTACAACCAGCCGGACTCTGAGGGGCGGAGGGGACCGGGCAGTTCAGTGGGGGGCGCGGGGGAGCCCGTCCGGGCTCTGGGAGGCGGGGGATGCAGAGCGGAGCCGGGCTGGGCTTTGGGGGGCAGCTGGAGGGCTGATCCGCGGCAAGGGGGTGGGGAGGGACGGGCTTTGGGCGGCTGTTGAGGGAGGACGATCCGTGGGGGCGGGCTGAGGGGACCAGCCCGGGCTCGGGGGGGACGATCCGCGGCGGGGCCAGCGCGGGCTGTGGGAGGCACTAGCGAGGCGCCACTTTCCTGACAGCGGCTCCTCGGACCCGCGGCGCCCTGGTCCCGGCCGGCGCTCCCGCAGCAGGGCTCTCCGGAGGCGGGAAAGGAGCGGTCCCTACGGGGCCAGCCCTTCTCGCCCCGCGGCCAGGCGAAGGCACCGCGGCAGCCGCGGCTCCCCCTTCCCCCGCCGCGGCCGGGCTGGGCTGCCCCAGGCTGGGCCGGGCGCGCTGCCCCCGCCGCGCTGAGCGCTGGCTGCAGCCAGAGCGGCTGCGGGCCGGCTCCAGCCGCCATTACTCTTTGTTCGCCGCGCTCGGAGCGGCGGCGGCGGGGATGTTGCAGGGCTCGGCTCGGCTCCATCTTTAAAGCGGGCGCCCCTCCCGCTGGCGGTGCAGGCCGGGCCGCGTCCTGCGCCTGTTGCTCCCTGCGCCCCGCCGGCTCCATCCCCCCCTCGGCTGGGCGCCTTCCTCCTCTTACCGGTTACGGGCTGCTCCGTCACTGCTTTCGTTCGCGCCTAGGCTCTCGCCGCAGTTTTATTCTCTCCCCCACGTAACACACCGCGTCAAACTACACCTCCGCCGCGTCACTCACACACAAGGCTCTCCCAGCCCGGCGACAGGCAGGCAGCGGCCGACTGAGGAGAGCCAGCCAGGGAGCAAGCGCCGAGAGCGCCGCGGCCCCGCGCGGAAAACGCCGAGCTCTCACGGAGAAGGCCGAAGCCACACAACGCGCGGCGGCGCCCGAACGCAGCCGACCGGAGATCACGGAAACAGCCGGAAAAGACCGAACCGCCGACCGGGTTCACGGCAATGCCCGAACGAGTACGGAAAAAACCGAAGCGCAGGACAACGAGCATGAAAACTCCCGGCAGCGCCCGAATATGTACGGACACGGCCGAAGCGCGGGGCAGCGATCGGAAACTAACAGCAACCCCCGAAAGTTCACGGAAATGACCGAAGCTCCGGAGGAGCGAGTCTTTGGGACAGGCCACGAACTGAGAGCTCAGATCTCCGGAAATGGCCGAAGTTCGGGGAAGAAGCACGGAAATTCCCGATTGGGGTTGGCCTGCAGGGCGGTGGAGGCTGGCTCGTGGCAGGAAGCCTAACGCCCAAATAAAGAACATAAGAATGGCTGTACTGGGTCAGACCGAGCATCCACCCCGCCCAGTATCCTGTCTGCTGACAGCGGCCAATGCCAGGTGCCCCAGAGGGAGTGAACCTAACAGGCAATGATCAAGTGCTCTCTCTCCTGCCATCCATCTCCACCCTCTGACTGACAAACAGAGGCTAGGGACACCATTCCTTACCCATCCTGGCTAATAGCCATTCATGGACTTAACCTTCATGAATTTATCTAGTTCTCTGTTAAACCCGGTTATAGTCCTCGCCTTCATAAGCTCCTGAGGCAAGGAGTTCCACAGGTTGACTGTGCGCTGTGTGAAGAAGAACTTCCTTTATTTGTTTTAAACCTGCTGCCTATTAATTTCATTTGGTGGCCCCTAGTTCTTATGTTATGGGAATAAGTAAAAAGCAACAGAGGGTCCTGTGGCACCTTTGAGACTAACAGAAGTATTGGGAGCATAAGCTTTCGTGGGTAAGAACCTCACTTCTTCAGATGCAAGTAATGGAAATCTCTAGAGGCAGGTATATATCAGTGTGGAGATAACGAGGTTAGTTCAATCAGGGAGGGTGAGGTGCTCTGCTAGCAGTTGAGGTGTGAACACCAAGGGAGGAGAAACTGTTTCTGTAGTTGGATAGCCATTCACAGTCTTTGTTTAATCCTGATCTGATGGTGTCAAATTTGCAAATGAACTGGAGCTCAGCAGTTTCTCTTTGGAGTCTGGTCCTGACGTTTTTTTGCTGTAAGATGGCAACCTTTACATCTGCTATTGTGTGGCCAGGGAGGTTGAAGTGTTCTCCTACAGGTTTTTGTATATTGCCATTCCTGATATCTGACTTGTGTCCATTTATCTTCTTGCGTAGTGACTGTCCAGTTTGGCCAATGTACATAGCAGAGGGGCATTGCTGGCATATGATGGCATATATAACATTAGTGGACGTGCAGGTGAATGAGCCGGTGATGTTGTAGCTGATCTGGTTAGGTCCAGTGATGGTGTTGCTGGTGTAGATATGTGGGCAGAGTTGGCATCGAGGTTTGTTGCATGGGTTGGTTCCTGAGTTAGAGTTGTTATGGTGCGGTGTGTGGTTGCTGGTGAGAATATGCTTAAGGTTGGCAGGTTGTCTGTGGGCGAGGACTGGCCTGCCTCCCAAGGTCTGTGAAAGTGAGGGATCATTGTCCAGGATGGGTTGTAGATCACTGATGATGCGTTGGAGAGGTTTAAGCTGAGGACTGTAGGTGATGGCCAGTGGAGTTCTGTTGGTTTCTCTTCTGGGCCTGTCTTGTAGCAGGAGGCTTCTGGATACACGTCCGGCTCTGTTGATTTGTTTCTTTATTTCCTTGTGTGGGTATCGTAGTTTTGAGAATGCTTGGTGAAGATCTTGTAGGTGTTGGTCTCTGTCTGAGGGGTTGGAGCAGATGCGATTGTACCTCAGTGCTTGGCTGTAGACGATGGATCGTGTGGCGTGACCGGAGTGGAAGCTGGAGGCATGAAGGTAGGCGTAGCGGTCGGCGGGTTTTCGGTATAGGGCGGTGTTAATGTGGCCATCGCTTATTTGTACGGTGGTGTCCAGGAAGTGGACCTCCCGTGTAGATTGGTCCAGGCTGAGGTTGATGGTGGGGTGGAAGCTGTTGAAAGCATGGTGGAATTCTTCCAGGGCCTCCTTCCCATGGGTCCAGATGATGAAGATGTCATCAATATAGCGTAGGTAGAGAAGGGGCATGAGTGGACGGGAGCTGAGGAAGCGTTGTTCCAGGTCAGCCATAAAAATGTTGGCATATTGTGGGGCCATGCGGGTGCCCATAGCGGTGCCACTGGTCTGGAGGTATATATTGTCACCAAATTTGAAATAATTGTGCGTGAGGATAAAGTCACAGAGCTCAGCAATAAGTTGTGCTGTGTCATCATCAGGGATACTGTTCCTGACAGCTTGTATTCCATCTGTATGTGGGATGTTAGTGTAGAGAGCCTCTACATCCATGGTGGCTAGGATGGTGTTTTCTGGGAGGTCACCAATGCATTGTAGTTTCCTCAGGAAATCTGTGGTGTCACGGAGATAGCTGGGAGTGCTGGTGGCGTAGGGTCTGAGTAGGGAGTCCACATATCCAGACAGTCCTTCAGTGAGAGTGCCAATGCCCGAGATGATGGGGCGTCCAGGATTTCCAGGTTTGTGGATCTTAGGTAGTAGATAGAATAACCCTGGTCGGGGCTCTAAGGGTATGTTGATTTGTTCCTGTGTTAGTGTAGGGAGTGTCCTGAGTAGATGGTGCAGTTTCTTAGTGTATTCCTCAGTGGGATCTGAGGAAAGCGGCCTGTAGAATTTGGTATTGGAGAGTTGTCTGGCAGCCTCCTTCTGGTAGTCAGACCTGTTCATGATGACAACAGCACCTCCTTTATCAGCCTCTTTGATGATAATGTCAGGGTGGTTTCTGAGGCTGTGGATGGCATTGCGTTCTGCACGACTTAGGTTATGAGGCTAGCGATGTTGTTTTTCCACAATTTCTGCCTGTGCACGTCGGCGGAAGCATTCTATGTATAGGTCCAGACTGTCATTTCGACCCTCAGGAGGAGTCCATGTGGAGTTCTTCTTCCTGTGTTGTTGGTGGGAGGGTATCTGTGTATCAGTGCGCTGTTCAGTGTTATCATGAAAGTATTCTTTGAGTCGGAGGCGGCTATAAGTAAATAACTTTTCCGTATTCACTTTCTCCACACCACTCATGATTTTATATACCTCTATCATATCCCCCTTAGTCTCCTCTTTTCCAGGCTGAAAAGTCCTAGCCTCTTTAATATCTCTCCTCATATGGGGCCCATTCCAAACCCCTAATCACTTTACTTGCCCTTCTCTGAACCTTTTCTAATGCCAGTATATATTTTTTGAGATGAGGAGACCACATCTGTACGCAGTATTCAAGATGTGAGGTACCACAGATTTATATAAGGGCATTAAGATATTCTCCATCTTATTCTCTATCCCCTTTTAAATGATTCCTAACATCCTGTTTGCTTTTTTGACTGCTGCTGCACACTGCGTGGACGTCTTCAGAGAACCATCCACAATGACTCCAAGATCTTTTCCTGATTCGTTGTAGCTAAATTAGCCCCCATCATATTGTATGTATAGTTGGGGTTTTTTTTTCCAATGTGCATTACTTTACATGTATCCACCTTAAATTTCATTTGCCATTTTGTTGCCCAATCACTTAGTTTTGTGAAATCTTTTTGAAATTCTTCACAGTCTGCTTTGGTCTTAAGGGCAACTGAGAATCAGCCCCAAAAGCTTTCTTTCCTAGGCTTCTTGGTAAACCTGGGAGGTTCCCCATAGATAAGAAAATCTCAAAAGAAAATGAAATCGCATACAACTAGAAATACCCTGCACCCTCAATTGTGGACACAGCAAACAATTCTTTACTATACAACAGCTCACGTATGGACATGAGTCTTGGTAAAGCAGAAGTAAGCCATTTATATCTGGGATGCTGGGGCAGCTACCTAATTATTGGCTCTCTCTAAAATAACTTGATCAGTTCACAAGGGGTTTTTGTTTGGTTTAGGGTGTGAGTGTATTGTGTATCTCTGTGTGAAAAAAATATTGAGGAAAAGCTATTGAATACATTTTTGCATTGACTTGTGACAGTGATAGTTATTCTGATCTCTTGGGGGAATAAGTTTCATAGGCGATGCCCTGCTCCTGCACACACAAGTCTTCCATTATTGAAGTTTAAGTGTTCCAGACAGGGGCAGTGCTCTGGGGTAAAGGAGATGTAGAGCTGTGTGTTAACTGCATGCCATTGACACTTCAGCCCATGCTATTTCACCAGCTCTTCCAATAGCTTTGTATCAATACTGAGTAATACCGGGGAGATGATTGTGCCCTGTGGGACTCCACAGTTGAGAACTCTGGAGGAGGAGGAGGAACAATTGGCCATAATTATCCTCTGGGTTCAGTCTGAGAAGGAGGACCTGAGCCATTTCCATTCACCTCTGTAGCTTCTTGGAAGTATTTTCTGATTAATGGTATCAAATGTCATGGGGAAATCCAGCAGGATGCATTACATCCCTTGTCTATGGCCAGGAAGAGATTGTCCACCCGAGCAACAAATGCTGTCTTTATAACATGCCATAGCCTGAAACCCAATTTACAGCCCAAGCAATATCTCCCCAAAATAACTGCATGAACCAGACTCTACAATGTAATTCTTATTGGCTAATTTTGAAATATTACAGCAGTTTGTTAGATTTTGTGTGTGTGTGTGTGTGTGTGTGTGTGTGTGTGTATATATATATATATATATATATATATATATATATATACACACACATATATAAGAAAATGCTTACCCTTTTGATACTTATGTCACAATACCTCCAGGTGGCATTGTATATGAAGGTTTTTTCAATAATTTGATTTTGTAACTTCAGTTTAAACTAGATGGAAATATTTCTTCACTGTTGTATGCAATTACTGTATAGCAAACCACCACTAATAACTACAACAGTGTCACACAAAAGTACTCAATATCTCTTCTACCTCATTAGCTGATGGGCTTTTTTAACTCATGGCTCTCCGGCTGACTCATTTTTCCTTACAAAATCACTAGGTTCATCACTGGGACTTGGGTTGTGAATCGTGTTCCAGGGTCTCTTAATGTCCCGCCCCACAGTTGAGGCGTAGAAGATCTCTATAGTGGAGCTGGATGTGAAATTCCCCTCTGCGGGAAGAGGAGTAGAGCTGTGTGAAAAGTTTTGTACATGTTCTCGTGAAATTGCATGCCAGCTATTTTGCCATCTCACTCTGGGCCCTTTCCCAGCTAGGCCTGCCACATATTCTCCCCCCGTGCCCCAATCAAATCAGAGTGAAACATTGAAGATAGGCAAAACTGGGACTTTAAGATGCAAAGCCATCTTTACCTAAAAATGAATGGACGTTTCCCAAATGCCTGCATGTTCATTTTCACTGCTGTCTCAGCGGGGAGTTCCCCCTTGTAAAAATGTGCCATCACGATGTGCTGATTATTCAGAATGTCAAATATTATCCAAGACAAAGCTGCTGTGGGGGATCAGTCTCCTTCATCCTTCCTACATGCACAGAGTTGCTTTACTTGATGCTGAGTGAAACCCAGCAAGATTAATTAGTTTTCTTCACTATTAAGCCTTAAAGGCAAATTAATTAGCTTTGTAGAATTCAAGTCAGTTTCCCCTGGGCAGCTGGCTCCTTGTGTATAGCACTAATTGTCCATTGCCCGCTGCCTAAGGTACTTTCAGGCTAGTGGCAGACAACTGATCAAGGCAAAATCATAGATGGCTGCAATATGTGGCAGATCCTCTGTACATAAATAATAATCTGGACTCGTTTCTTCTTTTCTCACACCTGGTATTGCACAACAATATAACATTGTTAAAATAAACATACACACTTGCAGGGCTCTGGTCAACACCCCTGAAATGAAATCAGGGCTCCTGAAAAAGAAATACAAAAGTACTCTCATCAGGGAATGTACCATAAAAGCCTCTTATTGCCAAATCCTGGAGGACCATGCAGCTGCACCAGGCAGAGCAATGTGGGGTCAGGACCTGGGGAGCTTGTGTAAGCGGTCCATTGAGCACAAGAGTTATTGAAGAGAGGAGAAGATGCGATGGGTCCTGTGGATTTCCAGCTACACTAATTATTCGCTATTCTCCCAAGCAGAGAGAGAGTGAGCACTTGTTTGGGCTATTCTTGACACTGCCACTGTAGGGCCTTCTAAGAAGGAAGGATTCCTTCCAGTGCACAGTTAGAATATGGGAACCATGTCCCAGATAGACGATCTGCATCCAAAACTGAATCTAGCACCATGACTCAACACCTGCAGGCCAAACCCCCAGAGCCTTCAGGCATAAATCGTGAACAAATCTAGGCCCCTTAGGGCCCAATTGTCAGGATCCCAGTGAATGCTTTGATTCTGTGGCCACAGAATCCACGCTTGGCTGAAGAAGTCTGCTCTAGAATCTAAACTCTCCTTCTAGATCTTATGGTTCCATCTCCTATGGCTCCAAATAAACCCTTCCAAACGTGAGATGATTGTAAATTGATGCAGCACCTTCCAGAATCTGCAGAAGATCTGTAGCAATAGCTCTGAATTCGTCTCATTTGGCTCACTCAGAAATCTAATGATAATTCAGATGTCAGCATTGTTAACTAGGTCACTGTTGATCATTTTAGCAGAAACATTATCTTATCTGTTTATCCCACAGTTCCAAACGACCTTTAACACCTCCCAGGTTATCAAAAGGCCTTCACCAGCCCCTCACTGCCAATTTCTACAGTGCAGGCTATGTTGTCAATACAAAAATCTGCAGCCCATTGAAAATTTAGAAGCAGCATAAAATTGAATTTAGCATCAAAATATATTACATAAGGAATATTCTGACTGTATGATTCATTTTCATACTGCATTCAGTTAATGGGGCCAGATCCTTGGCTGATGTGTATCAGTGTAGCTCTATTGAAGTTAAATGGCCCCAGATGTTCAACAACAGAGTGCCTCCTCCTATTAAGAATGTGTCTCCATTACAGAACCACTGGGTGTGAAACATACCTGCTCCTGCCCTCCCCACAAGTGTGGACAGGGATAACTGAGCTTAATAGCTGTTATGGCAAAGTATGATAGGGACTTAGCAGAATGAAGGGTCTAGCACACTTCACTGAAGTGAGTGTTGGATTCAGTTGACCATGCCACCCAAGTGGGACAACTGATTCTGACACCAATGAAGGGTAAGCGGTGGGGCTGCCATTTCTGGTATCCCCATGGCAAACAGGGCAATTTTGTAGCGTGGACAATCCCAGATCATGACTTTCTGGGGAGAAAACAAAAACAATCCAAAGGCATATTTCCATAAGCCAATGTCTCGGATAGGTTCATCCTCCATTTTGGTCTCTGATTCTGAGAAGACGGAGATTTAACTTCAAATGTCTACAGATAAGAGCATTCTGTGGCCCCATTTTCTTCTTGATTCAGGGAGACTTGCTCGCTTATCAAGATGAGAACAAATACCACAGACATCTGAAAACCTACCACAGAATTAGTGTCTCCATGAAGAATAAGAATCACCGGATTTTCCCAGATCTTTATTACCGTATTTTCCGGCGTATAAGACGACTGGGTGTATAAGACGACCCCCAACTTTTCCAGTTAAAATATAGAGTTTGGGATATACTCGCCGTATAAGACTACCCCTCTTCCAACGCACACCAAAAAAAAATTAAAAAAACATCAGATTTGATTTCAATATGGTAATTTTAATTCAAATGCTTATGACATGCAGGTACTTAGCAGGAAAACTGTCATTTATAAACATAAGGCTGTTTGTCATCAAACATGTAAACATAAAACAGTGCAAGTGGATTAAACTTTTCCTAATTCACTCTAAAGCTGAAAGGAAGGATAAGACAATAAACCCATGGGAGCTGCCATGCTGTTTGTTTTCTAAGCTGTCAACCAAACTGGAACTGATGATGATAGGAGGAAGATAACAAACAAGAGAGAGAGAGCAAGTGCCGGGCAAGTCCCTGGCGAGTTAGCAACGCCCATCATAACTGCAAGCTACGGTATTTTTACAGGTTTTGCTGGCGTGACAGTTTCCCTTTAAAAGCCTTCAAAATCCTCCTGTTCGTCATCTGATATCATAAGTACATCAATGACATCTTGTGATACATTTGTAAGGCAGTCATCGTATGGATCGAATTCCGTATCAGATGGTGTGGTCTCAGCTTCGGCTTCCTCTTCATCTTGCCACAAGTAGTCGTCCTCCATACCATCTAATGAATTTGATATGCCACACTTCTTGAAAGACTTGATTACTGTTTCTGCATCAATATCATTCCAGGCTTTTATGACAAACTTGCACAAAACATCCAACCGTGGAGCACGCATGTTTCCTCCTTTTGTGAATGACTTTTCGCCGCTAACCATCCATTCATTCCACTGTTCTTGAATGCGATCTTTAAATGGCTTGTTTAGGCACACATCCAGTGGCTGTACCAACGATGTCAATCCTGCAGGAATAACTGCCGCATCTGTGTTTAGTCTTGCAAGCATTTGCTTGGTGCTGGGAGTTAAATGAGCCCTGAACATATCCCACACCAGTAGACTACATTTTTGAATAAGTCCACCTGGTCGCCTGCTCCATACATTATCAAGCCATAGCTTTACCCCTTCTTCATCCATCCTGCCTTTTTCATTCACATGTACAAAACAACCAACAGGGAACTTGAATTTCGGCATTGTTTTTCTTTTAAAAATAATCATTGGTCTCAGTTTGGCGCCATCAGCTGTGCATCCTAGTACCACTGTAAAACTGGACTTCTCATGTCCTGTTGTTTTAATTAAAATTGTTTTTTCACCTTTTTGATGGACAGTTTTATTTCCAACCATATCAAAATTCATTGGAGTTTCATTCATATTTCCAATACTACTTAACGCATAGCCATGTTTAGTGCGCTGTTGTATTACGTATCGATGGAAACTATTTACTTTGCTATCAAGATCTGCAGGTAATTTTGGGGCAATTTTCATCTTTTGCCTCAGTACCATATTATGCCTTCCCATGAATCTAGTACACCAGGATACAGTGGCCTTAAATCTGTTGCTGTGATCTGGGTTAGATTTGGCCCACTGAAGTGCAAACAAATGTATTTTATTTCGTGTCACTACATAACCGTTTTGGCGATGCTCATTCACCATGTCTGCTACATGTTTTTCGAGTTCTGGCCAATGTGGAGTGCCTCTTCTTAATGCACACTTACCCCTTGGCATACTCTTTAATGCTTTTTCATTTGCTTTCCAGTCCCGAACCATCTTTTCTGTTACTCCATATTGTCTTGCAGCAGCGCAGTTATTATGTTCCATGGCAAAGTTTACAACTTTAAGTTTGAAACTGGCGTCATATTTCTTTCTTCTTGCTGGTGGAGCCATGATGGGGTTTTGACTGTTGGACATTTGTATACTGTACTGTATGTACTGGTGCTATACTGTATGAACAGGTACAGATACTGGTGCTGTACTGTATGTGGTACCCAGTATACAACAACCAGCCAATCACGGCAAGCGATGTACCTTACCGGCGATTGGCTGGTTGTTGTATACAAAGCCTGCTTGGATTGGTCAGCTCTCCCTGCCTGCCCAGCCCTCCCTGTCTCCAAGACTATCAGAGCGGTAGTGCAAACACGCCTCTTTCACCCGTCTGGCCTGCCCTTGTATCCTATTACCTCCTTCTCTGCCTCTCAGATCTCGCACATGCGCGCCTGCGCTGCTTCACTGCAGTCCTCAGGAGCGAGATCTGAGAGGCAGAGAAGGAGGTACAGTAATAGGATACAAGGGCGGGCCAGACGGGTGAAAGAGGCGTGTTTTTCTGGGCACAGCGCCGCTCTTTTTTCCATACCCCGGGCGTCCCGGACGCCTGCAGCTTTTTCCGCCCTTCACTTACACCTTCCCGGTGAGGCGCCCCCTCACCTCGTCATCGGGCGGGGATGCGGCCGCGGCCGTTTTTGAGCTCCCCCCACCATATGCGGCGACCGCAGATTCTCCAGTCCGGCTCGGAAGTTTCAGCACCCGCCCTATAAGACGACACCCGGCGTATAAGACGACTCCCGACTTTTGAGAAGATTTTCCTGGGTTAAAAAGTAGTCTTATACGCCAGAAAATACAGTACTTAAATAGCTCTAAATACAAAGGCAACTTAAAATAAAATAACCAAAAATAGAAATGTTTTTTCCAACCTCTTCCCACTGAAAGTTAATGAACTGCAGCTCAGGTCTGCCTCAACTGCATTTCGACATTTACTGTCACCCAAAGTAGTAAATCTTCTTGGCCAAATACAGGCTTTACAAGAAGGCAAATCGCACGCTCGATTAGTCCAAGGAAATTGGTGACTTTGTTTAACCTCTGCAATTTGAAATATGGATCCTGCTGCAGTGGAAATCTGCGTGGAGTGAAGTCACTTTTTTCATAGAGCAAATGGAGGAAATCCTCTCTACTGAGCAAAGTCAAAACAGATGGAGCATGTGCAGGAGCTGTAGAGGGAGGGGATGCGATCACCCTCCTAGGTTCTTACACTGTGCAGAGCAGAGGAGCTTCTCTTCATGACTACCACTGCAACTCCTGGCTTATAGTATCTGTAACCCCCGATGCACAGGGGTTTGTCCAGTAGATCCACGTAGTTGGCAATCAAATGACCTTGCACCTAGTTCACCATGCCAAGACACCACACAAGCCCATGATGCTGCAAAAGGTAATACGGTGATGTACCCCATTATATTGAGGAGGCCAGTGCCTGTCCCTCCTCATGTAGCAGAATTGCTCAAGTTCCAAGGCATTCAGGACCTTACACAGCACTTACGTGGGTTGGTGGATTTGTCTCTAAATGCAGTATTGTGATTTTCACATTGCAATGTATGGGAAAAGCCCAGGAGCTTCATTCTACTTCACTATAACAAAGCTCCCCGTAAGACGGTTTTAATGTATATCTAAAAATGAATGCACTTTTAGGGAAACTGTGTGCGTAGTACGTAAACACCCCTCTTTAACTTGTGTAAAACCCTTAGATTTCTCATAATTGCGTGGCAAGGAGTTGCACAGAATCTCTTGTTCTGGAATATGTTTGACTACATTGGCAAGCAAGGAGAAGTCCTTTTCTGAGTTTTAAAATCAAATAAAAACTTCAATAAAACATTATCCTTCCAGGGCTGGTGGGGATTTTCCAGGAATATAAAGGTGTGAAATGGACTCCTGCAGCCAGATTCCTGCAGTTTTGTCACTGCACTATGTCTTACGTACAATAAAATAGCTCTTTTGAAAAAACCTCATTAGACAAACTGCTGAAAACAAAGTGCTGCCAAAATGTTAGTCCGTGCTCTGGGCATTTTCCATATTGAATATATTAAAACCACTTCCTCTCTGGCCTTCCTTTCTTCTTCAGTGCATCCAAAATGCCCTGGCAAGACAGTCTCTTTTTGCTACTCTAGTTATATTTTCTCCCTACTTCATTCTCTGTATTGGCCTTCCCTCTTCTTCTTCATTAAGTTCATGTTTCTCCTCTCTTTAAAAGCATTCCATAATCCCACCTCTGATTTTCTGCCATTTTCTCCTCTTACTTTTCCCCCTTCTACCTGTTCCAGTCACAGCCTTAACTCTGACCAAGACATAGCTATCAAGAATCATAGCCTTCTGCTTTTGAGTTAAAGAAATCCAGTAAAAATAAACATAACACATAAAGCACAAATGACCTAAATTTCCATAAATGTCTACTGGGTGACTAAATTGTTGGGTGCTCAACTGGAAATACTTGAGAGGAGCTTGATTTTCAGAGGTGCGGTCCTCTTTATGGTGTCTCAAGTGGGCATGCCAAAAGTGAGTCATTCAAATGACTAGTCACTTTTGAGAATTTAGGTGTAATATGTACAGCAACTTTAACTATTCTTCAGCAAACCACACGAGCAATACTTGTCAAGGTGTATTGAACGCATCTTCCAACCGTGGATTACTAACATCTTCATTTGTAACCATTATACCAGCAGCACTGTTCTGAATCTCATACAGTATTGCCAACCCCACATGTTCAAAAAATCAGCCGCTCCAATCATGTGATTGACTTAAAAATAATAAGATTCATTTTTTTAAAAAATTGCCTTCTGTCTTTTGAGCCTTTAGGGTGCACTCACTTCACATTTCAAGCTTTACTCCATAATTATGAGGGCTAAAAACTTACTTTTTTCCCCAATAAAATGGAAGATGAGATTCTCCTACAATCTGCTGACTCCAGCGGCATGGGTTTTATGAAAAACACTGAGTATCATCAGACTTGGGTTTAAACCACGAGAGTTGATGACATTTAATATGGATGTGCACCTAAGACAAATCTTCTTAACGTATGTGTTTCTAGAACTTTACATGATAGGGTGTAAAGAGGGTTCCACTCACTGCAGGAATACCTCCTTGTGGCTAGATCTGGGAATTAGCTCTCGCCCTGTCTGGTGCCCCCTTCTGGTGGTTGTTCACACTGTGGCCCCTCTCTCTTTCTGTGACTTGGGATGCTCCCTTTCTGTGACTTGGCCGTCCAGCCAGGTCACTCTGTAGTTTACCCCCTTCTGGGGTAACGAAGTCCCACTGGACAAGCTGTATAGATGCTGCCTCTGATAGTCTTCTGTTCCAAGTCTCTAGGTCCTGTGCCATTTTCCCAGTGGCAGGTAGGGGAAGCTGGGCCCACCTACTACTCCGGGCTCCAGCCCACAGACCTTATGACTAGCAATCCAGGTTTGTTCAGTCTCAGACCCTGTTGCTGTTTCTTTGGGCTTCTTCCTACCCCATCTCTTGATCTCCTTGCCTATCTCTGGGTTTACCACTGTAACTTCCTCTGCTCCCCGTGGCTATTTCACCCTTCTTGGTTGCGTGTCAAACTCCCCAGTCCAGGGCGGGACTCCAGGGTTTACTCTCCCCCTCTGGATCTCCTCCTTGTCCCTGGCCAACTCCCTTTCCCTCTGGGGAGTGACTGTAGACCTCCTCCCCGGAGCCCTTTCTGCTCTCACTTCCAGGTTTATACTCCTAGCCCAGCTCCTCCCCCAGCTAGGCTTCATCTGCCATTAGGCCTTATCAATCCCTGATTCCCCTCCAGGTCCACTCTGGCCCACATTAACCCACTTGGGGCTTGGGTAGGGTAGACGCCCCATCACATACAGTAAATTCCCAAACGTACGTTTATAACTGCCAACACCGACAGAACATCTCTACCGCAAAATATCCTTCCACAATCCTGCTACAAGAGAATGTGTATCAAACAGCCAACGTCTGAGAGAGTTGGGGCCCGACATCTAGGAGACATGGGCAGGACCAGCAGCGCGTATTCTAATCTTCACATTCATTCCCACAGCTGTGACAAGGGGCCAGTCTTTAGGCCACTCCTTCAGTTAAACATCAGGCTTTGGGATAATCTTCTCTTAATCTTCTCTAAACAGTTTATAAACAGAACCTCCATTACCATTTCACAATATTGAATACCATCTGCCACCTTCCATACTGCAGCCTAGGCGCATAGCATGCCTGGAACTTTTGGGTATGTTAAATGACAGGGGGGATGAGCCATTAAGATCTTGAAATATGCAGTGGAAATGTCTTTTATTACTTGTAAATATGACAAGTTGTTCCATGGAGGAATTTCTGCTGATACCATCTAAGCTCTCAAAAAAAAATCTGGGACAGGCAATGACTGCTGGGCAAATACACCTAACACTAGCAAAGAGATCAAATTACTGGTTCAAATGATCCAATGCCCTCTAGTGAAATAAATTTACAGAGCTAGTCTAAAACTTTGCTATTTGGTAAAAAAAAAAAAAAGGGAAAAAAATCTGTAAACCAAGAATAAAGACGGGGGTAAACCTTCAGATAATGAAAAGTGACAATAGACTGGAGTCAATAGATCTATACCATTTTACACTAACTGTCCAGCGGAGGAGCTGGCTCATTGTCAACAAAAATATCAATTTTTGTAAAATTTCATATAACTATAACATGTAGCCACAGAATTATATACAGGATATCCTATTATCTAGAAAATGGGCTGAGGATCTGGCCCTACCCTACGGCCATTTTGTCCCTCTCTGGCATGATCAATCAATGTCATCTCTAAATCAATGATCCCTGTATCTCCTGTGTTGTGTGCATGAGCATTTTCTGAAGAGGCTAATGACATTCTGCATTAGAACCTTGAGTCTTATGATAGCCAATACAGGATCATCAGGCTTGGAAAGATAATATGGTGCCATCACTAAAGGAAAAGATTTCCAATTTAATTCAAACAATTACATGTTGAAAAGGTCCTAGTCAGAATGGAAAACAAGTTATTCAGAGTAAGGAAATGCATCCTCCATTCCTAACTTCTTATATATAGAAAGAGATTCAAGAACATAACAGCAAGGAAGATGGTTGAGAAATAGATGGTTGAGAGACCTTAAGTTCCATGAGAAAGAACGTCTCCTTTATGGTTTCACATAATGTTTTGGCCAAGAAGGGTCAGACCCCAAACCATTTATCTTAATGTTACTTGAACTTTAGAGATTCAGCTACAATGGAACCAGGATCTGAACCAGGCTTGATTTCGATTTTGCAAAACAAAAACCCAGTGGATGATACTTTGCAAATCAAAACCATAGCCCTTCTTGATTTTCTTCATCTCTATAATTTGTATTTATTCTCAGTGACAAAGTCTCATGAGGTACAGGTTCGGTATGAGATCCCTGAATTACAAGATATTTTTGTACTTGAACACTGCATTCCGATGTATTATCATCTCTTATGGTTGGACTCAAGTACCACATCCATCTGCAGCTATTTTTAAAACTTTGAAGTCTAAATTAAAATACAGTGCCAAATTCTGGAAGCGGCTGTTGACTTCAATAAGATTTACAGATGCTAGCAGGTTTTAGGATTTAACCCAATTTGTTAAGTGAGGAAAGAAACCATGAATTTCAGCAAAAAGATAGTTCAATATATTAGAATTTCAGTGCCACATATTCTTACAGGTTGGACAGCACTAAACCATACCAGTAATGCTAAAGAATCAAACCCTTTCAGTTGCACATAGAAAACTATGACAAAGAAAGCACAAGAAGAAAAACAACTTTGCAGATCTTAGTCCTGGAAAGTGCCACTACTACTGTTATCAGCACAGCACTGGAGCTATCTTGGAGCTGAGGCATTCAAGATGTTTCTGTCTGTGGTCTCGAGAATTGCCTCTTTTCTGAGACTGCCAAGAAGGGTGTCACTTGTGAGGGTGGGTTTCTTGGTTATGGATACCTGCTTGCTAGGAACTAGAATGAATAACTAATTTTGTATAGGGCACTAACCAGCCATTAGACTGTACCAAATTTTGATCACTACCAACCTTGACCATATTCAGAATGGTGACCTATAGATGAAATATCCTGCTAATAAAATCTTTTGACCCATTGATTCCCTATAATCTTCTTTTCTGCTTGATGTCATCTCCATTGTAAAGTGATTAGTGTTTCTTAAGCGAGGCAGAAGACAGCTCAGTGTACCCTGCTGAGGCATAGAAAAGGTCAGTAATGTACCCATTTCCTATATTCTCCTCACCAGAACTTCCCCCGAGTTATCTAAGATGGTGGAATATCCTGTACTTTACTGATGAAGGAAGCCCTAATTCCTAGTTACAAACTTTTTTACATCTTGAAAGTGAGATTCCCAACTCAAACCATCTAGGATATATCAACCCATACTCCAGCCATGCCAATCCATATCATACAAGCATTCCCAAGTGAAACAAAGACGGTTAATGGAGTTACCATACTTGTGTTCAGCTTATCTGAGGTACTTGAGCGTCTTTCTCTCCTGCTGAGTCTCTCCAAAGTTGCTGAAGCTGACAGGGTTGCCCTTGTTCTTTGTCCCAAGTTTGATCTGGAGTGAGCTGGGCCAGGTCTTCTTCATTGAGGGACTCATTCCTGAGTCTGTCTGCCCGAGTCCCTTTGCATAATATATATTTTCTCATTCCTTGCACTTGTATAGCACCTTTCATCCAGAGGTCCTAAAGCACTTTATAGACATGAATGAATTAGAACACTGTACTCGGGGAGGGAAATATTATCATCTCCACTTTACAGATGGGGGGGAAAGTGGGTTCCAGAGAGGTTCTGATGATCCAAAGTCACACTGGAAATCCATGGCAGAATCAGAAGCTGGATTTTCCTAATCCCATTCCTGCCTCTTATACATAAAACAATTCTTCCTCTTTTACATCCGTCTCTGGTAGATGTCAAGGTTCACTGTAAGATCAGCTCATCTTTGATCCTTTCATCCTCTCTTTTTTAACCAGTGCTTCCTTTTTAGGATATTCTTAGTATGTCTTTCTTTTAGCAGGGTGGTTGCTTCTCGCTGGATAATAAGACACAGCTTTATTTTCACAATTGTTGTTTTTAACTTATATACAGCACCCAATATACATGGTGATGGGTGCTACATAAACAAATTAGATAATTAAACGACCACTTAGTCAGTGTCATTGGGACTGTTAGGTTCTTTCCATCCTTCCTCCTGTACTAATGTTTTTTCACTGTTTTAGCTGTTTTTAATTCAAAGACTCATCAGTGCTAAGCAGTAGCTCCTAGGTCCTGATCTGAAATCCACTGAAGTCAATAGGAGTTTTTGCATTGACTTCAATGAGTTTTGGATCAGCCCTTTCATCTTTTTGGTTGGGACTTTCCCACTGAAATGAAAACTCACTAGTGTTTGTCTGCAACCCAGTATCTTTCTCAGTTGTTGCCATATGATGATGGCTGTTCTACATAAAATGAATTGGCGGTCTCAGTTCAATACCTATTAGACAGGCGTTCACATCACAAAAGCACAATTGAAATTGACACGAATTGGCAGCCTTTGTTGGCAGTAGAAGTATAGAGGCCAAGAGCTACATTCTTACCTCTATGTGTGGTCCCTCAGGTCTGGTTTGAGGTACCATGAGCTAGCACTGCTGCTACATGCTATATCTTGTTCAGCAGATAACTAGGAATCATCACTCTTCAAGCTTGTCAGTCCAGACATTGTATAAACACTCAATCCATAAATAATTGTGAGGGACTGTAACTTTCTTGATTGCCAAGGCAGGTTTCTCTAACTTTATTTTACGCAAACCAAATGAAGAACTTCTGTGCATCCTAAGCAAAAAAAGCCCTGAGGCTGAAGCAAGCACAGAAGAGAGATGTCGTTATTACATTTGTTTAACAGCAGATAATGAGCGACTGTAATGTTTCAACTGGAAGTTTCTTCAGCACAGCAAGACTTGCACTTGAGACAGCAGCAGTTGTCTGTTATCTGCAATGAAACAAATGTAAATGTTTTAAGCATCCTCACTTCTTGTTTTTCTATATCAGCCTTGGAGGATTTCCTTGGAAGGGTGCAATAGTTCTACATTTATCCCACTCACCAAAAAAAAAGAAAGGAAAAAAAAAAGGCTCCTTTAACAAGCAAGTCCATTGGCCATTCCTCTGCCAATGTAAGCCATATACCCGGAAGTTTATTTTCCATGGTTTTTGTCCAGTTTGGTGTTTGCCTCCCATATGGAAACCACAGCAAAGAAAGTGAGGCCCTAGAAATAACACTAAAGGGATAAACTCCTGCAGTCCTTACTCAGATCTTACTCACTGGTTTTAATGAGATGGCAAGTGGCTAGGGCACTGGACTGGGGCCTTGGGGGCTATTCCCTGCTCTCTCATGGACCTGGTGTCACTCTGTTTCCTCTTCCACCCTTTGTGGGTCTTGTTTATCTAGTTTTTAAGTTCTTTGGAGCACTGATTGTGTCTTACTATGTGCCTGGACAACACCGAGCACAATGGGGCCTCAATCTCAGTTGGGACCTCTTGTTGTCCCAGTGATACAAATAATTACAATTTGATGGTGGTTTTGCCCAAGTAAGGAGTGCAGGATTTGGGCCAATTTATATTGTGAATGTTCATGCTTGAAAATTTCATATTGGGATCTAGAAACAAACTGGGGACTTTGGTACATATATCATATGGACTTCATTGGTTTTGGCTAATATCAAGTGTAGTATTACACCGCGCCCAGCTGAACTGCGTCCCCCTCAACGGAGCCATCCACCACAGGAACCGGGACAAGTGCTGCAGGAAGTGTGGGTATGTCGCCGAAACCCTGCGCCACATTCTATGCAGCTGCAAGCCCCACGCCAGAGCCTGGCAACTGCGCCACAACGCCGTCCAGGACCGCCTCGTGAAGGCCATCGACCCGCGCCTGGGTGAGGTCACCGCCAACCGCACCGTTGCCGGCACCGACAGCCCGCTGCACCCAGACATTGTCGTCACGGACAAGGTTGGAAAAAAAGATCATCCTGGTTGACGTAATGATTCCACTCGAGAACAAGACCCCTGCCTTCCGTGAAGCCCGAGCCCGCAAGCTCGAAAAGTACACCCCCCTGGCTGACACCCTGTGGACAATGGGCTACGAGGTGCACACCGACGCTCTGCTCGTTGGGGCCCTGGGTGCCTGGGACCCATGTAACGAACGCGTGCTAAGGACCTGTGGGGTAGGCCACCATTATGCGCAGTTCATGAGATGCCTAATGGTCTCGGACACTATTCGTTGGTCATGGGACATCTACACAGAGCACATCACCGGCCACCGCCAATACTGAGAGTGAGCCGGGGAGACCTCGTGCACCCACAAGGGGGAAGAGACCTATAAACCCCGCCCTGCTGGACTTTATCCCCTGAGCCCTGAACCCACCGAACCTAACTGAATCCCACCACGTGAGGGTTGCCCCATCCCCATTGCCTAGCCCGCTTGCTTGTGCCCATGACTGTCTGTACTTTCTGTCTGAGTGATGGACCCTCACCGCCTTGTCGGCTGTATCTTGATTCCGCCCACCATTTATCCCCCCATTGGGGACATTGCAGTCTGTATATATTATGTGTGCTGCCCAACCCCAAAATACTAACATCCCCATATACTCTGTATGTTACCCCCAATGACCAATAACTGACACTTCAAATTTTCTGTATCGTTTATTTTTAAATATTTTCTAATAAACTTTTAAATCTGCTCCATTTCTGAGACATGCTTTATCAGAAGATAGAATCCTGTACATGCAAGGAGATGGACTCAGTATCATGGTGGGGGGTTGTTTCCATCTCGAACTGCTGTGATTTTGATAAATGGAACCCAGCAGAAAGAAAAGAATGGGTCTGATTATCCTCTCTCTTACACCAGGGTAAATCAGGAGTAAATATCTCCATTGAAGTCCGGTGGCATTAAAGCAATGTCAAACTGGATCACTGTAAACAACAGGGGAGACAGCCCCTAGATTTCAGACACTGGCCCATGCAGTTCTAGCTGATGAACACTAAAGGGCAGGCTATGCACATACAAACAACAGTAAGGCAGCTTGGAAGCTCTAGTGCGAGGCACTGCTCAGTTCTGAAGCACAGTAGACTTACGAAAAGCCACCACTTCTTTCTCTGCATAGTTCAGCTGGGCTTCTATTATATTTTATTAAAGAAAACAGTGAGGAATTTTTTTTTCTGCACTGTTCCTCAGCGAGTCTATTTAACTCATCCATGTAACTCAACCAAACCAAATAAAATAAAAATAAAAAATCCCTGAATGTTGAGAAAGTTGATTGAAACTTTGCACCTCAGCACCATCTCTAGTTATGCATAGTGGCTTATGGTATGAGCAAGCAGATCCATTGATCTGTGTCCTGCATTAGGGCTATAAGGACCCAGATCAGCCACCTTTGGGGACCACAGAACTGACTCTTCCTTCCTCCTATCTCCAAGAAACAATCTCTTATCAGGCCACCCTCCCCAAGACAGAGTCTTCCACCTCTGCCCCAAATGGACTCTTGCCCATCCCCCATTCTACCTCTGACTTACTGTTGCATCTGACCATGGAACTCAAATCCCAAGGATCCAAGGATTTCACTTTCATCAGTCCCTGCCTTTGCATTATTTTTTCCACTTTTTTTTTTTAAAACACCTCCTGGCTACTTGTGGCTACTGGTGTGCTCACTGTGGGGAAGAAGCCAAGGACATGTGGGATGGGTATTAACCAGGCCACACCATTATTAGTCAAATACATCCAAGGTTCTCATCATGGGACAGCCCAGTGCAGTGACTCCTACCCCATCGATCCTTTGCCAATTCTTGGGGCCTCCCACCACAGGGGAAGCCAACTGTCACACTAGGAGGGTTTCTGGGCACCTCCATTCACCCACTAGCATCCATCCCCCTTTCAGCGGTTAAAGTGAGAGGGGACCTGGACCCCCAGCCAGCACTGACTTCAAGTACATTGGCAGGGCAGTGCCTCTGGGTAATGCCCATGCCCCTGGTTCACATTTTCCCCCAGGGAGTTAGACACAATGCCCCCATCTCCTAAGAACATGCCCTCAGGATGCCCTCTGTGTTACCTTTTTGGATCTGGAGCCTAAATAAGCAAGTTCCTGCACTGGGCACCTGCCACAAGGAGGTGCCAGCATCAGCTTGGTGGCCTCCACCCCATTCTGCACGGGCTACCTAGAAGTTTGGCCAACCCAATACTGAGATCACCCAGGAACAAATGGGCACCTATATCAGAGTGGTGCACTCCATCCTCTTAATAAAGCTCAGCTGCCCTATGGGCTGATAACTGAGCCATGTCAATATTTTCCATCTGGCCCTCCTCCGGGCCCTATCCACTTTTCGTGGGTGGACTGCAGTCCACCAAACCCTGCAGGTTAGTATCTCCAGCCATACTATCCCCATGACAGGAAACATGTCCACCAGCAGCCCTATATCCTGCTCAGCCTTCCAAATCAGTTGGAGGCCGGAATACGTTCCCAGGTTGTTCTCCCCAGGCGGATAACAATGACGTCTGACGTGTCCTCACAGGGCACCAGCCCCCATGCAAAGGAGGCAGAAGCTGTTCCCAATGCATGTCCTACCTGTTTTGCCAAGACAAAATTCGCATCCAGCCCAAGGCCCAGCTGAAAGCCCCTTGCTGAATTACACACTCGCTTGTGAAACCAGTGCACAATGTTGTGCTTCCATATCCCCAGCCGAGGTGGGCTCTGATACCTTCTATATGATAGACATGGGAAGGAAGCAGACATGGTTAAAACCCTGGTGCTTACAGCCCACCATCTGCATTGGCCTCCTCTCAGGCAGCTGCACATAGGCGTTATAGACCCTGGATCACCTGCACCCTATAGCTTGGATCTCTGATGCTCCCAGACACAACTGGGTAGCTGCTGTTGTGGCCCCTGTACAGAACAAGAAGGAGCCATACTATCCTGGTGGCAAGCCCAAGAACAACAGCCCCTTCCTAAACACTTGCATCAACTGGAATTTGGCTAGGAAGGAACGGTCTCCCAGCAAGAACACGGGACCCTCACCGGCCGTTGAGCCAAGTCAAGATTTCCTGGGTGGCAAGAAAGACTGGAATGCCCCAGGGGACTGTCAGTGACTCCATGTCATGGCTTGAGGTGTTCACACTTGCTACTTGGTAGATAGAATCTAATGATAGACCCTACAGCCATGTGAGGTTTTTTGCCCTGCTTCTTGACAGTATGCCGTGGGGCTGGCACTCACGGTTGTGAGCCATTCCAAATAGCACGGCACCTCATTTCCTGGGACAGCTATTTTGAGGCCTTGCATATTTTTGATTCACATGCTTAGTTTTATTCCATTCCTTAATTTCCAAAAACTGCTTCTTTCTTCAATGAGGTATGGCCTGGCCTATGGGATATCTGGTGTCACACTGCATAGCTCTACGTTCCTAACTGGCATCTGAGCCAAAGCCCATTGAGGTTTTCCATTGACTGCAGTGGGTTTGGATCAGACTTTTGGCGCAGTGGGGGATTCCAAGGAAATGAAAGAAATGGTCATCTAGTAAGATTAGATCCTGATGAAAAAGAAGGAAGGTGGCGGCTTTCAGGTGGCTTCTCAGACCCTTTTAAAGATTTCCCCCCCCCCACTAGTAATGCTTCAGAGACAAATGCATTGTCAGAGAAGATCTCTTGGTGGCAGCAGAAACTAGAATGGCATTTTAATTTAACTTATTGCATTTCTGCTTGTTGGAAAACACAGCACATAGGAGCAGCTGTCGTGAGGACACTATTTCAGAATATAAATTGGGATTGGAATATGGGCTTAATTAAATCATTCCTGAGGTCACTGTAAGGAAAGGCAAACTTCCTTCCCTCACATTTAACTCTGTTTCACACAAAAGATCATTTAACACCACCAGAAATCTTTATGTAGGATTTGAATTTAATAGGAGAGAGAATTTTTTGGGAAAACTACAAAGGATACAGTGACCTGTCTTAATTGAATGTACACTACAAACAAATGCATAACAGCAGCTCTGTCCCACCCCAGAAATGGCGACATCCCAGTGTCGATGAAGTGAAAGTGAGCCTTGTTTTAGGTTTAGTTTTTAATTTTGGAAATTTCATTGGTGTTTGTGAGTTACGCTATATAAAGAACAAACAGTTATAATATATATGCATGCTTTAGCTAGTGTAGCAATAACCTGAGTCGTGTCTTTGTGAGGGCTCTGTGTGTGCATGTATCAAATCGATTATACATATCAACTGATGTATATAGATGAAAGAATACTTAATGACTGAAGGCAGGATGATGAAGACTTCAAGGAGAACGGGAATGATCTCACAGTGATCACTCACGAGTGAGTAATTCAGTTATTCCCTGAGGGGTGCGTGCTGTATGCAAAGTTGTTGCCAAATCTGTATTTAAAAAAACAGTAAATATTTTAAAGTGCAGCAAGTGGATCAGAATATTGTCTCCCTTTTGCATTTCATTATTGTAGGGCTTATTGTAATAAACAGGCCAGCTGCAGCCAACTAGGTACACTGAGCGACCTGCTATTAACACAGGGAGTGCAGAGAGCATCATGGGGTACAGTGGAGAACTCCCCAAAAAGCTGGTGTTTTGTTACCTGCTCCATCCGACACTCAACGTTTTCCCCAGTGTTATACTCAATGTTATGTGACATATCACGACACAACTTGATACTAGGCACACAGTGCATTGCACCGGATGTATAGTGCTTTGTGACTATACACAAGGCTACAGACTGTCCTACTGCTGCTGCACACCTTGGGGAAACTGAAATCCTATCCTGTCTCATGTTGCCCATTAGCTAGACAGATTGACCAAACGTATAGGCAGATAATGCAAACAATAACAAAGCTATTGATTAAGGAGATAGTAGACAGATAGGATTTCTGATGATGTGTATAAGCTCTGGATCTCTCCAGCACGCCGCTAACAGAGGCGTATCGATTGCATAGCGTTCAGTAGCTCAAAGCTGACATGGGTCCAGTGCCCGGGTGTTTAGCTGTGCTGAGCCTGCTGCAGGGTAACAGGCGTGAATTTGAACAATGTAAAGGCACAGGGAGCTTTTCACAGGCAGAGATGGGAGTCAGGTACCCGACGGCCAATGGCTTTCCATGGGAGGCAAGTGCCTGGCAGCCCTGGGTGCCTGTAGATAGCTCCCCCATGGTTGTGGCTAAGATAACCAAACCGTGCTGACTCTGCACGGTAAAGTCAGTGCTTTCACAGCAGCTTCAAAGCAATGTATTGTAAATATACCAAGGCTCAAATTCCCACCCCCCACCCCATCCTCTGTATTGATTATTTCTTTTCCTGGTGGCCAGGAGCACCGATGACGGCAGAAATGTTAGCAGCTGGCATTAATGCTGAGCTCTAAAGTTACCAGTAGGGATGCTGATTTGGAAGAGCTGTGAGAGCAGCATCCATCCTCCCCCTGCTGATGGCTGAGGGCATCACCTTCACAACACATCTGTTCCCCACATCTGGCCCTTCCAGTTGGCAGTGAAATCTGGCCAGGCTTATTACGATGGCTCCCCGCAGCATGTGACCAGCTTGAGGCATTCACGGTGCATTGTCTCCGTTTTAGATGTAAACCAGGAAAATGCCGCTTTTAACACTATTGGTCTTGTTGGTTAGATTGTTGTGCAGGAGATAGAATAAGCACCGTCCTGTGTGCTGTAGATTGCAATGCAAGAAAAGGATCCTTGATATTCTTCCAGATATGTGAGTGTGACCGTTTGACACTCACACCAATAAGGGAGAGTGAAGAAGGCAGAAGGAACTTTACTCTATGTTGTAATTTATAGATGGGTCCTTAAACCCCTTGCAGACCTCATCTGTTTGAAAAATCAGGTTCATATGTCATCTGTAATGTTTGCTTTCAGGCAAATTGCACCAGAGCAAATGTGATTTCAATAAGTGTGTTGCACTTGGAAGACTGAGATGCTTCAGTATAGGTGTTTAAGTGCCTGAGTATTTGTCTCAGAAATGTAGGGGGTATATTCACCCCACAGTGCACACTAATGTTAATGAGAGTTGCTTACATGCAGAAGAGGAGAAAAGAACCCTCACTAGGGAAAGGAAGTGGACACATCACCCCAATCCTAATTTAGGAGAGAGAAATTGAGAGGACGCCTAGAAAAACATTCCTGGATGTCATTCATTTTGCTGTAATTTTACACGTCTTCGCATTAAGGGCTTATATTGTCAGAGAAGCACTCTGAGTAAGTAATGTCACTCACGGAGTCGCAAATGGAAGCCATGTCAGCCGGCGTTGCAAAATAGATCTATAACTGGCTTTTTGTGCCTCAATTTGAGAGGATCTAACTCAATTTCAATGATTTACGATGAGGAGGAGGACGACACTTTCTGCCCTCCTTCTCCCTGTCCCCCCACAAGCTTATTTCTGCTCCGCTTCTGGATTCTCTGGGATCTGGAAGTAATTAGTCTTAGAAAGAGGAATGAATGTATTTCTTGCCCAAACTGATTTGTATACCAGTAACTGTAACGGGTTTTCCCTCCCTTGCTGCCAGCCCAAGATAGCATGCATCAGACAAGCCAATCAGGAATTCTGAGAGGATGGTGAAATAGCATTTATATGAAAGATTAAGTATGCATTTAGGGCTGACATGGGATGGTGAAGGCATTTGCAGTCCTGATATGGACTCTGCTAATATTGCTGATCTGTCCGATTGCCAACATAACCCATTAGTTGAAAGCCCTTTTTTGCACAAATAGCTAATTTGCTCTCCTAGAGTCTGATCCCAAACTAAAGTCACTCAAGGCAATGGACAGACTCCCATTGAATTCAAAGGGCTTTGGAGCAGGCCCATACTGTATTGTTTAAATAAACCCAACAGTCGGACTAAGAAAGCATCAGGGTTTAATATAATGGATCTAATTGTGCTCAAATTGGTGTGCAGGAGATAGAATTAGTACCGTTGTGTGTGCTGTAGATTGCAATGCAAGAAAAGGATCCTTGATATTCTGCCAGATATGTGAGTGTGACCATTTGACACTCCCATGGTTACATCATGGAATCAAATATACTCAGTATTAAGATAACCAGGAATATAATGCATGGTGCCAACATATTTGTTTTCATGGACATATTTTCTCAAAGTTCCCGCAGTATTTCAAAGTACTCTATCTCTGAGTAGCAATGGGGAAAAAAGCACCCCAGTTTAATAGGTGAGGATCCTAAAACTGAGAAGCTGATCCTCTGATTCAAAAGGAATCATGACACCAAACCAGTGCATCCATGTGCAGAAGTGATTTGTTTTTACATCATTTACTTTTTCACGCATGCCCCGATTATTGCTTCTTTCCATCCTCCTGTCATGTCTGCTAGGGTACTCAAGGAGACGTAAAGTAATTGGCCTCCTAGCATCTGTGGTCATCAAAACACCCAAGGCTCTTTTCATCTGGATAGGGAGTTTAGTCAAGCTGATCACATAATGGTTGAGTAATTTATTGAGATTGTATAGTATTACTGGGGTAAGAATTGTTTTCATTATTTGCCCACTTTGTAGAGCTGAGTGGTGAAGGTGTGAATATTCATGGACATATATGAAACTTATTAAATTTATACATATGTAGGGGTGAGGGTGTTGGTGTACACACACACACACACACACACACACAAACACACAAACACACACACTTTTTGCATTATATTCACCCAATTCTAGATGCTAGGCCCCTTCCTGAATGAGTTCCAATTTGGGAAAATGTACTCTGCCTACCTGAAGTCTCTCAATTTCAGTCAGATACAGTATTCTTCACTTTCTGTCCTAAACTGTTGGATAGTGTTGCTAAGTGCTGTTAAACTGCGTTCCCTCTTCCCTGCCCCCAGAGAGTGGTGGTTGCAGCGATTTCTGTATGTAAAGAGCTTTGTGGACCTTCAGGATGATAGATACTGTATAACATATCACGCTCTGGCGTGATTAATTATTATTAATATTACCAATATTGATACTTCATATTATTCCATATGTGTTCATGTGAATGATTCTTTGCGAAACAGTCCCCAGGTACGTTCCGTGTTAATTATGTTATCCAAGATTTATGGGAGGGAAAGATGCATGGCAGCTTTAATAAAACTTTGTCCCGCATCGTCAGTAAAAAGTTTTAAATCAAGCCACCCAACTCACTCAGATGTCCCAGCACTAGAATTTGCAGTGACCCAGCTATTTCCGGCCAGGCTGTTGCTGGCATATATCAAAAGCTTTTTGGCCTTGCCATTCTCACTTCGCCGCCTCATAAATTGAAAACTCTGGGTTTTGCCTCTTCTTTGCAGGCTTGTTTCCATTCTTCTTACCGATTCCATCGGTCATAAAGCAGAGCAAGAGATAACTACTAACCACTCTAGCGATTGCACCATGAGATGTGGGCTTGACTCAGCCCTCACTTACACAAGCATAATCCCATTGGCTTCAAAGGAATTTATTCCTGATTTACACGGTGTAAGAGAGCAGAATCAGACACAAGGCCCTCTCCAGGGTATTAAGTAGCTGACCATCTATACTTTTTAAAAAATCTTACTATCAAGTTGTGTGTTCACAGTATCTGAAGCCTGACTCATGAATATATGTATTAAGTACAGAATAGTCTTAAGCAAACATTTATATTCCAGAGCAATCGCCATCGTTAAAGGCTCTGGGGATGGATGGTTAGAAACCCTAGTCACTTTCAGCTGAGACCTGGAAATGAGGCAGTTCTTACAAGAATTTTTTCCTCTCTTCAGTGTAACAGTTTCCAAATAAACAGGTGAAACAGCCTAAGGTGATTAAAGCAATAGAGAAGATTTGTTTTGTTAAATATAATCACCTTTGCTTCCTTTTTATGCACAAAGTGATTTTTCCTCAGTGGGACGTGTTATCTACTTTAGATGAGGCCTGATTTAAAAAAAAAATGTAAATCAGATTTTTAATCTTTTTTTATGTAAATTTGATAGCCTTTACTGGCAATTATTCTGCTTTGTGGTGGTTCCTTTTTCCCCTTCCCCCTTGGAATTGTCTCCCCCTGCTCTTTAATTGCCTTCATTTGAATAAATCTGGGATCACACCTTGGTTTTGAAATTTACTAAAAAGATTTACACACTGAGCATTGACATTCCCCAGTCTAATCAGTGCTGGGGATGTTTGATGCGTCCAAGGGGCCCTGATTCAGCAGCCAATCCCTATTCAGCAAAGCACTTGAGCGCGTACTTAGTTTAGGCATATGTTAAGTCACTTCGCTCTTGCTGGATAGGGATGGAGTTAAACCCATGTTTAAATGGGTTTGCTGAACCAAGGCCAGGATACACTCCACATCTCAAACGACTGGTCCCCACAGGACAATCCTGTAGTTCGTCCACCGACACTCATCAGAGGGAGGTTTGCCGGAGGAAGGACTGTGTAATAACTTTTGCTGGGCCTGATCCGCACTGCCTGGCACCTGGGGTTGTTGTTTACACCTGTGCACAGTGGTTGTAACAGGCTACCTTTTCGATCTGCCTGCGTTTCACACCCACTGTGCACAGGCGTACGTGACTACCTGGGGTGGATGGATGCCAAGAATCGGGCCCAATGGGAGCATTGCCTTAACAAAGACCTCAGAATGAGGCCCTACATGATTATTTATTCCTATGCTCTTCCTTGAAATCTGAATTTCCCTTTCCTTAATAGAACTATTTAAGGACACTTTTAAATCAGTGTTGGAATTGTGGCGGTGAAGAGCCCTAGTACAGTAGTTCAAGGAGCAGCCCTGATGCCTTTCATGATAGGAGGTCACATTAACTGAAAGCCTCAACATCTCCCACCGTCCTGGCAACTGAATTTCAACTGTGCTTTGAATTGAAAGGCTTGTAATATCTATGGGAAAGGAATGAATAATAGATTACTATTTTCTTTGTTCTGTGCCTTAATAATTCTCCTGCCATGGAGGCGGTTTCCACTGCTGTCAACGGCAAAACTCCTATTGACTTTAGTGGGAGCAGGATCGGACCCTAAATAGGATTATCCCCCCACAATGATGCTTAATATTCTGCGTACAATGGGGCAGATTCTGCTGCTATTTAGACCAGAGCTTGAGGGTAACTCAAGGCAGAATTTTACTCCTCCCCGCAGCCCCTCATATTATACAGGATTCTCAGAAGGTGAGAACATATAAATCGGATGGGACGGAAACGTCTCTGGTTCACCCACACGCATCCCAAGTCCATTCCAGACCCTCTCCAGTACTACCAGTTCTTGGACAAAACGGTTCACATCGAGCCTTTCTAGTCTGGAAAGGAGGACACCCCAGGGCTAACCAGATCACCGCTTAATGCAGAGCTCTCCAGGTTTGTCTGCTGCCACTGCAAAGACACAGCACCTGAATGGAATTACTTTTGAACTGTATGTTAATCCACAATCCATCAGCAAACATTTAAAGCAGTATGTGACAATACCAGGACTCCCTTTCTGTTTCAACATCGAGCTTTTGCACCGGCGAAAATGGGGGTTTAGAATGAGTGGGTCAGGTCTTTGTCCCTGCGCTGGCTACTTTGCCAAGTTGAATATGGCCAGGACACTGGGGTTAAAAGGAACTTGGCAAGGAGAGTTCCAAGGACAGCCTTGGTGCTCCACCAAGGATTGTTAATAATTCAATAAGTGAGGATATTATTATTAATAATAATAATTACAGTTGCATGCTCACAATGGGGACTGAGGTTTTAGACTGCAAAACCTGAAGACCCCAGCTGTCTCATCACCCATAAATCTCAAAGCACATCATGAAGGAGGTCAGTATCGTTATCCCCATTTGAGAGATGGGGAAACTGAGGCACAAAGAGGGAACGGAACTTGCCCAGCAGACTAGTGTCAGAGCGAGGAATAGAATCTAGGTCTCTGGAGTTCCAGTCCAGTGAGGTATCATCTATGCTAGACTGAATCTGTAATAAATCAACACCCCAGCATGGTATTAAGATACTGGTTGCCAGAAGTGTTACCTTTCAGATGAGATGTAAAATCAAGGTCCTGACCATTTGTGTCTTTTAAGATCCCATGTCACTTTTCATAAGAGTTGAAGGGGTTAACCGTGGCGTCTTGGACACAATCCAACTTTAGCTAGGCTGAATGCAATTGCTCGTTTCACTTGTAGATGGTATTCTTTTCACTCAACTATTGTACAGTGTTGCTGTGTTCGGTAAACAGTAGTCACATTTCACCCTATCGGTGACTGCATTGCAGTAGTGAAGGAAATGACCCCTGCATAATTTGTATATCGGTTTGTAAAGCACTTTGAAATTAACTGGGCTATACAAATGTGAGCAATTATTACTGTTCTTTGGCTTGGGGAAGATTATTTTCCCTCTCTTGCCACATCCAGTATTGCTCTGTGGATGAATGGCATAGAGCTCCCACTATGATGTGGTTTAAACGCTGGCCAGGTTCCACTCTTATACAGCAGTAACTGCCAACGTGCTATTGCTGGGTTTTTGAAGAAGTTTCCACTGGCACTGTCCAAGGAACAGGGGTGAGTTTTCATGAAGTAATCTGAATTCTTCGCAATGCAGACTTGGATCCAGATCCAAACTGTTCAAAGTCCTCATAGGCTGCTAAAACTAAGGATAGGTTTTGCCAGCCAAGCAATCCAAGGTATTGTACCATGAATACAAAGGTTAAATAAATCAGGCCAGTTCCAGTGGGCCTTAGATGTAGCTGTTACTCAGACCTGTAGAATAAACTGACTCTCTTCAAATGTTCTGATGGAGGATGAAGTTGTGCACTGGAAAGAGACTACGCTGGAGACACAAAATCACATGCAGGGGAATTTCTTCCGACAATTGCTAGGGGTGCCACCCATCCTGTAGTCAGGATACCAGCCTGCCACAATACCAGCAGGTCTGCCAGGATTTTGTGCCAACACCAAGTATGATGGGACACTGTCTAAAAATGGCAGCTTTTCTGACGTCTGGTACTTGGTTCTTCCTCATATTCTGTACACGGAGCTAACGCCGCCAAAAGGAAAACCGGTCCGGTTTTAAATCTGGCAAAGCAACAGAAACTCTCTTCAAAAAGCCCATGCTTCCACGTGTCGGTAATCTTCCAAAGGGATCTTCCTTGAATGCACAAAACTTTTAGAGTCGGAGCTTGCAGGAATAATGTGGTAATGTGTCATCCGAGAACTCCTCTTTCCAGTGCTTGTGCTGGTCAATAGTGCGGGTTCGGGGAGTCATAAAACATACTGCCTCTCCATTTCAGATTAAAGCCAAGAGAAAGAAGGGAAGGGAATATTTTTTATTGGGATGCCAAGACAATTTAGACATGTTAAAATATGTCCTTCAATTCCTAGGCATCTGTGGGGTATTCCTGCCAAAGGCTGCCCCACAGAGAAATGCTTCTCTAAATACAGGAACATTTTCATTACCTCACGTGAGTTGCTGCAGCCTGTCGGGGACATGACAGCACGAGGAAGAGTCTGAGAAACGGTTTCATATAGACCTCTTTGAAAATGATCCCTAGAGCAACTTGGACTAGAACGGCTCCCATGGGAGCTCTCCGAAATGAATGTTCATCTATCACCGGGATCTTTTTAAAAAAGGTTTTAAACTACTGCAGACTGTCTCCTTCGCTATCTTGCAATGATGGAGTGACAGTGCATATGGAGATGAATTCCTGCCTTTGAAATGTTACCGTTCTGTCCACATAGGAGAGTCATGAAATCAATAACTAGGTAAATTAGAATGGGGCAGGAAATAGAGATCATGGGATTTATTTCAAAAGAAATAACGCAGTTCAGGAGGCACACGGATGGCCAAAATGTTAGTCTCTGCAGTCATACAGCCAACATAATAGGAAAAAGATGCGAATGCCCTCCACCGCCCCACATTGATGTGACTAAATATTGGATTGCTAGTTGGAAATCTGAAAAACAACAAATAAATAGAACCATTTTGTACAATGACCAGTACCGAGTTTACAGGGCGGTGCAGGGGGACATAAATATACACAGAAAGACGCTACAATGACAGAGAACCAAAATATTTTGTAGCAAAATCTACCATGAAGATTTAGAGCCCAGCTCTCAGGGCCTTTGTAGTAGATTTGTGCCACCCTGGAGGCGTAAAGCAGTCAGCTTGCCAGTGGAGTCAGCACTCTGCCAGGGGGATTCTAATGCTGGTTCTGCACCGTCTCCGTCCTGGCCCTGGCATAGGGGCTATTCCATGCTACAATCATCTTGGGTTGCTGGAATGTGCCCTCGGGGCAGCACAGTGCACATAACTTAGAGCAGACCAACTTATGTCAAGGACTAAGGGGGCCCTGGTTTGACTCTAGGATCAAGGAAGGCCAAGGTAGCTTAGAGCCCCCTTTTCCCTGCACTTCCAGCTGCACTGAGCACATCACAACTACAGCTAAGGATCTAGCCCATGGAAAAGATTATGGGGAGGGGGAAACGCTTGGATTTTAATTGGAGGTTTAAATATGGCTACTGGAGCAGGTTGCCCTGCATTCAGATGTGGGATTTCCAAATTTCTATGTCCATGGACCAAAAGTTCACTTCTGCTGCGCAACAGCAAACAATGCATCCAAATACTCAGCAAATGAGGCCAGTGCATGCAGGGGCGGCTCCAGGCACCAGGGCTCCAAGCGCGTGCCTGGGGCGGCAAGTCACGGGGGGAGGCGTGCTGGTCATCGTGAGGGCAGCAGTCAGGCTGCCTTCGGCAGCATGCCTGCGGGAGGTCCGCCGGTCCCACGGTTTCGGCGGCAATTCAGCGGCAGGTACACCGAAGGCATGGGACCATGGGACCTCCCGCAGGCATGCCGCCGAATCCGCGTTACCAGCAGACCTCCCGCAGGTGCGCCGCCGAAAGCTGCCTGACTGCCATGCTTCGGGCGGCAAAATACATAGAGTGTATGTAGGCGAGGGGGCTCAGACCTAGGGTAGTGAGTTGCACCTCCACTTAGCTCATGGAAGCCCCAGGCAATGACACCATTGCAGTTGGGTCTCCCCAGGTCGGAGGGGGGGCGGGGGGGAGAGGGAAGAAAAGGAGACGTGTCAAAGCAGAACCAGACATGAGCCTCTCCAAGTGCTGCAGATTCCTGCCAACAAATGTGACTCAAATGACTGCTGCTTGCAGCCTAGTTCTTCTCCGCTTTGCACTGGGCTCTCTGTGGCTGTAACACATTGTGGCTCCCCGGCTATAAACAGTCTGGACCCATCGCCACAGGGAAGAAGACCATGCTGCATTATAACATGGGTGGGGCACTACCCTGTCGTAACGTGATCCTGACATAGCAGGCCCTCAGCTCTCCAGTGGGCAAACTGGGGGAAAAGCAAGGGCCAGATCCTCAGCTGGTGTCAACCTCCAGCCCTCCGAGTGACAGCGTGTTCCAGCTGTCTTTCCTCCCCTCCCTCGCCATGTATTCAACATTTCCCTCTTTTGCTCAGCCAGGGGTAGTGCAAGCCCCGAATATGCAACCGTCCTTCCCCTACACGGTTACAGCACCCTACACTGGGTGGCATGATTACTACACTGGCCATGCTGCGGTGGTGTGCAGCGGCAGGCCTCACACATGGTTTGAACACAGGGACTGCAATTGTGTCTTGTCCATGTGCAATGAAAGAGGCTCCAAGCCCCTCCTACCTCTTCCACACAACCACTCAAAGACAGGACTCAACCAGGCCTTCAGACGGGATCAATCCATTTGTGCCAACTCTATTTACTTACTGCCCCTGCTTCATCCACAGATTATTAGTTTATTTGGTGCTCAGTGGCAATGCTTACGCTTCAATGAACTCAGCTAGATATCTGCTAGCTCTTAATAAGCTTTTCTTGTCTGGACAACGCCGAGGCCATTTGGAGCAATCAATATTCTCAATGTTTGTTTACACCAGAGATGCAATGCTTTCCGTTAATCTTGCTATTTTAGTAAATCTCATGATGTCCTATAACCTAAAGGCTTCTAATAGGAGGGAAAGGATATTTCTGTAGTTAAAGGCAGCAGCCTCAGAGTCAGACAATCTGGGGGCGGTTCCCACTTCTGCCACAGACTACCCGTGTGACCTTGGGCAGGTCTCTTAATCACTCCGTGCCTCAGTTTCCCCCCTCTTTAAAGTGGGGTTGATAGCACTTCTCATGTCTGTTTAAACTGTAAGCTCTTTAGGGAAGGGACTGTCATTAACTATGTAGTGCTTTGGCAAAAATGTCAGCAAAATTTGGGTTTTCAGCTAAATGAAAACATTCACTGAAAGCATCTGCATTGCCTGAACATTTCTGATATTTTGTCGAGATGCTAACAACTGAAAAGTTTCCAGTTTTTGGCCAAAAATGCAGATGTTTTTGGTTTTCAAAGAAAAAGCCAACATTTTCCACAGGATAAAAAATATAAACTTCTAAGCAGCTCGAACTGTGTGTTTGTGCAGCTCCTTGCACAATGGTGCCCTGATCTCATTTGGGGCCTGCAAGTGCTATGTAATATAAATAACAATAAATCATAGAAACAGCATTATCAGTGTGAAGGGTAACACAGTTTGAATTCTCTATTACCTTAGCATATGCTATATACTGTGGTCAAGAGTTTCAAAAGTAACTAGTGATTTGGGGTTCCTAACCACAAACACCTTTAAGGGGCCAGATATTCGGAGCATGGGTACCTGTCTCTTTCTGAAATTCTGTACAGTGGGTAAAATTGCGTTCTCAAAAATTGAGCCACTCAGAATCACTAACCTCTTGTAAATCTAAGCCTGTGTTAACAAATATTACCAGTGCAAACTATGTAACATGTTAGAATTCAATCCCAATAGGAATAGTAAGGTTGTTTCCATTTTTGTATTTAATTCTGTGTATTCCTATTTTTCCAAACACTGAATCCCAAAATTATAGGGGGAAAATATAATAAAACTCTAGATCACTATCAGGAAAGAGAAAAATGGTTACAGTTAAAGAGGAATTAAGGGAAAAAACAACAAGTCGATCACTATAAATGAAGAGATGCAAAGAAATAAGGGAAAGAAAGAGAGGGCCCAAATGTCTGCTCCAGTATATTAGACTTCAGTGCGGCTGTAAGTATAAAATGCTCCACAAGTCCTGTAATTGAGGAAATCCATCAAATGTCCTGACAGTTGCTCCAGCATTTCCAGAAGCGATAAAACTTGAATTTATTTCACTTCGGGAAAGGGGCAGTATCACCTTCTGGCGGCTTTAATGAAATGCCATAAAATTTGAGGAAAAACTGTGTTGTAAAGTAATAAAAACGGTAGCCAGAAGTGGATTGTTTGTGGAAACATTGTAGGAGGGGACACTGCATCCCAAGTCTGACCAATGGGAACCTGACGCCTGAAAGCAGGACACCGAGGCAGGCAAGTTTGTTAGAGACAGACCGTCAAATCGAGGGTCCCCTGCCAGTGTTTTTTGGGCCTTGATAACTATGCAGAGGGGGAGTCTGGGAACAGGCAATAATATATCACCACTGTATGTTGGTACAGTATTTTTCTTATTATCTACATCTCAGTTAAACAACAAATAATTGCATGGGACAAGAGAAATTATGAGGCATAGATAACCTGGGGCTGGGGAGGGGGATATGCCTGCAGCTGAGATCCAAAGAGATGGAGAGCAGGGGAGGTGGAGAGATGTAGGCCTTCCCTATGCCTGGGGTGCAACCATCAGTGACAAGTAAGTGGAATCGCAGTACCAGTGCAAACCTCAAGTGCAATGGGGCAAAGCCTTTATTTGCACCTGTTGAGCTAAATCCTGCTTGAAACCGGGGTAAATTCAGCTAATGCAAATCATAACTTTCCTCATCTGCCCTGGGAGGCAGCACTGGTGCAGCTACACTGATCGCTGGCCACTGATGGCGGAATCAGGGCTAACCCCAAGTATAAAAGGCCAAAGGTAGTTCTGGATGGCAGAAAATTCAGAGGAGAAGGCTGAGATTTTGGGGGAATTCTTGTCCCCAGTTAAATGTTTAGGAGGTGTATTGCCCTCCCCAACCCCACATATTTTGGCATTGTTCATCTGTAACATGCATGGGAAGCGAAAGGGGCAGAGAGAGTGTGAGACTGAATTTAATTCTCCCAAACTTGAAAAAAGTGCTTGAAAAAAATCTGGTCTACAAATTTTTTTTATTTGGTTACTCTTGGCTTTGGATACTTTTCCATGGATCATTGGACTTTTTTTCTTTGAGTGACATTTTAAGTGTCTAGTAACATAATGATATATTAATATCGAACGTCTGTTGGATTGTATGTGTAATTTACATGAATACCAGAAAATTCAGTGTGATTAGTGGTATCACAACAAACACAGCATGACTGATATAATGACTGTAGTACACTTCCCGCCATTGTCATTATCTCCTAAAACTTTTTAACAGGAATGCTGATTCCTATTCACTTATTCGCTACCCGAAAATGGAATAATGAACCTATGCCAGGAGTCAGATATTGACTGCAGGAGACAGGGAGGAAATGTATGTTGCACATAGCTATGAAAATCAGAAAGAGCTTGAGTAAGAAGGGGGGAGGGATAGCTCAGTGGTTTGAGCAGTGGCCTGCTAAACCCAGGGTTTTGAGTTCAATCCTTGAGGGGGCTACTGAGGGATCTGAGGAAAAATCAGTACTTGGTCCTGCTAATGAAGGCAGGGGGCTGGACTCGATGACCTTTCAAGGTCCCTTCCCATTCTAGGAGATGAGATATCTTTATTTAAGAAATGAGATCCTCTCAGAGTCTCATATTTAGTGCCCAGCCATCCAGGAAAGCACAAGACATATGCTGAGATGTCTTTCCCAACGTTATTGTAGCAGGACCTAGCGCCTCTAATTGAGATCAGGATGCCATTGTGCTAGGCGCATAGTGAGACAGTCCTTCCCCTAAAGAACTTATGATCTAAATAAGACAAACAGAGGAGAAACTGAGGCACAGGCAGGTGGAATGACTCACCGAAGGTCATGCAGAAAGGTAGTTGCTGAAGCAGGAATAAGAGCCAGTGCAGTGTTCTATCCACTAGACCACACTGTCTCTCTGATGCTATACCCCTGAATTGGGGCCTGAGTGAGTTACAAAGGCAAAGCTGTTCTCAGTCCCACATTTCTCAGGCTCTTAGGACCCTCCCCCGCCCCCTGCTTGCCAGTTTTCAGAGCTATTTTTAGCTTCATAGCACAAGCCCCGTGAGCCAGGGTGCGTTGATCAGGCTCTGAGACTCGGTGTCATGGGGCATTTTTTGCATGTAGACATCCCCTCTGTGCCTCACGATTAAGCACTAAATTGAGATTTTCAAATCCAATTAGGGGATTTTGCCACACACCTCCCATTAACTGTGATGGGAGTAGTGTGACTAAAAGGGATTTTCAAAGACACAAAGGGCATTTAGGTGCTCCATTCCTATTGCAAGTCAATGAGAGTTGGGCACCTAATTCCCAGGTGCACCTTTGAAGCGCTCTCCTTAAATCTCCTAGTTGGCTTGGAAAATCCCGGCCCAGGATTTTAAACTCGATGCCCTGTTCTCTAGGGGATAGAGCAGAGAAAGCCAAGCCTGGGAAGGATGTGCTCTCAGTAATCCGTGTTGCTGAGGCGTGCTGCTGCTTTCTGCATCTGTTTGCAGTGTCTTCAGGGCCGAGGCTGTCAAGCCTAAATAAATCGTATTGCAACAACCCAGGTGGAAGGTAATGAAGGATGCATGATTGAGAACAGATCAGCAGCAGCAACGATGGGGCTAGCCAGCTGCAAGTGACAGAATGCACTTCTCGGGAACACAATTTCCTGAGGATCTGGTGGCAGAGAGAAGCCAAGAAGCACCTCTCTACTGCAATTCGCAGACATGCGTCGTTGGTTGGCGCTTCCTGACAGAAGGCATTTTAATTTGTTTCCTCCTGCCTAATCTCCATCTTGCTAGAGCTTAACTTCAGCCAGCTTTTCCTTGCCCTTGTGCTGCTCTTGGCCCCATAAAGCCGAGGAGAGAAAGAACTGTGTCAGCTGCATATAGCTGGCATCAGAGCCCACGAAGGCTCCCCGTTTCTTTTAATGGCAGCATATAAATATCGAATCCGACTGAGGAGAGAATAGAACCCCGTGTCGCTCTGTGCCAGGCTCTAGTGGCTGCGGTATAACTGCCCGTCACTGCTAAAACTCCCAGCCCATAGAGTCATGTCTTGCAAGCAACTATACTGCATGCTGTGGGGAAGTCCAAGTGTTTGCCCTTTATCCATGAAAAGCAAGAGATTGTTCATCGGTCTCACCTGTGCTTTCTTTTCCACAGCCTTGCCACGACATGTGTGCAGGGAGTGGAGAACCTGCCTACGGAAGAAAATAAAGGCTGTATGAGGAATCCACTTGGATTCAAAATCTTGCCAGAGATACAATAACTTGGGTCTCCACTGACATCAGCGGGCATTTGACCACCGACTTCAGTAAGGGAATGATTGGGCTCGGAGGCCCCAGGTAAGCAAAGCATCTGCTGGAGTCCTCCTTGACACCCAAGTTAAGCACCCGCTTAAGTGCATCACTGACTTGGGGCTTTGGTCAAGTGTATCGTTCTGCTTGTGGGTGATGTGTACGCACGCGCACACGGAAGTGGAGAGCTGAGCAGCTGAGTGGGGAGTGCCAGATGGCAGCTGCGTGAATTTGAGCAAACCTAGCCCCGGAGGAGAGCTGCCAAAAAACAAACATTTAGAGAGGAAAAGCAAACTGTTTAAAAATACCCTAAAACCAGTAACGTTTAACTAAGACAAAAGGTCCTCTGCCGCGCTCTACCTCGCCGCTACTCAACAGCGAGGCTGCTCTTCTATTTAATTTGCTAATTGAAACGCAGTTTGCAATACAATTTTAACTTATTTGAAAACTCCCTGACTCGGTAATTTAAACCTAATTAGTTGGCAAAGGAGCACACCTTTTGCATACATTTTGCTTTTGGCTTGCCATCAGCCCTTCATAGAATTGCTGAACCATTTTCCTTCCATTACAGCGTTTGCACAAAATTAGGCAGGCACTTTGGGAAAGTACATTACTACCCCTGTCTGGCAAATATGACACATCTAGGTAATACGTTTGACAAGAAGAGTGGGCAAAATGCCCAAAGGTAGGCAAAGTGCGTATTGCTGGTAGTAATAAAAATGCCTTTTCTAATTTCCTTCTGTCCTGCAATGAAGTTGGACTGTAAAAGGCAGATAAGGAGATACAGGCACAAGGCAACCAGGGCATTTTGTAATTGCAACATTAAACAAATATGCCATTTGCCGTCCTTTTCAAAGAAAAAGACAAGGCTACGAGGAAGCATCCGTCAGCACTCCCAGATCTGGCTACAACAAAGCTCATTCAAGCAGCCTCTTTGTCAGAGATTGATGCAAGTGACTGTTTGGCTGAAACGACTAGATCAGGCCGTATTTTCCAATTCTGCGGTTTTGTTAATTAAGGTAACGTTTTCTCCCCCTAGGAGCTACAGGCCAACATTTTCAAGCTTACTCAATTTTGGCACCCCCATTAGTGGCCTAATTTTCAAAGATGTCATGTGCCCACAGTTCACAGCGACATCAGTGGAAGCTAGGTCTGCTCAGCACCTCTGAAAATCAGGCCGTGCCTAAATCTGGATTTAGGCTCCTAATTTTAGGCCGCCAACTTTGAAAATGTTACAACAGGCGTTTTGTTGAGGCAGAAAGACCATTGTGTTAGTTGGTGCTGGAGATTCCCACAAAGAGTGAAATCCTGAAGTCACCAGGCTGCCTGTGTAACCTTGAGCAAGTCACTTCATCGACTCTGTGCTTTAGTTCCCTATCTTCCGCCCCCTCACAAGGTTGTCTGAGAGGATAAAATCCATCAGTGACTGGGAGGAGCTTAGATATTGGGGTGATGAGGGCAATATAAGTGCTTAGCTAGAGAGAAAATTACTACTGGATTATTTCACCCAGTTGTTTAACCCAAATTCCAAGAAAAGAGAACTTGAAAACCACCATCACTGTTTACATAACGTACATACACTGGAGTCACCCACCACCGAATTACAGCATACATCTGAGTTACATAGGGCTCAATCCTACTAATGTTACAGTCAATGGCAATTCCTGAAAAAGAAATACAAGATACCTCTTGTGCTTCACTGAAATGAAAAAGGACACGTGTAACCCAGTGGTGAGTATGTGTTACAAGTCCCCCCTATGCCAATCCACAGAGACTATGGGCTACAGAGCTATAACTCAAGCTGCAGCAGCTCATTCTTTTTAGCTCTGGAGATCCCTGGTTAGACCCCAGGTGTGTCATCCAAGAGGGCACCCCTCAGAGCTGGACTCTGGCAAGCTCTCTGTGCAGAGAACTCCCATTCACATCAGTGGGGTTTCCAGGCCAGTGGAGAGTTTATAGGACCAGGCTCTCTTTCTCTCTATATATGTTAGAACAAAAAAAAAAGATCTAATGAAATCTGTGTCTAAGTACTTTCCAGAGACATAGTGAGTCAAAGGAAAAGCCAAACAAAAGCTACCATTTCCTTTCAGATTAGATCATAATAATGACTAATTCTGCAAGCCAGACAAAAACGAGGGGGCAAGGGAGGATAACATCTATCTATCTCTGTTGTTCTTTATCTAAAATTTGCTTCTGTTCCTCTGCCTGTGTGTGAGATCACCAGCCGTAAACATGGTAGCAGCTACTGCATATTGCCAGCCGCCCATTCTGTATTTCTTCTAGCCCCTTGTGCTCTCAAGCACCTCTTATGATTAATTAACCTTTTGTGGAGTAACTGGGACATCTGTGTGGGATGAGAAGATGTACTTTGGTCAGACTTCAGTTTCCAGTAGCTCAGCGAGAAGACAATTAATTATAAGAGTCGTGTCAGAACAGGAGCCTGCTGGAAGGAATTCAAATCAAGCAAAGCATCTAATTACTAATGTGCATGAGGTGCTTTTGTTTATACTGCAGTGCAAGGCAAACGTTTCCTATGAAGAAAATGAAAAGAACAGTCAGAGAATCATTCCAGAAGATCTTTGGAATAGATGTTTTTTTCATTCAGTACTTTAGCCCATGGTCTTATCTTTTTACAGAGATCAGTATGGCTTAGCCAATTCAGAAAAATCCAGTAACCTACAGGCTACTTTCAAGGTCAAGTTTGCCAGTACCCAGTGATATGGAAGCAACCATGTCTCCCACACTTTTGGTAATTGTTGCATTGAATTTATTAACAGCATTTGGAGCAGTCCCATTGTTACTATTTCCATGAACATGTAGCACAAAACCACTTAAGGCTCCAACATAAGAAAACCTTAGTTTGGCGAGTCATCATTTCTGATGTGAATAAGATGCAGCTATTAAAGTGAGACTTTTACAACACAGGGCAATGATCCTGCAAACACACACAGGCTTAACTTTCAGCATGTGTGTAGCTCCTTTGAAGTAAATGGAACTATTCACAGGCTTGAAATTAAGTACACTTGTAAGTGTTTGCAGGATCAGGGCCCAATTTCCTATTTCTGACTGAATGGCAGACAACTCCTAGACTGTTAGTTTCTGAGTTTTCCTTTTGTCATAGGAAAGATACCTTTCCCATGATTCACAATAAGATCTCAGAGTTGTCCTATGACCCTGCTATCATAAATATTTGAGCATTATGGATGAGGACTTTTCAAAAGCACCTAAACATGGCCTAACTCTGCTCCCATTGAAGTCAGTATTAAAACACTCATTGACATCAGGGTTAGGCCAATGCCGAGTGCTTTCGAAAATCCAACCCATCACTATCTCATTCCATCTAAACAGCATGCAGGTACCTTACATACCCTAAAATCCTATTTTTGTGCAGTGCTAAGTATGAGATTCTAATTGCATGAAAGTCTGGAAATGCTGAATTCAGGCTTCCACAGCAACTGGTCTGAAAAGGTAAATATTTATATATATGGAATCATCGCTGGAGTGCAAGACAAGTCTGAGAGCCCTGAGTGGAACTCTCCTGAAATCCAAATAGTTGCAATAATTTACGCCAGAGCTGAATTTGGCCCTTTGTCTTTTATTTTTCCATTGAGCCAGGTCCTCAACTGGCATAACTCAGCAGAGCTTTGAAGTCAATAGAGCTACACTGATCTACCCAGCTGAGAATCTGGCCTCTTGTTTTTAAATGTTTACTGTATTGTATAGTTTGGCCCACCTTTGTCCTAACAATAATAATTCTTTGTACTTCCATAGCCCTTTTCATCTGAGGATCTAAAGCGCTTGCCAAACAATTAATTCCCATAACAAACCTCTGACTTATGTCAATAGAACTGTTACATACATGAGAAGAATCCTGGTTCAGGGCTAACTGAGAAGTCATGTGAGGAGTCATCAAGCTTCTACTGTTTACCTCCTCAGAGGTCAATAATAATGGTAAACATATTGCAAGCACGAGAGAGCATCCTGATTGGTTGTGGTGAATTCCATTAAAATTACTGTTCCCCTCTTGGAGGTTTAAGTAATGGACATTTCTGGACTTCTAAGTGCCTGGCTCCCTTTTACAAAGGTCATTTCAAAGGAAAAGCTCTTATATTTTTGTAATTCAAGGTCATATGGTAATGGGGAGAAATTTCTAGCCACATCTAATGCCCTGTCCAAACATACGTAGCAGCAATATACATAATCGCAGGGTGGGAATTTCAAAGCACACAACACTGGCCTAACTGAGCTCCCTCTGAAGTTAAATAGGGCAGAGTTAGGCCAATGCTGAATGCTTTCAAAAATCCCAGTCTAATTTTTAGGGTCTCATCCAAAGCCCAGTGAAGTCAAAGGGAGTTTTTCCATTGGCTTTAGTGGGTTTCAGTTCAAAGACCTTAGTGAATTACAAAACTCATTGGATTTCCAGGAAATTTGTCTTGGTCAATATTCACCTATCAGGTCAATATAGCTTAATATTTCTCTCCTAAGCTCAGTATCTGTTTCTTATCCCCATTTAACAGAAGGGTAAACAGAGACAATGAAACTTGCCCAGGTCACACAGCCAATCACTAGCAAAGAATCCAGGACAAGTTTATTTGGAAGACTGTCTTTGGCAACATTTTTTTAAATGTTGCCAGTTATGAAACAGATCATACTTGACAAATCAAATCTATGCTGTAATGCTGATTTGAAATGGGATGCATGGATCTTGTTGAACCCCTGCTCTGCTGTCCTATATCCCTGGAATATCCTGAATATTAATTTCCAATCAGCAAGTCAAATCAGCAAAAGGCTGTGTTCTTAGAATGACTGCAAAGAAATGGGATTATAGGAGGTAAAGAGGGGCCCAGCCATGAAAGGGTTAAGATCAAAAACTTTTAAACTGCACGTATTTCCAAAACAATGGTTGCTCAGTTTTGGGTATTGTCTTGCAATGTCGGTGATTCAGCAAGTTAAGGCAATTGATCTTAATAACAAGGTATAATTTTGGATTAGGCCAATTTGTGGTCCCTTGCAGACTAAATCTGAAATGAGCGGGGAAGGCGTGGGCAAGTTTTTCCTAAAGTGCTTCAGCAAAGGTAATGTTTTATTGAAGAAACAGATGACCTGCAACTCAGCTGTGAGCTGCAACTCTGCACTACATGTTTCAGAGTAGCAGCCGTGTTAGTCTGTATCCGCAAAAAGAACAGGAGTACTTGTGGCACCTTAGAGACTAACAAATTTAAGTGGGCTGTAGTCCACGAAAGCTTATGCTCTAATAAATTTGTTAGTCTCTAAGGTGCCACAAGTACTCCTGTTCTTTCTGCACTACATGTCTTTCCAGATGAGCCAACAGGATCTTTCACTAACTTGAAAACAACAGGGACAGAGGAACAGTTCCCATAATTCTGCCTCCAGAACGTATCCAGCTGCTGTCAGAGATTGCATGGGCTCAGTAGAACGGCAAAAGCAAACTGATTCTCTGATCCCTGTGCAATTATAATTGGATACGTAGCAGGAAAAAGAAAGAGTTAGGTTGTACAATTTCCAAAGGGATTCCTCCCACACAGATTTATTTAACTGTCTTTTTTAAATGGAATGAATCTGACTTAACGGCAGTGAAACACTCCACCTCTGCAGGCCACACTCTTGCTGACCTCGGGATTTTCCAGTGGATGTGGAAAAGGTATTTGAAACCCAAACAGCTAGACCCAAACACATGCTTCTGAATAATGGAAATGCTTAGCTTCCGCCGTTCTCCCCGAGATTCAACATTGCAGCTTTTCAAGCTTGCAACTTGTCTGGATCGCTCCTTCAGAATTTCCTCCAACACAGCATTCCATGGAATAACCTCACAGCATATGACAGCGTAACAGTCACATATCTAGTCTAGTGTATGAAACCAGAAGCCAGCCCTTATGCCTTTGTCTGTCCTAGGGGTCAATCCTGCTGTCTGCTGGGCACCCCAGAAGAGGTGCTCGGCAGCCTGCAGACATGACCTGCGTGTGCCTAGTTGTTACATACATGAAGAAACCCCCATTATGGCACACCACATTGTCATCAGAAATTGGTTTGAAAAGAAATGTCACTTCCTGATTTTTGAATGCTCTGTAATGCCATGGCCTGGACTACTTCCTCTCCAGGCGTTCTGGTCACGCTCCACTTAGGGGAACATTCTGTTTTGTAAAAGGACCCACTCAGTGCAACACACAGGACTGCAGGCTCGGAATTTGCTGCTTTGTTTAACTGCAGCCCTATGGAGTTTAACTCCCACTGCTTAAAGAGGCAGGACTCCATCCCATAATACTTGGGGTAACCTAGTTAACCCTGTCATGACTGCTTCACCGCATTTTGCCTACCTAAGTTCTGAACTATTGCACAGCATTGCTATGCAGCACCAAGTTAAATGTGTGGTTCTCCCCAGAAGTGGCTGCATTTCAGTGATGGTGTCGAACTGTTGTTAAGATTTGCTACATAGATCCTGGTCAATGTTACTAACATGCTTAGTTATATCAGGGCCTCAAAGAGATTCACAGAAATGTCCAGTCTGTTGGGTGCTTCTCTGAAGCTATGAAGGTGCCTCAGGAGATCCTGCTTTCCTCTGGCCTCCACCCAGCCCTTCCTCCCCACTTCATCAAGCTCCTCCTACCTGCAGGCCCGGGGTGGAGGCCCAGTGGCCAGATATAACATCATTGGCATCTGCAGGGAAGGATGGCAGAGCCCTTTCTCCAATTCTCCATTGTTTTCAGGGACACCTCCCCCCAGGAAGCGGGACACCGTCACAAATATGCCCAGAGGACAGGGACGTTTCCCCACTTTCTCTCCCCCTGGGGGAAACCGTGTTTCATGCTTCTTTCCATCCCAATCCCCATAAGTCTCACTGGGTACTCCCCTTCCTCCACCCCACTGATACTCTCTTCCGTCCCTACCTCTTGTCCCTATGTCCCTCCAGGTCCAATAGGCCTCTGCCCTGGGCCCCAAGCTCTGGGGTCATCTGTGACATCATGTCAGAATAAGTCCTGAGGAGACAGATTAGCAGGAAGAGAGCAGGTTAAGTGGTCAAGGGCACATGATAAATGCAATTTATCACTACTCCACAACTTGTCACCTGGGTATTATCATCACACCTGTGCTATTTACGTGCCTGTTAGACAAAAACTCAGGTAGCCTTCTGCCGATCCAAAGTCCACAGAAGTTAACAGAAAGACTTCCATAGAGTTCAGTGGGCTTTGAATCAGGCCCTCGATGTTAATCCATAGGCTGGATTCACAGCTGTCATTTGCATCTTGCTGCACCAGCAAGGGCGACTGCGTCCTAATGGGCATTCACTCCAGGTGGTGTTTACACTGCTGCCATCCTCAGGGTTGCCACCGGGGAGGGCAGTTCTCTGTGTCAAGCAGGGCTGCGTAGGAGGCTGGCTGGGGGCTGTATTCTGTGCGTGATGAAAACAACCATCCCCAGCCTGAACCACCGACTGCAACAGAAGCCCTGGCTAAATCAAGCCAATTATTCTGACATGAATATTACAATAAATCCAGTACATCGGGCTACTTCTTAACAACCGCAGAGGATTTCAGAGGGCGTATTTATTACCCAAATGTAACCCTTCAATTTGTTTAATCTTTTGGTTATTACATTTTTTTCATATAAAAATTGCTTTAAACCAAGGAAATGGCGGTTAATCATACTATTACCAATTCGGAGGAAATCAGCCCACTTTGTTCACGTCACGAGGCTGGAACAGTCAGTTGGAGGTGATTAGACAGACAACCCAATGGATTTATTGCCAAGAAAAGCTGCAGCTCCCATTCATTACCCCAATTATTCGCGAATTGGATGTAGCATTTCCACCTCACAAAATTTAAATAGAAGAATGAAATTGACGGAGTGAGCTGGTGCTGCGGATTTGGGAACCTACAGTTAAAGCCTGCAACTGACTTTAAACTCCATGTAGTACCGCTGATGCCAATGGGCTCCCCAAGCTGTAAATCAACACAGAATTTCACCCCTCCTCACTTCAAAATGTCTATGATTTTAGTGGGAGTGGGTTCTCTGTCAGTTATCATCCCTAAATCTCAATATAGGGCCTGATTCTCACTTGCACAAAGACCCTTTTCAACCACCCTGGCAAACCTAAAGGGGCCTTAAACAACATTTTGAGGGTTCTCTGTGCATGGGTTTCCCCAACTAGCACATAGCTGGCTTGAGGGTCCTACATCAGCCCTGTTCCCAGTCCCCAATGTAGGGGATAGATTGGGGGTGTGGCAAGGGTGTTCACAGCACTCCGGCTGTTCTCTTTCTTCCCCAGACCCTTAGGGGGCTGTAGGAAGCAACGTATAAATTACAGCAGCCCTGAGGTGGTTCTAAATTACACTGAGGGTTGGGCAGCCCCCACATCCCCAACCACAGAATGGAAGATGAGGATGTGACTCGAGCGGTATTGTATTGCGGAGTCATGGTCTTGTCTCCAGAGTTAAGATTGAAATCTGCTGCTCTGCTCAGGAATATCCAGAAAGACAGACTGGCACTGAGATTAATACAGCATCTGACAAGGATCTGTCAGTGGAACAGATCAGACAACTGATGGCAAGCCAGTGCCTTGAAAGAACACAAATGTGTACCTGAGGTCAATTACATAGTCTGCCAATTCCAACAGGCATCCATCTAAGCCAGAGGTGGAGGCTTGGCACTCATCCACCTCGACATCTCAAGTGCAGTCATCAGTGACACAGCCCTTCGAAGATGGAAATGAAAGCACACATGTGAAACAAGACTAGTTGAAAGCCTGGGGCTCACGTTACCAGAGGAAAACTGGAGTGATTTTTTTTTTGTAGTCTTGCCTGTGATGATGACAGAAAGAGTCACTTAACCATAACATGCAAGTTAAACAAGGCAATTACAAAGCAGTATCTAAAAATGCCCGAGTACGGCTCCAAATCTCCATTGTGTGAACTGGGATTCAGAGGAACTGTCATTTTAATGATTACTCCAACCAAAGTGCAGTCTGACTTTGCGAGCTGAAACTGGACCAGCAGTGTTACAACCCGAAAGACAGCAGATAAAACAAACAAACAAAAATCACGTGCATGCACACATTTACTGCCCTAATCCTGCAATGAGCGTCACGCTGGCTGATCTTTGCACCTGTGCAAAGCTCCATTGACTTCAATGAGACAACTCAACTCTGCTTTGCTGGCTCCAGGCTGCTCAGAGCATTTTATGACTCAGATCTCTATAGACAAAATCAAAGCAAAAGATATAGGGAGAGGGCACAGGCCTGGGTGCAAGAGAGAGGAAAAGAACTGAAGGATTATGCTTGTTGTAAATTATTTGTATTATTGTAGAATCTAGGAGCCACAGTCATGGACCAGAACTCAAATTTGCTAGGTGCTGTACAAATTTGGCACTTGTCTTCTTATTTTGAGGGTTTTGTGGCATTCTTCTTTTGTTTATTATAGTTCATACTATTTTATAACTAGGGTTGGGGTTTATAGGTTTCATTGACTTCAGAATTTGGGTCAGAGCTTGTCAATAGGCAGCCCCGCTTGGAGTGCTTCCTTTGGAGGCCCTACTACAACAGGCAAGCCTGCCTCAGTTTCTCCTGTCAGGTGACCCAATAACTTCACTTCAGGCTTTCTTATCTCAATACTGTTCCTCCTTGGGGTAGGTTGATTATAACACAGTCCAAACCGTCCACAACAAAAGTTCCAAACATGTAGCCCGTTTCTTATCCCAGTGCAAGCAGCCGTTAAACTTAAGACATCTCATCCCTCACTGCCCCACCTGCCACTGGCACCTTCAGCCATGCCCAGATTCTCTGTCAGTCCTCTCCCATCCTTGTACTGGGGCATTCACCCCAGGCCTTCATAACGGATCGCTGCCCCACTCACCCCAGCAGGGAACTCCCACAGCCTCTCTGCTGGGAGCATCCCTCACTCCCCTTGGCCCTCCCATGGTTCCTGTGGGACCATTTCTCCAGCCCAGGAGATGTCAGTGGGTAAGCGCCTCTGCTGCTCCCCTGCCTTCAGTTCTCTGGCTCCAGCTTAGAGCCACCTCCCCTCTGCTGCTCCTTGTGTCTTCAGCCCTCTCCAGCTCTGGCTCTCTGGCTTGAGAATTCCAGCCAGCAAATCCCTCTTGCTGCTCTCCTGCCTTCTCCCAGGAACCATCTTCTGCTTCCTTCCAGGACTCCTCCAGTCCCCTGCTCCCAGCAGCCCTCATGTGCTCCCAACTGAACCAGTCTGTTCTGACTCCCTGAGACTCCCCCTAGTCCTTTATAGCTCCCAGGTGCGCCCCACACCCAACTGGCCAAATGGACACTGGACTTACTTCATTCTACTGGGGCCAGCCCCACGTGACACAGCGGTACTCAGTGTAACCTATATTGGCCATCATTCTGCCGAAGTGACCATCCCACAGTATCCCCAAGCACTTTTCAATGCAAGCTAACGATTAGTAGGAAATCACTTTACTGCGCTGACCAGCGACTGCCTAAAATGGTCCCTCTGGCAGTACAATGCCTTTCAAAGTTGCTGTGCATGTAAGTGTCAGTTGTTTTTGTGGTGTCCATGCGTGGGAGTATAATCTGGAGCACCCATTCTGCAGAAAGGCAATGCTCATATCTGCAGGGCCTCATGCACGTGCGTCACAGTTGCTTTTGCAAGTGAGCGGTGCAACACGGCATCCCAGAACTACAACGGTGTTGAGTGTCTCTCTCGAGGTCTGCACCTTTGTCCATTTAATTTCACGTGAGCAGTCAGCATGTGGCATGGTGGAGGTTTAACGCCGTTTTCATTATGTGCTGTATTTTAAGTTCTGCACAAACAATAAACTATTGCTGCATTAAATCAGCATGGCCTCTCCTTATGGGATTCCCTGAAATTAGATGAGTACAATTCTGGATTCTTTTAAGAGGCAATTTTTGCCAGTCTCTGGAGTGATATTTAATATAGGTTTCCCTGTATCTAAACTATGTATGGATCGGCAAACGGCTGCCAAATTTGTTCACGTGCAAAAGCAAATTTCTCATATTTTGCCCTTGAGAAAAGGCACTGGTCCAGTGTATTATGTCTGGTGTACTTTCTTTCTTGTATGCATTAGTTTTTTTAGTAGCAAGGGTAAGGGTAAATCATTGATTTTCTTACATAGTTAGATTTGTTAGTTGCCTATAATGAAGATTCATTAGTTAATGTTCAGCCAGCATTCAAATGTCAAGTGTCGTATAAAAGCGTTAGCAAAGTGGAGAGCTTGGTTTGGACACTGTGATGGAGGCAGAATCCACAACAGCAGGGAATGGAGTTATGGAGTCTGATTCAGCAACATACTTCAGGACATGACTAACTTTCAGAACATGGGTGCCATCGACTTCAGTACTTTGCTGGATGAGGGCCATACAATATTGTACCTCTGGACATCAAGGAAGCTTTGTCTTGATTAGTCTGGAAAATGGGAAGATTTAGATTAGAGAAGCAATTAAGAGTCTGCTCCAAAACTGACTGAAATCAATGGGAGTTTTTTATTGACTTCAGCTGGCATTGGATCAGGCCCAATGGGCTGACGTTACTGGTCTCTCAGGATTTTTGGTAACTTTTTCCCCTTTCCCCTTCTGGCACCACTAGCCCACTTCTGTTTTCTTAGGTCCTTCATTCTGCTCGTCTCTCCTCTGACGTCACTGACTATCAATAAACTTCTGGCCAAGAAAATGAGATAACCAGTCTGCTCCGATGCTAATAACTGTGACAGGCAGAAAAAGGTGAACTAAATGCAGTTTCAATTAGGTGTTTTCCAGAGGAACCAAAACCTCAGGAAACGTAGAATCATAGGGGGAAAAAACATTAAGTCATATTGGCCATCTCCCTGCCAACGCAGGGTTCTTCACTAAGCTCAAATGAGATCATCATATGGCTTTAAATGACCTGAGTTAGGGGACTTCCAGGGCTTCTTGTGGGAAACCATTCCAAAAAGCAAATAATTTTTATAGCCACTTTATATGTTGCTATACTTTAATGAAGTGAATTCATTATAGCATTTAGGAAAGGATCATACTGCTCAAAACTTTCCCTGTTTCTCATTCCAATGAAATGTAATTTGTTGACTATGTCAGAGTTACTCTGGATCGGGGCGGGCAAACTTTTTGACGTGAGGGCCACATTGGGTTTCCAAAATTGAATGGAGAGCCGGTTAGGGGAGGCTGTGCCTCCCCAGACAGCCAGGCATGGCCCGGCCACCGACCCCTATCCGACCCCCCACTGCTTCTCACCCCCTGACAGCCCCCCTTGGGACTCCTGCCCCATCCACCATCCCCTGCTCCCTGTCCCCTGACCACTCCTGGACCCCCCGCCCCTGACTGCCCCCTGCCGCCCCATCCAACCCCCCCCTCCTTTCTGACTCCCCCTCCCCCCGGGAGCCCTACCCCCATTCAACCAGCTGTTCCCTGCCCTCTGACCGCCCCGACCCCTATCCACACCCCTACCCCCTGACCACCACCCCGAACTCCCCTGCCCTCTTACCGCGCTGCCTGGAGCACCGGTGGCTGGCGGCACTGTAGGAGCTCAGGGGCCGGGCAGGAGGGTCCCACAGGCCAGATGTGGCCCGCGGGCCGTAGTTTGCCCACCTCTGCTATAGATACAGATACCGGTCTGTGACTTAGGGTACGTCTATACTTACCTGCTGGTTCGGCGGCAAGCAATCAATCTTCTGGGATCGATTTATCGCATCTTGTCTAGACACGATAAATCGATCCCGGAAGTGCTCGCTGTCGACGCCGGTAATCCTGCTCCACGAGAGGAGTAGGCGGAGTCGACGGGGGAGCCTGCCTGCCGCGTGTGGACCCACGGTAAGTACCTTTAAGTTCGAACTAAGATACTTCGACTTCAGCTACGTTATTCATGTAGCTGAAGTTGCGTATCTTAGTTTGAACTGGGGTCTTAGTGTGGACCAGCCCTTAGATTGTCAAAGGTATTTAGACCCCTCATTTGCATTGATTTCAATAGTAATTAGGCACTTAAATACCTTTGATGGTATGGGCCTTAGCTGCTAAACTTTTTGAAAGACAAACACAACAGTTGAGTAGAACTGGTCTAAAATTTTTCATTGGAAATGTTGTTTGATCAAAAGCAAAATGTTTAGTGGAACATGTCTATTTTGATGACCTTTTCAATGGAAAAGTTTTGAAATGATTCAAACATGAAATGGAGTGGTTCATTTTGACTTTCTCATTTTGTTTCAGCTATTATACTGTAATGTTTGACATCATCAGAATGAAATACTTTGACACAATGTAAACATTTTGGTTTGACAAGGTCATTTGGATGTTTCTGAATCAAAATATTTCAGAATTTTCGTTCAGCAAAATATTTCCAGATTTCAACTTTTTATCCTGATTCGGGACAAAAACATATTTTGAAATGTCAGAATTTTCCATGAGCTGGAAATTCAATTTTCTGACCAGCTCTATTGTTGACAGCACAAGTTATTTTCTTACGTTAGTGCTAAATAAAAAAAAGAGTGACAATTGCAAAAGGGAAGGAAATACAGTTGAGTCGGAACAGGTTCTGAGTTACGGTAGTAATACATAGCTCTTACATAGCACTTTCCAGCAGTGGCTCGCAAAGCAATTTACAGATGGGGAAACTGAGGCACAGAGTGGTGAAGTGACATGCCCAAAGTCAGCCAGCAGGCCAGTGGCAGAGCAGGTATCCTGAGGCCCAGCCCAGAGCTCTAGCCACTACGCCACATTGCCTCTTTTACAAATACATATACATTAAATTCTTTGATGTTTTCAATGTATAGTGCACTTATCATTTATCTGAAAAGGGCCAGATTTACAGAGGAAGCTCCACTCAGCCTCTCAAACTCCACTTAGTTTTTCCATCTTCAAACTTGTGCATGCATAAAAGGCCCTATGCTGGGTCAGCCTGTGATAGGCTCTCACACATGGATCAGTACCTTACTCCATAAGCAACCCCACTGATTTCAGTGGGACCAATGCATGGTATAATATAGGATTCAATATAAGGACATCACAATCTAGACTGCTGGTCACAAAGGTACGTGTACAAATCAGGCCATTAGGCGTCTAGTTGATTTGCATATGCAAATTTGGCATGTTTCTACAAATCCTGTTTTCCTCCCATACAAAAACGTCAGTTGCGTGTGAAAAACCATAGACCTCTGAAATTACAAGTGCGAAAATCTAAGCCCACATTTCACTCTCAGGAATTGTCTGTTTTGTTTTTGCCTTTCACGCACACAATTGATGGTTGAGAATCCCTCAGAGAATGACAGACCAGCAACATCCTTTGAAAGGAGCCAATCAGCATCTCTTATTGTCTTGTCCTGCACCGTCGCATTGAATTTACTGCATTGTCTTGAGCGTACTGCACAGTCAAAAAGTCAAAAGGGAGGTGTCAGTCAGGAATATGGAGGGCGTTTCCCAAAGCTATATTGGGAGGGAGTGTTAACAAGTCAGCCACAGGAAAGGGAGTGTGCCCTACGCATGGTATAGTATTGGGAATCATTCCACTACAGTGCAGCCTAATGGAGATTTCCTTGTGCCTCACTAGAGACGTGGGCTGGATTTGTTTGCTCTGTTGAATCTCTTTTATGTACAGGCACATTGTTTGCAAAAGCTTTGAACTATAAAAGCAAGGAAGAACATTATTTTATTCTCTTTTAATGAACCAATTTAAGGGGTCAAAAAGAGAACAAGGGCCCATTTTGTGGCCCAGTGATAGAGATATGCATTGCCATGTATGAGAACAGGGTATGATTTTTCCCCAGGCCATTAGGGGCTGAGAATGATATTGATGCCATATGTAGTGTCAGGTCAAGTCAATTAAAGGTTCTAATCTAAAAGGGATCTAAAAGGATCAGGTCTTCCTAAGTTAGCGGGAGAGTGGATGCAGGACAGGACCCCCGAGTGGAGATGACAGATTTAAAGCAGGAGGAAATGGGGGAGACCCCAACTCTCTTTCTCTGTTGTCTAATAATGATGCTCCTGGCAGTGCAGAGGGACATCTGGCTCTGATGATCAGTCCTGGTGTTTCAGTCTCTCAGCTGCCCAGGGCTCAGAATGTAGTGAAGATTCAAGAGCAAGCGTGCGGACCCACTGAATGACCTTGAGGAGCTTTGGAGGACATTCCATGCAGCCCTCAGCCGAAAGGTGAGTGGCTATGACATGGGGCTGTAGGGAGAAAGGTGTTTACATGGAAAAGGGAAAATGAGAGGTGTAATAACAACTTATTGCCATGTTGTGTTACTCTTAATGGGGAAAATGTGTTACCATAAATTGCTACGGTATGGGAACGAGGGGGCAGAAGTGGAGAGTCCAGACAAATAAAAGAAATAAGATCATGCTTTAACTTGCCTTTTCTTTTACAGTGCCCCTGATACATTCAGAATGATCAGTCCCCACAACAAAAACTGCAGCTGTTTTCTTAAGCCCAGATCAAAACTGCAGAGGCAGAATGCTGTATTGTTGGGCTGGGAAATGGGCTACAATACCTGGGATGGGAGGGTAGGTACAACACTCTGTTTCCCTTTTTTTAAAGCACTTCAGAGAAAGGGATTCTTGTGAACTTCAATCCCGCCGTAGTCTATAGAATTGGAGCCAGCAGCAGCATGGAGTGGCAGTTCAATAAACATCTGGGTTTGTTTGGGTCATACATCTCGTCAGCTGGGATTTAGATAGAGTGTGTCACGTTCTGAACCTGTCAACCATGCCCACGCCTCTTCAACAGATTTATTCCATATATTCTAGTAAGCAGCTTTCCTAAAGATGTTCCATTCAGGAGATGAGACTGAGAAGGCACCAGTCCTGACAGTGATGAGACTTTACTGTCCGTGGCAGATTGAGGGTGGTTACTCTAAATTCTTTGATTTGATGGGAACTCCAAACATAATCGTTTACAGCATCAATCTGCCCTCACAGGTAGTTCTGATTTTTGGTAACACTTCCATTTCTGGATAAAGTAATACTGCAATCCTGGATGGGTTATCAATCTGGGGTATGTTTAACTTCAGTCTGTCTCTTTTCACTGTATATTTCATGTAATGAGGTGGGGGAGATAGAGCCTACAACTGTCTGAGGGTTTGCTTCCCATCGGTTTCCAGTTTGAATATTAGGGGGTTTTTCCCCCTCCCTGTGGGCCAGAGAAATAAGTGTCCAACAGAATATTCTGTCAATTATTCTGGCTAACACAGCAGAACAGTCTGGATTTTTAAGGGACTATCCCATGGAATGTATGAAAATTATTTAAATATCTATTTCCTCATTGATTGTCCTTCCTATGTCAGGAGACCAAACATGCAATGGAGAGGCAGCTGTGCAGTTCAGAAAGGATCACCTGCATCTATCAGAGGAGATTCCTGAATGAACCCCCTAAAGGCCAGATTTTCAGGAGAAATATGGCTCAAGGCTGTATTTTCAAGGGCTTAGCACCCACAACTGGGGACAGATTTTCAAAGGAACTCAGCTGCTCCCATAATGATATTTACGGGCAGATTTTCAAAAGAACTTTGCACCCAACATGCTCCCAATCCAACATGCTGAGATCTTTTAAAAAATGTGGTAACTTATTTCGGTGCTTACATGGGAGATGAAAATTTGCCTCTGAATCTAAGCATTTTTTCTAAAAAAAAAAAAACCCAAACAAACAAGTCTCCGATGTTTGAGACGTGGAGGCTCATTTTAGGAGACAGTATCTGATCACCTGGGTTAGCAACCAGATCCTCAGAACCCTTGTAGAACTAATGATCAATTGAAGTTACTTTGTTCCAGTGTAGGATTAGTTTCTGAGAGACAAGACAGGGTTAAGCGAGAAATCGGGTATATAATTGCACTCTCCACCATTTTTTGTCTCACAAAAATGATGACTTCACTCTGTGGTGAACTTTCCTTCCACAGAAAGAGGAGAAAAAAAGTCTTCATTGTCATACCCAATCTTATTACATCATGGCATCCGGTGCTGTTACACACAACCAGCTGGGCTTTATTTTATTAATTGCCTACCCAGAAGAAAAGCCTCCTAAATGTATTATTAACCTTGCAGCATGTGCCCTATTGTACCGCTTCTTTCTTCCTCTTTGGAAACCACAGGATTCGGGTCTCCAGCATTCCATCCCATGTTAGCTCATCATCATATTGTAAGGCTCTTTACCACAGCTTGACTCAGGGAGATCCATTACATACACGACTCTCAGAGATTTCATCTGGAAACCGGGAATTTTCCCAAAGGTTCATAGAATTTTAAGGCCAGATGCAGCCACTGTGAGCTCCTACATGACCCAGGTCATACACAGCGATTCTTGCGTCAAGCTGAATAACTTCTGTTGAAGCACAGCAGATCTTTAAAGAGACACCCAGTCTTGATTTAGTCATTTTAAAGTATGGTGCTACAGCTGAGAATCAAGCATCTCCAGTGAAGTTGGAACATTCTAGCTTTATGTATGAGATGCAAAATTTAAATCTAGAGGTTGAGTTTTAACACCCATTAAAGTGAGAGGCTGCTAAAGCTGCCTAGGGTCCCATTACAGTGTAGGCTGATGCTATGCAAAGTTTTCTCATTCTCTCAGAATATTTCCGAACTATTATTCCAGCTGGTTGTTCCAAGTGTGTGTCTGCACTCAGCACCTCTCAGGCTCAGACCACAGGTCCTTATTAAGTAGGACTGGGTGAAAGTTTTCCCTCAAAAATAGTTTTCACAAAAAGTGTCTGCTTTCCATAGAAAATTTTAATTTTTCATCATTAAAAAAAAAGCACCAACACTGAAATATCTTGATTTGGCATTGCTGCTGCAGTGCATCACAGGAGTTGTAGTTCAGATGCCTCATATCCCTGTTGTCCTCTATGAAGCAGGCTCTCTGGGCAGACTACATCTCCCATGATACAACATGGCCAGGGACTTCCATGATACATCACCTCCCCACCCCAAAAGTGGAGACGATGGTGCATCATAGGAGGTGTGATCTAACCAAGGTGCCTGAACCAAAGAGGAGAAGGGGAGCATGAGGCAGCTGAACCACAACTCCCATGAGGCACTGCAGCAGAATTCCTGAATCAAAATATTTCAGTGTCAGACCAAAAAAAAAATCGTATTCAAATTTCTGCGAAAAAAAATCAATTTTTTCTGCAATCCCCCAAGTGGTTCTACTACTAAAGCAGAAAGCATCCATTGTACTGAGATGTACCAAGTTCTGTGGTGTGGACAAATGGCCCTTGGGGATCAGGCTGAGGCCACCAAATTCAGTTCCATCTGTGACCTAACCCTGTCTTTGAACCCAGCTCTACAGAAGTGAAAGACAGGTACACTCGCACGCTGCCTCGCATCAGCCTAACTCACTGTTCACCCAGCGCCACCTCCTTCGCTTGTCACAGTTACTCAGTTATTGACACTTCACTGATCAAGTATGACTGACGGCTCAGTATTGTGCAGATACTGCTCCCTCAAAGGTCACATCAAGGAGAATCTGTCTGAGGCTTTCCTCATTTCATGGATGTCACATAGAGATTTCAAAAGACACAAAACCACATGTTTCTTCTGTTTCTAGAGGCACATCTGTCATCACCTTGCAGTGTCATCACATTTCCTTATCACCCTTTGCTTATTTGTTAATGAAGAAAAATGACACAACAGTATGATTGTTACTGGCTAATATTACAGACTTGGATGCACAATAAGATACAGTGTGGAAAGCGTCTTGGGATCAATGCCGTCAGTGGTGTGTTTCTTGTATAAAAATACAGACCTGATGGTATCTCAGGGAAACTGAAATAAGGGGATCTTTTTAACTGAATATGAACACAAGAACAGCCATAATGGGTCAGACCAATGGTCCATCTAGCCTAGTAGCCTGTGTCCAGTCCCTGCACCCAAAAGAGTGAGCTGGATTGAAAATCTCACCATATATACCATTTGCAGGAAAGAGGTATTCACGTGGCCCCATTCAGGCATTGAGAATCTGCCTGAGTTCCTTCCTTGGCTCTCCTAACTTTCAATCTCCCCCGTCAGGCTGACCAGCTTCCCAAGCACAGAAAGGGAAGGGTAGCTCCCTTCAGAAGTCCTCAGGGCTGCAATTCAGCCGACCAGTGGGAGTGTAGGAAACCAGCTCTCTCCCCCGTGAAACGTAAGTGTGCTGCCCCCTCACCACTGCGAAACACAACTGGCTATGGGACCTTTTCTGTGCTCTAACTGGTCTTCCTCCTCCGTTCAGTGCCTCCCCCTCCTTGTGGCATTGGGCTTAGCTTACCTTGGCATGGCACCAAAATCAGGCTGTGTTTTGCGTATCCAAATTCCCTCTCACCAATTTGAACACCTACACCCTGCAGGTACAGTTATAAACAGCTCAATACAACGCTTGTTTAGAAGCAGAAACGTCCTGGCTTCGGGAGAAGCCTTAAATATTTCTCAATTCGCAGCAGGACCTTTTCCTCTTAACTGCTGGACGGCTGCTGAACTTCCCGGGCATATCTAAGTACAACACATCTGTTGTGCAGCTGAATGGCCCAGGTACATCACAACAATCCATTAATGCCAACAGCTGAGCTGGGGCTGGGGCAATCCAGCAGTGTAAGAGATTGGAGACCTCCCTAGTGAGCAACGGGATTCTTCAACCACGATACAGCAAGCAATGGAGGCTGCTGACATCTGAAACCAGGTAGGCAAAATGGGCATAAATGGGTCCTCGGAGCCAGCTTATAGCACTGTGTTGTGTATCAGGTTCAAGACCTATGGAAGGCTGCTCTCCTTGCCCCGAGGAGCCTCTTCCGGCAGAGGGAAAGCTTCCAACTCAGCAATGGCCTCTTTATTCAGGTGTCAGTTGCCTGCCACAGTTGCCTGCCTGAGTTAAAGGTCTGGAAGAACAGTGAACATAAGAACGGCCGTACTGGGTCAGACCAAAGGTCCATCTAGCCCAGTATCCTGTCCTCTGACAGTGGCCAATGCCAGGTGCCCCAGAGGGAAAGACCACAACAGGTAATCATCAAGTGACCCATCCCCTGTCGACCTGCCCCAGTTTTTGTTAATCCGAGTGGATTAATAAAGTCAAAGTGTGACTAGAGAAATGATCCTGCATCATTTCCTGTGCTCATTTTCCCCCACAGTTTATTCTTTCCTAGAACACACCCGAATGAGAAAGGATCTCTCTGCGCGCTCAGAGCGATTGGTGACATACGGCCTTTCACCTCTAAATTGTTGGTTCAAATCCAGCCTTGGCCAGTAGGAAGGTGACCCATTGTCATTACAACCAGCTAGCAGCCATCTCAGTTCGGTTCCTAATTCAGAGGTGTCCATATCACCCCATAACTGGCATCCTCAGCAGAGGGGATTGAATGGATCTGGAGATGCAACTGTCTTGTCATCCGCAGAGGTGATCTTCCCCACTCCCATGGGCTGAGGCACATTGGCAGGGCTGGGGGAGAGGAGCCGGCACTCTTCTGCTGCTAACCTGTAGATCAGCGGTTCTCAAACTTTAGCAACCCGAGGAGCCCCGTTTTGATTTAAAAATTTTTGGGGACCTCCAAGCCCCCGGCCCTGCCCCCACTCACCCCTTCCCCCCAAGGCCCCACCCCCACCCCACCTCATCCCTACCCCACCTCTCCCCGCCTCCTTCTGCTCTCTCCCCCAGCACATCCTGTCCCCACTCCTCCCCCTCCCTCCCTCCCAGCACCTCCTGCAGGCCACTGAACAGCTGTTCCTTGGCGTACAGGAGACACTGGCAGGGAGGGGAGGAGTTGATCAGTGGGGGCTGGCGGCCCCGTACATGATTCTGTCACCTCTCCCAAACACACCCCTGTCCCCGCTCCTCCCTCCCAGCGCCTTCTGCATGCCACTGAACAGCTGTTCCCCGGCATGCAGGAGGCACTGGGAGGGAGGGGAGCAGTTGATCAGCGGGGCCCGTGGACCCCCTGGCGGACCCTGGCGGACCCGAGTTTGAAAAATGCTGCTGTAGATAAAGACAGAATATCGTTTTCCAGAGCTGTCAGTCTGACACCTTTAGCAAGCCCTGCAATTACTTTGAAAATCCCACCACCACACAAAAGGCTCTCTTGGAAATGAGGTTTTATACCGTTCCCAGCAAATCTCAACTGGCAACTTCCACAGTCTACCCAGCGCCACTCTCATTCCTTTTATTTCCCTGCTCTGAATGGGCACAGCCTCCCTTCTGCCTCGAATCCCTCAGGATTCATCTTTCCTTTAAAACGGACCCTGCTTCCCTGAAGCCCGTCTGTGTTATGCTGGAGGTAGAAGTGGAGAATGAACACACGGGGTTAACAGGATTTGGTTTCATAAAAGGACATACAGAGCTATCAAAGCCGAAAGTCGGGCCCCAGATCCTATCCAACATAACCAACTTTATGGTGTTTGACCAAATATCCTTCTCTCCTTTTCCCAACCTACTGTAATGGACAGCAGCATAAGATATTATGCAAACTCACACAGTGTCTATCCAATGGGTGCCATTAAAAATGCTGCATTTGGGTAGGGTTATATACCAGCCTGACAGGCATTCCCTCTTCTGCTTTTCCTTGTTTTCAGCTATTGCTGGGTTGTACCTGGGCTGTTCTTTGAGAACTTTCAAGGACAAACTGATGCGACCTAGAGAAAGTCAGTAAGGCCTTGATCCAGTAAAGCAATAGGGATTTGGGGCAAAAATCTACCTGGGGATTGGTCCTGCTTTGAGCAGGGGGTTGGACTAGATGACCTCCTGAGGTCCCTTCCAACCCTGAGATTCTATGATTCTTGATTCTATGAAGCACGTGCTTAACTTGAACCATGTGAATAGTCACAGCAGGACTAAACAGGGGCAGGTCCTGATACAGTAAAGTACTTAAGCCTGTGCTTGATTTAAGTGTGAGCTTAAGTGCTTTGCTGGATCAGGGCTTAGATCTCTCTGTTCCTGAGTTCCCCATCTGTAACATGGGAATAATAATAGTTCCTTTCTCCCACCCTGCGCTAGCCTTATCTATTTAGATTATAAATTCTTCAGTTAAATGCAGGAGAGCACATCATACAGTGGGACCCTGATTAGGTTGGGGTCTCTAGGTGCTTTTGTAAAACAAATCAAACAATAATAAACTATTTCCATTTGGGAGTTACATATTTTGATATTTACTTCGTTTTTCCAGATTAATCAATATTTATGTCACAATTAAGGGGAAAAAAATTTTAATCTTCATTACCCAGGTGCCTGCAGTATCTTCCTGGGTGAAATCTTAGCTCCATTTCAGTCAATGGCATGTCTCCCACTGACTTCAATGGCATCAAGATTTCACCCCCCTCTCTATAACAGAAGATACCGCATTACTGCAGTCACTGTGGAGTTGCAACTATTGAGTTTTTAATGGCATCCACTGTAGTTATATCGGTATTTAGCATTTTTAGCCCTGTTCCTAAGCTAAAGAAAGTTATGCTCATTAGAGCTTTTCTCTAATTAGCTGCTAGAAACAGATTTTTTTGGTAAATGTCTGAGCATAAAGTTATTTGTGTACCTAATTTCTTTTTTATGTTACATTTATTTTTAAGTGTAATTCACCAAGGCTTAACATTTGTAGTTCTTGCCGGGGCATTATAAAAAGCGATGTACATTTATTACAGCCTTTTAAATTGCTGCATTTTATTTCCATATGTTTTTAAATGGTTATTGAGCTTGTTTTGTGCTCTTCCCATCGTTAAAATGTATTTTTTATTGTACATAAATGGTAAATAATGGATATCTGCCATCTGCTGCCAATCCTCTCTCCATCCTTATGCCCCACCCCATCCTTTTCTTTCTTTTTTAGTTCTCCCCGAGTACCCCTTTCCCATTCTTTCCTTCTTCTTCGTTTCCCTGTCACCCTCCTCTCCTTACTTTCTCTTTGTGAACCTGATTCTGATCTCACTTTCCCCAGGGTAACCCCTTTGAATCCAGCAGGATTGCTTCAGATTGATTCTGGTGTAAATCAGATCAGAATCAGGCCCTGTGTCTCCAAAGCTCTCTCAGGTTCTCCAAGCTCTCTTCCTCCTTCTGCCAAAGTTTCTCTGGGCCCAGTTCTGATCTCATTTATATCACTGTAAATTGGGAGTAGCTCCACAGTAATAAATGAAGTTACTTACAGTGGTTTGACACCAGTGTAGGAGATAGATCAGACCCTCTCTCTCTCTCTCGCCTCCCAGAGCCCCAGCATATTGAAGTTTTAATCAGGGGATTCCACCCTCCCGCATTTACCTCTGTTGCCCAGTGAACGTCGGATATGATTGTCATCCACATTCATGGGTCATTCAAGAGAAAAGCAAGGCCAACCAATACTTGCTTGCATTGGGGAATGAGGGACAAGCCCAGGACCCAAACTCAAGAGTGTAAAGTAAAGAAACTCTCAGACAAATAATGGTACAACTGGAGCTTACATTAGTGTTGCGGTTAGGGTGACCAGACAGCAAGTGTGAACAATCGGGACAGGAGGTGGGGGGTAACAGGTGCCTATATAAGAAAAAGCCCCCAAAATCGGGACTGTGCCTATAAAACTGTGACATCTGGTCACCCTAGTTGCAGTGATCTGTTCCAGGAAACAGGAAAGTGACCAGATTGCATGAAAACCACAGTGTCCATCATTTGTTATTGATTCCCCTTTTCAAGTGGGGGGAAGGGTAACTTGTTCCAAAAGTAGCAGGTGTGATGAGACAGATGTTATTCAGGGATTCTCAGGCATTAAATCAGAACCAAGACAATCACAAGATCATTTCTAATCCACATAATTACTCAGCTATCCCAATTCCCAAACACGCATGCTAGCCTAACACACTAGGCCTGCCAGTGGCCTTCCAGCATAAAATTGGACAAAGTAAGATGCCCCATCTGTCTCTTGTCCCCCTTTCAGTCCTTCTCCACTCTCTGTCCAAGGCTGAGGTGGTTGTGCCAGACGTGAACCTAAGATACCTTGTTGCTAGCCTCTGAATAACACTCCAAAACGAACAGTGTGTTAATGACCGTTATAAGATTTCAGACTGCCCCCCTCACAGCAAGACCTGCTGTTGCAGCACTTCTGCCTCAGTTTCCCCACAACAATCTGCAGGCCATTCCTGCCATAGAGGTGACTTAGCCCCCCAGCCAGGCCACATTAGAGATTTCAAACCCTTCCAGGGTATCTAATCCAAAAACAAACAAAACACAAAACTTTTGCCTCAGTCCAAACTGACTCAACCCCTTTTTCTCAAGGAGTCTGTCTTCTCTCCTCTACTCCAAGCAGTCTTCCACTCCTGGGCCATGCTTTCACCCTTCCCAGGAGCTTTCCCATCTCTCCCCACAGCCCCTCCAGGCTTCCTTTGGGTGCCTCCTTGCTTTTTCTGGAGCAGCCACTCCCAGGTCTTCCTACCTGGAGTCTTCCACTGACCACTGCCTGCCTGCCTTGTCCCCTCCTCTAGTCCTCACAGCATCTGATCTCCTCTCCAGTCAGCACTCAGCTACTGGGCTTCCTTCCTCTTAAGTCCAACACTCAGCACAGGTGTAGCAGAGTAGGGCTAAGTGAACAGGCCCAAGGCTTCCTGGCCCTTAAAGGCCAATGACCAGTGTAGAAATATCTTGAAGCCAAAGAGCTAGAGTCTCTCCTCAGCACAGGGAAAGGGTGAGCATCTGGTCCATATATTTTTAAAATCCAGTTTCTTTATCAGGGTTACTAATAACACCATAAATTATAGAAACTGCGTGAAGTTTAATAATCCATCTATTTCTTATGTTTTTTTTCAAGACAAGAGCAGTCTAGGAAACTTTTATTTTACTTTAAAGGAATCAACAAAGAAAGAACACATATAAAGTCTACATGAGAGAGCACAGTGTGTGAGGATCCCTCTACCATGGCAGCCATTTGGGCTGACTCGCAGGGTGGTCTGTTACAGATGGGCTGGGGATCAGAAGGAGACACTTTGTTCTTAGAGGTGCACCACAAACTCCCCTCTCTCCAACCTTACATACCTACATATGCTACTCTTCTCATCACCTGTGCTATTTGCTTACTTTTGGTATTTTTGTCATCTGGACATAGGCTGCTCAGTTTCATTCTTCTTTCTACAAAAACAACAAGGAGTCTGGTGGCACCTTAAAGATGAACAGATTTATTTGGGCATAAGCTTTCATGGGTAAAAACCTCACTTCTTCTTTACCCACGAAAGCTTATGCCCAAATAAATCTGTTCGTCTTTAAGGTGCCACCAGACTCCTCGTTGTTTTTGTAGATACAGACTAACATGGTTACCCCCTGATTCTTCTTTCTAGTCAATTTCACTTTCAGCTAGGTCCTCATGGACTAACAGGATGTAATGTTTGGGTGGCAAATACTGCAGGTGGATGTTTATTATTAAAAACTGTAAAAAAATCAGAGGCATCTTTCTATTGTCCTTGAAAACCTATTATTCTGTTGTTTTGCAAAATCTTGTTTAGAGAAAACCTGAATTTGGGGTCAAGATTTTACCTATGCTCCTTTAAACGGAATGACTGGTTGGTGGCATTTAAACTTGCATTCTGGGACAATGGACTATAATTCAACATAACAGACAGTCGCTGCTTTGCCTGGCCTGGGTTAACTCAATGAGGAGACAGAATTCCCCAATTTCTCTTGCTGCCACATGAGCCTTTGAAGCCAAGGTTCAGGTCACTGGTTGCTGATGGAACAGCATGTGAGGTGCAGATGAACTGCTTGTATAATTTATATCTCTGCCTTCCTTTAGCATTCGCTGGCATGTCTCTCTCGTATTCAAGGGAAATGTTCATCTTGAAGCTGCCCTGGTACTATTAACATTATGTGAAATGAGTTACTAGCTGAAGCATCAATTTTATTGGTTCCCCCAAACAGCAGCACCCCCCACATGGAATACATAGGCCAAAGGTCACCCAGTCTTCCACAGGGACAGGCCTCAGCAGGGAGCCCTCTAATTGGCTGATATTGATCTGCAAATTGAGCCATGCTGTGATTAATTCCGGTCCAAAATCTCCTGCCACACCAAAGCAATAGGTCAAGGTTTCGAAGCTGTATCAGCTATAGCCAGGGCTTTTAAATGGAGCAGAGGTCCTTTAAGAGGCTAGTGAAGGATTGCTGCTGGTTAATACCCTCCCAGGCTGCTAATATTAACCCCTGGAACCAACTGCACTCAGCTTCATGGCTATTGCTAATAGCAGCTTAATGGCACACTAATGTCAAGCGAACAGAAGTTATCAGATTGATTCTATGATTGATGAGGGATTTATTACCACTCTGGCTTCCACTTGCTGCTCACTGGATCTTTTTCCAATTTATCATCGCTATTGACCAGAGTATATGGTTTCATAATTAATTTGGGGGAGGGAGGAGGTTAAACCATTTTTCCTGCTTCTGATTTCCTCCACATTTCACTCCCGTCAGCTCATGATGGGCTGCTGTATTTTAAGTAAAGAGCAGGAAGGATTTCACCAGCTGCCAGTCAAACTGAATTTTCAGGCATCTACAGTGCCAGAAAACCATGTCCTGTGAGTAGAGCGACTGACTAGCATGGCAGCCCAAACAATTCTGGGGTCTCCTGGGATCACTGGCCTAGATCCTCAAAGATAGTTAGGGTCCTAACTTCTGTTCTCTTGTGCTTCTCCTGTGCAAAGCACCACACTGTGTCTTACCCCTTTAGGTGCTTTGTAGCGACATAGTATATTCATTATTATTATTTTGTATTAGAGCAGTGGATAGAGGCCCCAACCGAGGTCAGGGCCCATTCTGCTAGGTGCTGCACAGACACAAGGTTTGCCTTGGATATGGGACTGGCCTTGCGAAAAAGCCAAGTATTAGTCAGGATGGGTAAGGAATGGTGTCCCTAGCCTCTGTTTGTCAGAGGGTGGAGATGGTTGGCAGGGGAGAGAGCACTTGATCATTGCCTGTTAGGTTCACTCCCTCTGGGGCACCTGGCATTGGCCGCTGTCGGCAGACAGGATGCTGGGCTGGATGGATGCTTGGTCTGACCCAGTACGCCTGCTCTTATGTTCTTCTGTTCAAGTACTGGAATATTTAATCGTGGCAAAATTCAAATGCTACTTTCTGGAAACTCCAAAAAACAACAACCCTAAGCTGTACTGACAACTAATTGCAATTATCCTGTACCTGGTAAGGGACAAAAATGCAGAATTAATCACTGATTTAGTAGATTACTTTAACAGGGAATTATAAGGCTTATACATGACATTCAGAATATATATTACACCAAAAACCTACGCTAAAAGAACATTATTAAGGTTGCAAAGTCAAACACTCAGAAGTTAGGAAATGCCACAAGTTAGGTTGCCTGTGAAATCTGATTCAGCCCCATTATGGTACAGTTTTCAATTATATGATCACATGCTATTTTTCATGGCCCCTGCCTCATTCAGGGCACAAGGCGGATGGTGCTCATTTAATGAGCAGCTCGTCAATATTTTGTTTTCTCCTCGTTCAATGAGTGGTTCCCCAGGCATTATTTAATACACATGATTCAAAACCTTCTCTGAAGACAGAGTTATTAAATTCCTTATGGGTTTTCTATGGTGCTTATCATTAGAGTATTTGAGTGCTTTGCAGTACCCCGGAGAAGTGAGGGGTGGTGTTATCCCAGTTTACAGATGGGGAACTGAGGGATGGCGAGATTATGGCCAAAAGTATCCACTAATTTTGAGTGTCCACTTTGAACACCTAGGATCTGATTTTTCAGAATATGTAGCATTATTTAGCCCTTTATATATTCAAAGCCCAGCTCTCATAGACTTCAGTTGTTGTTGTGAGTGTTCAGCACTTCTACAAATCAGTCTTCAGGGTCTCAGGTCAGACACCCAGAAAGCGAGGAAGACACAATTAGCGACCACCTCTGAAAAGTTTGGTTTAAGTGAGTTGCCCAGCACCACAGAGGAATGTTGTGGCAGGGTCAGGAATAGAAGCCAGTTCCGCCGGGCAGCTTTTAACAGCCTTAACCATCAAGTCATCCTGTCTCTTCCTGCAATCTCCTGCCTCCATCCAACTTCTGCAACAAATGAAGCAGGCAACCTTAATTCTAGCATTTCCTAGCTTCGGAGTGCTTGACTTTGCAACCTTAGTAGTGTTCTCTTAATGTAGGGTTTTTTGTGTGCGTATTTTCCTAGATTTTTTAAAAGCCAAACTGAAAACACAAAAAATTCAATCATATGGCCCCATATTGACATCTACATGGGTGTTCAGCAGGGTTGGGACCTTTAGAGTCCTCACACAGACCTCTGCCACTGGAGCTAACTGAGTAACTGATGGCAGAAGTAGGTTATCATCCTCGACGTGGACCAGTATTAGAGGGGGATGGGACACGTTGCCAGTGGATTGCACAGATACTGGCTGACAGCAAAGGGGTGGTGAGACTCAAGGGATGCTGGGTTCTACTCCAGGTTCTGGAGAGGAGGGTGGTGTAATGGGCACAGGCTCTTCTTCCCACTTCCCTTTCAGCTATCCCCTCCAACCCATCTTTGTCCTAGTCCTGTCTCTTCCTATCCATCACTCCTTGTCCTATTCCCTGTCTCCGCTTCTCAGCTCAGTCCTGGTCTTCTTGCCTAGCAAGTCATAGTCTTATGCTTCTAGGCTTCCCACCCAGCCTCCCTCTCATTCCACACTACAAGTCCCAGTCTCCTTGACCAACCAGTCCATGTTCCCCAACGCCACCCCACCCTCTGTCTTCTTGCCCAACCAGTCCCAGTCCCTCATTTTTGGCTCCTCATGCAATCTGTCTCTTGGTTTTGGAAACAGCCGGACTGTTTTGGCTGAAATTTTCCCAAATAATTCAGCCTGAAGCAGACCCCTGGAATGGAAAATTTCAGCCTGAACAGTTAAAGTTTGGCAAAGTTATATGCAATTGAAAACAGGGTCCCATAATGGGAAGTGTCAGGCAACGTTAATAATCGGTGGTGCTCCGAGTCCTGCCTATAATCATAACACTAACTTGTGCTGTGCAGAAATTTCACTCTTCCTGCTGAGCTAATTGTAGATAAAAATCTTATTAGCTTTAATTAGCCCCAATGGCACCACTCATGCCAGTAAAGTTAAGCACGTGCCGTAAATGTTTGCAGGAGATTGTAGAATGTAAGCTGTTCCAGGCAAGGAATGTCCTTTTGTTATGTACAGGGCCTAGCACAATGGGGCCCTGTTTGGGGACCCAAAGTGCTACTGCAATACAAGAAAGAAAGAAAACTGTATGTTCAAGGTTAACAGCTAATATACAGATAGCACTTGTATGGTGTATACTGTGGCAATGAAATAACTGCTCTAGCTTGTGTTACTGGAGGTGCTATGGTGATGGGGGGTCATATAACTATTTACAGTAGATGGACAGATTAGATTAGTTTCCTGTAGTAACACACATACATTGTTCTATCACAGTGTCTGTAAAGAATCACATAAATACCTGTGGGTAGAGTAGATCTGGATGGTGCCAGTTTAAAATGTTTTGCTCACTTGCTAGCCCCCCCTTTCATCCTCCCCCCCTTTAATTTATTCAGCCTCTTCCTCTGCTGGTTACCAGGCCACCATAATAAACACGGTTTTGTTCTAGGACACTCGTGGTGCTTGTGTGTATTACTGTGTAAAAGATGGGGTAAAGAGGCCAGGTATTGCGGGGGCAGGGGGATCCCTGGAACCTCAAAGCAAATGCAAGGGCTAATTTGGATTTGAGTTCTGTTTTATCGGAACCATCAAATTTCAAAGGATAGGGGATAAGAGATTCATGTTTTGGCCCAATCTATCGGTATAAATAGAAAGCAGACAAAACCATTGGTGACTCAGGGCAGCAGAGTTTCTTTCTTATAAGCAATATTGCTGGGATTGTTAAAGCTGAGCATGGTCTGCGCAGAACTAGATGACTCACATAGAATCATAGACCTGGAAGGGACCTCGAGAGGTCAAGTCCAGTCCCCCACATGATGCTTCCTGGCAATTCCAAGGCCTTGCTCAGCTCTTTAGGAAAGAATCACTAACATAAGAGCTCCATGAAAACTTCTGAAAAGTCCATTAAATAAATAAATGAACAAACCAAAAGTTAATGACTTATCCATGGACTTATCCCTGAGTTGAATGGAAACTCAGCAGTTTGCTATAACCTGCACAAGGCATTTTAGTGGGAATCCGCCACACCACCGCAGCTTCAGGTTTTGACTAGCTCACTTTCCTTATGGTTGCAGGAACGACTGGCATATTTCACAGGTGTGTTGTCCTTAGGCACGTGAACTTGCTTCCCATACACTTGTATCGTTCTGGTTAATTTCAGTAGTAATGTGATCATGAAACCACTCAATCTTTTCTCTCTCAGAAAATTTAATCCTGACTGGTTCCTCAGTTCCTATTATCATACAGAAGAGTATGTTTTACTGAGAGTGTGTAAAAATGGAAGGGGGGGAGTGTATTTTTATTATGCTCTGAGCATTAGTGAATGATTCCAGGCCTATGGAAAACGCTCTGATATGAAATGACTGGACAAAAATGTGCTTAACTATTGGAACTGTTAGCTGGCTTTTCCCTGTGCTCATCCCTTTGGAAACATGGGAGATCTGATCTGAATAAGTCTGGTCTCGCTAGATGCTCATAACATGCTATTCTATGTAAACATGAACAACATAAAAGAGCACATTTATGAGAGCACCTATTTTTCAGACCAGAAACTCAATCAAACCAAGGGTGATTTTCCCCATTAATCCAGCATATGAAATCAAAGATTTTGAGGGTGGCAGGAAACTCTCAGGCTGCAGAGGGGAAGCATGGCAAAGTGGCAGTGACATGGAGGAATATATTTGAGAGAAAGGAACGAAGAGACAGGAATACTCTAAGGCCCCAGTCTTGCAGTGAGCTCTGCTCAGGGTGTGTACTAATATTAATAGCAAATAATGGCCTGCTCTAAGTTTGGCAATAGCAATGCCTTCTGCTAGCCAGGCACCTCATGAAAACAATGCGTACTGCAAGTCCTCTTCTGCAATCCAGCAATCTAATACCTATCGTCTATGGAACTTGGCAGGGCTTCTCTATGGCACAGTTTTATTGATCTACCTGCTTCTTGTTTTCAGCAACCAAGGAACACGGGGGAAGTGATTGACGGGGGGAGAGCGGGAATGCACGGAAGCCTCACTAGCAAGGATGTTTTCTGACTGGTGTTAACAGCTGAGAGGTGACCAACGCCATCTCTGTAACAAGCAAACAAGGGAACATGAACTGCCACCCTTTCAGCTATAAGAGCTCTCCAGTTACACTTTAATAGCTTGCAGTGAAAGTCAGTAACATAGCTGAGCTCAAATCAATGCAGATGGTTTTTGAGGAGGGAGGGGAGCAAGATAAGTAGGAGAGGCAGTGGGGGTATCTAAGCTAGAAATAAGGTTGCAATTAACCTTAACTCTCCCAGGCTCTCAAAGTATCAGGTCATTGCCAGATTCTCTCTTCCATTCTGCGAATTGGGAGCATTTTGCTGTGAATATGGATGATCAGAAATCCTATGAGATGACAAGTACACTGATGGCTAAAGGCACCCTTCCTGAAGGGCTGATGGTTATGGTATGTTTAATAACAAACCAAGATCTTCCCTACGTTGCCTATATTTTACAAGTCATCAGCTTTACAGTGACATGGGAGCAGTGCCACAGAATCATACCGGAAAATATGCTACGTTGCTTTATCAACTGAAATCTGGGGAGGTTTATTTTGTCTTGAAAATCCCTTTCTTACAATCTCGTCTCATCAGAGAACCACACCTGATCAATAATTAAAATAGAGAAGGATAATCTCATGAAAACCTTTTCCAAATGCTCCAAGTAAAATTCATTAGCTACTCCACTCGCTGTGCCACTCATCACAATGTTGTGAGGTCCCCAATGTACAGTAATATGTCGGTGGCGTCTTTACGCTGTAAGCCCTGCAGAGAATTGGAGACAAGAGTCTTTGAGAGCATTAGTCATCGGCATTCCCCTCTGGGATCCTGCTTCACCTCCAGCTTTGATTGCATCATTTGTGAATGTGTGTATAAGACAGAGAAGGAGAGCGAGCGAGATGGATGAGAATTTTTCCGGTCACATCCACAGAATCCAGGGAATCTAGAGCAAAATCCCACAGATTGATTCAACTGTCAATTCTAGTTAAAAAACCACCAGAGTAAAACACAGAAACGGAGAGGCCTTGTTTCAGTGGACTCCAGCTCAGAGATCAGGTGCATTCCATTATGAAACATGAAAAAGCGGCAACACAGTTGGTCTCTCCGTGGAGGGTGCCAACCAAGCTGACTGTTAGGACTTAGTTCAACTAGAACAACTCTTACTGCCACAGGATTCCGGCTACACCACTGCTCTCTCCTGACCCAGTTACAAATGGGTGGGATTTTCAAAAATCACTCAGGTTTAGCCTAACTGTTCTCCCACTGAAGCAATAGTGACACTTCCACTTACGTCACTGAGTTGGGCCAGCACTGAGCCCCTACGAAAGTCCCACCAAATGTGGTTAAAAGTTACATGGTTAGTCTGAGACTTTAGCTCAGTAATGGGGACATGGTTAGGTCCAGGGTACAGTACAAATTTGAACCGTGTTGTAACTGGGACATGGGGCAACAATAGCATTGTAACCTTTATAATCCCCTGACTTGGCTGCGGTTAGTGATAGGGGCTGAATGTGGTTGTGGTGTCCTTTGGTACGATTCAAGGTGTTGATACTGATTTCCAAGAGTCAAATTACCAGCAAGTCGTACATGTGGGCAAAGTACAGCTTATATGCTCTTTGCACATACACAGGATGAGATATAGTTTCAAAGAGCCATGTTTGCCTCTAGGCCAGCTGAAAGTTAAGGTAGATCTGTGCATGGCCGTAGACTAGAGATTTTGGCTGTGTAACTAGCACTGGGATTTTGAAAACGGGCTTCTACTCTTCGGCCATACAGCTGCTTCTTCCCTGTGGCAACTGCAAGACAGTGCCACTTTATCACTTTTTTGTAGCTACTTCAAGGTATATTAAAATGAGGTCCTGGCAGCTCATTGCATGGACACAAATGAAAGAAGCTTAAAAATATTTTTGACCATATACTGGCCAGGGACAGGACAGATGTTGCAAGGATTAGCAGGTGCAGGTTGGGCCAAGTTTAATACAAAGCACATAGAGCTGGTAAAAAAATGTTTTTTTTCCCCAGCAGAAATTAAAATACCAAAAAATGTTGGTCAAATGCCAAAATATTTGATTTGGAAATGCTGCTGCAGTGTTTGATGGGAGCTGCAGTTCTGGTGCCTCAAACTCCCATTCTCCTCTATAGAACAGACTCCCTGGTCAGAATAAATCTCCAATGAAGCAGCATGGTCTCCCCATTTGGAGAAGGGAGGTAGTGCATCATGGGATTCCCTGGCCATGGTGCATCATGGGAGATGTAGTCTGGATGGAGAACCTGGGGAAAAAAACAAACCCCAAATTGCCAATTTTTTTAAAAACAAAAATTAAAATGTTTCATTTTCTTCAAAATTTGTCATGGGAAAGTAGTTTCCTGACCAGTTCTGTTCACAACCAATAAGCAGACCAAGTCCACTGGTTTGCCTGACCCATCCATTTGCTTTATCAGCTAAGGTCACAAGCACTGTACCACTTTATTCCCAACCATCTCAGGCATTTTGTCAATAGTTACTGAGATGTCCACAGCATGAATCAAATTAATAATGTGATCAATATTAGCCATGAAAGCCTCTGGTAGGCGGTTGTCATGCATTTGACTAGATTTTAGCTTAGTGTTTATGGAATGTTTTAATTACTGGTGCATCCTTATAGAAAAGTCTTCTCAAAAGCCTGTTTTACATTAAATCCACATTGCAACATGGTCTGAGTAAACTGACGCACCACATCTTTCTGAAACCCATTGCAATTGTTTGTCCTCTCTTACTTAGACTATGATTCTTAATACCAGGTACAGTGTTTATTAGTGGAAATCAGTGGGCAAAAAAAATGTTTTAGTGACTTCAATGAAATTTCTCACTGTAGTAAGTTCTATAGCCAGTATTAATAGTTTTCAGGATCAAGCCATTAGATTGCAAACCCTTCAGCGCAGGGAGTGTGATCAAATCCAAAAAGAGATTGATGGTTAAGGTACTGAATCGGGAGTTAACAGAACTGGATTCATTTGCTGGTTTTACCACAGGCTTCCTATGGGATTGGTATGTCACTTCGTCTTTGAAATGGGAATCACAATACTTCCTGTAAAAGGTGAGCCATCATCCGCAGTGCTGCCTAGTGGTCAGGCAGGGGTTTCCAGTTCCCCCCTCCTGCACTGCAGGAGCGGGGGCTGGGGCTTTGAATAATCAAGGTCAGTCCTAGTAGGTCTCCCACCTTGGATGGAGGCCCCTGGTGCTGTGCTGTCGGCTGGGGGCGAGGTAGGGGAGATGAGCTCGGTGGAGATGGTGGACCTTTAGTCCAGGGCCCAACGACAGGTGGCTACACACAGCCCCTTGGTTTGTCAAGCTGCCGCCTTCCCTGGACTACTTCCTACCCTGGCACCCGGCCAACTGCATCAGGGTAAAGCCCTTCTCTCAAATCTCTGACCTGCACACTCAGTCGCTTCTCTCCTTCCTAGGCTCTCCCCTGGTCCGTGTAGTGAGGCTTCAGCCAAAGTGCCCGTTGACCCTCAGAGCTCAGGGCTGCCATCTGCTCCCGTCCATTGCCTGCCTCCTTCTGAGCTGTTTCTCTCCCCTTTTAAAGCCCTGCCTGCAGCTTGTGCAGGCCCTGTAGGCAGGGCTGGGCTGATGTCTAGTAATAATCGAAAATGCTGTGACCTTGGCACACGGGGCCGTGTCTTTTTTCCTGTTTATTTGTTGTTACTGGTTCTTCTATAATATAAGTGTTGGGTAAGGTAAGTTCAGCCATACACGTTCCAGTCTTCTCACAGATAACGGGCATAGTTACACGGTACACCAAGAGTCCCTTATCATTCATCTCTTCTACAGTAAAATCGTCATTGTGTTCAGTGGCACGTTCTTCTGCTGAGTTAGATCTCTGTAGCTTTTTGACTTGATGACATTCATTAGTCCAGGGATAGTTCTTTATAGAAAAAAAAAAAACATACTAAGGCCTTGCATCAACAATGCATGATTAAGAGCAAGCCGTGTTGTCTGCAGTCACCAGCAGTGAAGGTTAAGAATTCTCTTTCACTCTTAAAAATCCCTGGAACAAATACCGGCAGCTTTTTGTCAGCTTTTCCTAAAAACTAACACTGTGCCTGGATTAAAATAATGCTGTATCAATGGATGCTCTTACAGAGCAGATGAAATAGCACCAGATCTGAGCCAAGTTAAAATCAAAAGGAGAAAAAAACATTTTTAAAAGCTATTCATCTAGCGAGGAAGGCTTCAACGTTAAAATGGATGATACGAGCAACAAATGTTGCCCTCCAGTGTTTCCCCAGAGTGGCACTGGCTGGCAGATAGGATGGCACGGCTTTTTAACTCACATACTCTAGGATCTTGCAGGCATGAATTTCGACGTATCATTGCTATTCATTTCACACCAGTGGGGAATGAATGGTTAAAACATGGAGCCATATGTCTGAATGTGTCGTTGTGCTTCCCAGGTGTGGTGTGATGTTGTGAAGACAGATAGGTTTATTGACAATGCCATTATTCTGACAGTTATTTTGGCCTTTGGATCAAATCCTCTGGTCTCCTAGTGCACACGCGATCTCACTATGGTAACACTGAATGCTCACTTATTACCTATCATGAGGTGCAAAAGAATCTGGAAGAAATCCATGATGAGACAATTGTTGTTTTTCCCTTTACAGCTTACACTAGCTGCTAACCATGGTAGTGTGACGATGGCCCAACAATACCATTTTTTATATGGTCGTTCAGACTGTACCATGGTAGATTTCCCTCCCCCATCACCTAATCTATGTGACAGCCAAGAATTAAGTGAATATTCATCACCTTATTGGACCCTCCCCTGTTGGTTGACCTCATTCTGATGCTTTCCTCTTCCCGTCCTCAACCAAGCGGCATAAAAATGAACAACAAATTATCCAGCTTACTATATTTTTGCCACTGTGCAAGCCCCCGCCCTTAGAAAGCACACATTGTAGGGTCTTAACCACAAAACTATCCTTTCAGACAAAGCAAGGTCTTGTGGGCCAGACACTGGCCCGAGACTCAGGAGGTCTGGGTTTAATTCTTGGCTCTGCCACAGACTTCCTCTGTGACCTTTGACAGGTCACTTAATTCTGAGTTCCTCATCGGCATGATGGGAGTGAGAAGATTGCATCCCTGGTCTGTTTAGACTTTAAGCTCTTTGTGCCAGGGAGCATGTCTCACTACATCTCTGTACAGTGCCTAACACAACGGGGCCCTGATTGCAGGTGGAGTCTCCGAGCACTGCCATAACAACAATAACACGACACTGACTGTCATGTGGCCATAGGAGACACCAGCTAGTGTGTTCAGCTGTCTGCACAATCCAGTTTAACGGCCTGCCTCAGGAAGAGCTGGTGCTGCGGGGAGTGTCCATTAAGATCTCTCTTGCCAGCTGACCACTAAGCGTCCCTAGGTGTTGCTAGTGCATATGGACAGTGCCCGTGTGCTTGCTGCCTCCTGGAAGGGGGGGCTTCACGCTGAGGGAGGCTGACGAGGATGAACGGGAGGGATGAAGGTAAAGAAAGTTGAACAATATTGGTTAGTGACAAACTAACTTTCCCTGGGGTGCGACTGTTTCACCAGCCTGCTCCCACCATCCAGGCGCCTCCTGGCTATTCCCCAGCTGTCAGCTCCGTACCTGCCTGGTGCTGCTGATGCTCTCCAGCTCAGTGCTACTCCCTTGGGCCCTTGCCTGGCTTGTCAGCGGGCTGCGTCAGCATCACACCACAGTCTCTCCCGTTAGCCCAGAGATCAATGTCTGACAGATCCAGCCCTCTCTCCCCTCTGCCGGGGGCCAATGAAAATCAGGGGACGCTTTCCGTTACAAACGAAAATGAAATAAATGAGCACAAGGCTGCAGCGGGAGCCTGTGGAAAGTATTTTTATGATCTTTACGATCACACCCCCCCACTCCACCCCTTTAACTTTTCCCCTTTCACTCGCCCAGTCTCCACAGTGCCCAGAATGCAAAATGAAGGGCTCAGACATAGCAACCGACATGGCAAAGGACAGCAGCTTTCGCTGAGAGGAGCAAAACGGCTGCTTCCAAAGGGAGCGACAAAGCGGCTGTGAAATGTTCGTGTCTGCTAAGAAGCGATGCTTCCCCGTTGCCAGGCTTCCTAAGGAAGAGGGATCAGCCAGACCCCGCTAAACAGCTCTGGGCAAGGCAGAGGCAGGGACCAGGGGAATCTGAGCATTAAGGGACAGGTGCAGCTCCATGGTAATCCGAAGAAAACAGGGAAGAAGGGTGATTGGAGATCAATAGACTGGAGATCAAAAGACTGCTAAAAAGAAAGGCATAGAGTCTTTAAAGGGCATTTTGTTAAGGGGGGGGGAGGGGGACATTCGTCTAAGACCTGAATAATGCAGCAGGAGACACTAGTCCAGGCCTTGAAAGCTTTCCTTACATGCCAGCAGAATCTATCATTCTCCCAGGTTAGCTCGGGGATGGCTACGTGGTCCAGAGGTGGGTTATGGGTGTGCATGCGGGAAGGGAAGCGGGAAGATTGGGCTGAACTCAAGCATACTCAGTGCTTCCACAGGGTGCCAGGCACAAAGAGCAGCCCAGATGCCAATCTGATTCTCCCGCTGGCATCAGGGTGAGCTTCCCTCCTGGTCCAGCCGAGGGACTGGATGAGGGGGCAGCTCCCTGTCCCGTCTTCTCCACCAGCAGAGAGGTAACGCAGGTCCCAGCTCCCTCCCTAAGGCACTGGGCCTGTGATCCCCCAAATCATGCTGCCAGCCCTGGGGCACAATGGAGCTGACTAAAGTGGGCCCCGTTCCAGAAAAGCATGCCATGAAATGAGGGAGAAGTGGCTCTTAGCTCCAGCAAGGCCAGAGGAAAGATTCTCCAGCTCTCTGCTCTCCTTTTAACTGCATGTGCACGGGTTTTAATGCCGCTTTCGTCTTCATCCAGGAAGCCTCTCCTGTCCTCCCTTCCCCCAGGTTGATCTCTCTATAAAACCGACATTGATGGTGTGTGTGTGTGTGCAGAGCCGGCTCCAGGCACCAGCCCACCAAGCTTGTGCTTGGGGCGGCACCTGGAGGGGGGCGGCGCGGCGCTCTGGCCGCCGGGGAGAGCGGAGCACCAGCCTGGCTCTCCGCTCTCCTCCCGGCGCTCTGGCCGCCGGGGAGAGCGGAGCCCCGACCGGGCTCTCCGCCCTCCCCCCTGCTCTCCGGCCGGTCGGGGAGAGCGGCTGGTGGCCGCGCTCTGGGGGAGGCTGTGCGGGGCTTTTTTGCCTGGGGCGGCAAAAAAGCCAGAGCCGGCCCTGTGTGTGTGTGTGTGTGTGTGTGTGTGAGAATGTTATTCTGAAGTAATAATGTCAAGTTCATATTTATCTACTTATTTCTGCTGCGTCACTGTCTTGTTGGATCAATTATCTCCTGGCTGGGAAAGAGCTGACTCAGAGCTAAATCTGGCTCATTGCTCTACCTGCAGTACGATAGCCTCTCCTAGGAATGTTGATACGCTTAAAACCCTGCAATCTCTCTCTTGTACACAGTGTGTACATAAATATAACTGCGGTGGCAACTTCATTATTAAGGCTGTAACAAGCCTTCCAGGCTAAGTCGGATTTTGATTGTTCCCTCCGCCGCCCTTGATAGTTCTCAAAGCAAATCCAATCCCCAGTCTCACTTGTGGTCTCTTGTGTAGTCAATGTCTTTTCCCTCTGTTTTGAGATGAATTAGATAAAGAACGTTAGAGACTGGAGAGTCAGGAAAATGACAGATTTTTCATGTTTGAAGAGCCGTCCAATGTGCAGGTTTTGTTGTTGTTTTTTAATATCTCAAAAATAGCTTGGTCAGGAAACTCCACATGGGTTTCATTCATCTGAAATCCAGGTGCACAAGGGCCTCTGCATATTGCGGGGAAGGTTTCATGGTTAATTTTAGAATTAATTGCTAGGGGTTTTGAACCTTCAGGAATCATGGGGTGAGGTTCTCTGGCCTGCGCTATGCCATAGCTACGTTGGTCAGGGGTGTGGAAAAGAACACGCTCCCCAGTGAGGTATGCTGACGCAGTGTAGACACAGCTATAGCAACACACTCCTCCTGCCTCCCTCCCACCCCATCCCAGACCCTCCCCCCCAATCCAGGGCATGTGAGGGGATCTCCACAGCAGTCGAGCTGAGGGAATCTCCCCCAGCCAGAAGTGGGGATTTTAGGGCCCCTTTTATGCCACACTCTCTGTGACTCTCTCAGTCTCTCAACAGCCCCTAAAGCCCTGCAGACTTTTTAAAGTCTCATTTAGTTTGCAACCACCTTCCACTGTTGACTTTGCCCTCTTGTTCTTATCCTCTTATGGGGCTCAGTATGGGCTCAATGCAAAGGCCCCAGAAGTCAATGGAAAGTCTCTCACTGACTTAAATGGGCCTTAGATCAGACCCTAAATCCATAATAAGACTTTAAGGAATATCTGATCGGGTTCTCAGATCTGACTTAGCAGAACCTGCAGGGTTTAAGCACTTTTAGATCCTTCAAAAGTTATAGGCTCCCCCCCCCCCCAATAGATTTAAACCTTCCCCACTATGTAGAGTCGCCACATGCCACTTCAGGACAATCAACCACACAGACAAATCACAAAGCCAAGGTAACAGAGATGCAACAAAGTCATATCCACCATACCAAGTTCAATGAACTCTATAACTCTCTCATTCTCCCTCCTGATATGGATCAGATGCTCCAATAACTCCATGCAATCACAACCCCCATCTTCACCCATCCATTAATTAAATAATGGCCACAGACCCTGGACTACCTCATTTGCCAAAGTAAAACAGACTCTTAATGACTATCCTTATTGTCCATGCAGAGTAAAGGGGAGATGACAAAAACTGGAAAGCAATTTTGCTCACTATCGCAAAATTGACTCTACATCATGTCAGGTGTTGCATTTCCTGCCTCTCCTGATTTTAGGTGACATTCTCCTGGCCGGGTTTGTAGGCAGAGTACATACAGCTTGGTTGTTGAATTCCCAGAAATTCTAAAAATCTATTAAAAAAACCTTTTAATAAATAAGGCCTTTTTTTATCCAATGAACTCAAAGCACTTCAGTAACTATCATTAGCAGAACCGATGGAAATTTTCTGAATTTAGATTTTTCAATTACATTTTTTCATCCAAATTTAGAATTTCAACCCAAAATGGGAGGATGCGTTTTTTGCAAAAAATTCTCATAGCAAACTAATCCTGACTTTTGGCCAGCTATGGAGTTGGTCAACATTTTCAGAATTTTAAATTAAATAAAAAAAATTAAAATTGAGGGTTGAAATGTTGAGTTTCAGTGAAAAATAGAAATACATTTTTGGTGAAATTTTTTCAACCAGCTCTAATCATTATCCCCCTTTTTACAAAAATCAGTTGGTCCTTATACACAGTCATTAATGAAGATTACATAACAGAAACAGAAACTCCCAGGAACGGTGCACCTCAGCAACAGCAGATACACTCCTCCCCAAACAGAATATAAACTAAAAAGGATAGCCCCAAGGTCAATCTACATAACAGATAGAACCATGCTAAGCGTAGCCATACTCTGAAATGCTCATCAACCACAATAATAGCTAACATGACCTAACAAGTCCACACAGCCTCATTTTTGATGGCACAACTATGTTGGCCTGTCTATTCTTGAAGGGTCATGCTGCATAACTGTATTTGTACCAGTGCATTGCAGAAAAAGAATGGCGGGGGGAAGGGGGACGACGGGGGGACGGAGTCTGAGAGTGAGCAGGGAATGTGATACCAACAGCATACTTATTTTACAGTGAGGTTTATTCAAGCTCAGGCTAAAAGTCAAATCCAGCAGTCTCTGCTTGACCTCGTCCCTTTTCCAAGCATATTATTCAACCAGGTCCTATCATCCATCCAACCTACTGATCCTTAGCGATACACCATGACAGGAGTTTCCCCTGAATTCATGAACATCACAGAGAGAGAGCAGACAGTTGGCATTTAAGAGGAGCTGATTTAGCTGCCTGGTTTATTTGTTTTGCATTCACTGCAAGGATATGCTCCTTCCTTTGCATGTGTCACCAAGTTCCCAGGGGAATATCTGAAGCAATTTACAAACCTATCCTTTCCCTGTTGCTGAGATCCTCTCACTACCGACTTTTCTTTTATGCAGGAGGAATCAACCTTTTAGGACCCAGGAACCATCTACTCTAAGTCATCTTTAATGTCACTTCAAGAGCTGTATATACTTACATTTATACGTAGCCCAGAGTGAAACCCCAAGAGAAGCTATGCCTGAGCACATATTGTTCAGGGTCTGCAAGGGGATTTAAATAGGTTGGCTGCAGGAGAAAGCTCTTTTATATATGTATATAAAATGGAAACTAACTTTGGATAACCTTGTCACAAAGAGAGACCGGAACCATTCAATGATTCCTCTTCTCTGCCTTCAGATACCATGATACAATAGTATGAATAGCTCATAGTGAACATTTTAAAGCAAGGATTCCAGATTTGCCTTTCTTTTAGATTCAGTAGATCAGTTACAATAGATAGATAGATAGATAGATAAACCTAAAATATGGAAATCTTGATTTATTTATTTAAGGTGAACTGAAATGGAAAATGCAATTTTTATTATACAACTATTATAAAAATGCAGTTACTAAGGATTAATAACTGTGTAACAGATATGCTAGCATCTACATACAATATAGATCTATTGTTTTACATTAATTTATGCAATATTAACTATTGTTAGTGTTACCTATTGCATTGTGTGTTATGTAAATACATGCGCTTTCAAAACTGCTATTTGTTTAATATGCAACGGGTCCAATGGAGTCACGGAAAGCAAAAATTTGGCCCAGCAATTGAAAATCAAAATTAAATGCATGAATGGGAATTCTTCTTTTACATATGTGCTAATGCAGAGCAGATCCATTTAGAATAACATCTTAATTGCATATTAGTATGGCAAATGCACCATTCATCTGTAGTAGGAACAATACTGTGTACTAGATTTCCATGTCTCAGCTTCCAGAGATGTACTTTTGTATTTTCCCTGCACTTTGCTGCTTATCCTTTAGGCTTGGTGGATTTTAAATTGACCCTTGTCTTTTGAGATAAGAGAAAATAATAGGCTGAGTGGAAAAAAGCAGGCTGTGTTGACTAGCCATTTTGATTTGGGGAGAAAAAGGAAGATACCAAAGGGACAAAAGCAAAGCCTCTGTTTTCTAAGCAAAATGTAAGCAGTCAATTTCAGTGCCGTCTTAAAATAGGTTCAGGTAGCTACCTTCCACAGCCTAGCATAATCAGTGTTACTTAATCGAAACATGAATGGATGGAAGGATTTCCCCCAGAATGGATTAGAGAGTCAGGAGAAAAACAAAATCCAGCAGAAATCCTTTTAGTCATTTTTATCAGGGTTAGATTTTCACATCTCAAATTTCCAGTGGCAGTTTGCTTGGATAATCTCAGATTAGTTTGTGGCTCTGTATGTTTCCCCCCCGCCAAAAAGTGAATTTTGCAGTGACAGAAGAGTAGAACAATTATTTTGGAGGATGGATGTGACATCTAAATAATAAATAAATAATAATAATAATAATAAAAAAAAGAGTTAATCTAAAAACAAGCAGTTTAGAGCTTTGGGGATGTTTTCCCCCTTTTCATTATGCATTATTCATATTAGACAAGGTGACCAAATGTATAATCTTCCTGTGCCACATATTCAAAGACATATGCTAGTGCCTCTCAGTGAAAGCCGAGGTGCAAGTAGCAATTATTTTCTAAACACTCTTATAAAGTGGGCAAGTTTGGCTCCCGGGATGCAGCTTAATTTACTCTCCATAGTAACTCTGTGCATGCATCTAATACAAGCCACTCCAGTGTGTGGTGGTTGGACTCCAGTGCGTGTGCTCAGTGCTTTGGTTTCTCATGCACTGTTTAAGAAATGTGTTTTGCATCGATTAGATGTTCCTATAGAAGAGCTGGCGAATGAATGACAGGCCATTTTTAAATTATTTACAGCCTTGGCATTTTACTGAAAGCAAATCGTCAACTAAATCTAGTTTGTTATCCTTACAGCCATTGGGTTCATTTCTCCTGAGCACAGCAACTGCGATAAAGATCATCTCCTCAATTTATTGCTTTCTTGATTTGATAAATACATTTCCTGCAAGAAACCCCTCACAGAGGGTGTTTAGCTAAATCAGTCCCCAACCTTCATTTTTGCAACTACATGTGCTATTTCCCTTTCTTTCTTTCTACAGATGTTGCTTGTTTTTAATCTTCTATACTCTATAGGACACATGGATTTTTCCACCCCAGTTCTTTTCTTTAACCTCTCCATTGACAGGCAGTGGACTAGGTGCATGGGGGAAACACATTTCTCTCAGTCAGTCAGACATTTCCAGTATCTTTCATGGCATTCTAGTCTCATGAGTGAATGCTCTTTAGAGACTGCCAAGGGGACACAGGAATGATGTATGGCTAGCATGGAAGGGGTTAAGCATGCCACCATTCCTGTTATTCGTGGTGTTTTTATTTTAGAACATGCCTCGAGGTCAGTCAATTTGCAGCTCAAGGTTCAGGGTCAGATGGAAGTAATTTTGGAATGTGATTGAGATATAGAGTCAAGGCTCTTTTTTAATAGGTACGTTGGACACTGATGGGTACTATCATTTCCAGAACAAAGAACCATCCAGTGGACATAACTGCCAGCAAGTAGATGCATTCAGACTAACTGGGGGCGAAAGCCTGTTCTGCAGCAATGAGGAATTCTAACGGATGTGCATTGTTCCTCCACTTAAAATCTGAGGCCTGGTCTACACTGGGGGGGGGGGGGAGAAGGGCTCGATCTAAGTTACGCAACTTCAGCTACGTGAATAACATAGCTGAAGTCGACGTACTTAGATCGACTTACTACGGTGTCTTCACTGCGGTGAGTCGACTGCTGCCGCTCCCCCGTCGACTCCGCCTGCGCCTCTCGCGGTGCTGGAATACAGGAGTCGACGGGAGAGCGCTTGGGTATCAATTTATCGCGTCTAGACTAGAAACGATAAATCTCCCCCCGCTGGATCGATCGCTGCCCGCCGATCCGGCGGGTAGTGTAGACATACCCTGAGACAGCAGAGAGGTCCTACACTGACTGAAACCAGAGAAATTCAGGTCACTCAGATACACTAAAGCCTGCAATTAACTAATGCTAAGGACTTCACAGACACCGCTGGAGGCAAGAATGCAGAGTTAAGGCCTGCATTATGCCCCTAACTCATATGCAGTTATTTAAAAAGCGAAACTAAAAAGGGCATATTCTCAGCAAGAAGAAGGTGTCAGCTTTCATCTAATTTTTGGTCCCAGTCTTAGCATGCAATCCTGTCCCCAGCCCAGTGTCTCAGTAACAGGGCGGAGTACTGGGGACTTCTGCAGGGGTTGGGTGTGCACAGAAGGAATCCTGGGATGGTCAATGGATGTGTGTAGTCAATGATCCACTGGCTATGCCATTATTCTGGCCTAGCCCTACAACTCCCCTGCACCCCAGGGCACAGTGAGCCTTAAAGACACACATTTCCAGTGTCCTAGGGACTGATCCAATGCCCGCTGAAGTCAATTGGAGCTGGGCTTGCTGAGCACATCTGAAAATCAGGCCACTTCTATTTAGAAGCCTAAATACAGCCATAAGAGCCTGACTCAGCGTCTGATAATGTTGGCAGCCATCCACTCACAAAAAGTATTTTTGTCTTCTTGTACGTTGTATACTCACTGCATTACTTGTGCATGCACACACACAATTAAAAAGCAGAAACAATTTTTGGGGTGAAATCCCATTGTTCCTAGGCTGGGTCTCCTTTGCCAAATTTGAGACCACAGAACATACACAATTCATCTACTTGCATCTGAAGAAGTGAGGTTCTTACCCACGAAAGCTTATGCTCCCAATACTTCTGTTAGTCTCAAAGGTGCCACAGGACCCTCTGTTGCTTTTTACAGATTCAGACTAACACGGCTACCCCTCTGATACAATTCATCTAGTTTCCGTAAGCACTTATATGGCTCTATTACTGTAGTATCTGAGCAACTCACTGTCTTTGCTGCAGTTACCCTCATAACCCCCCTGGGGAGGTAGGGCAGTGCTATTAGCCCCATTTTACAGACAGGAAGCTGAGGCACAGAGAGATTAAGTGACATGCCCAAGGTCACACAGGATGTCTGTGGAGGAGCAGATTCTTGACTCTGGGTTTCCTGAGTAGCAGGCTAGCACCCTAGTAACTGGACCAACCTTGCTTTTGCTAAATGCAGAAGTAGGAAACAGGAAGGTACAAGGTCCTCAATTTCCATGCAGTTACAGGAAAATGGGGTCCACTCCTTGGGGTATTGGCCAGGACACGCTGACTCAGTACATCCCCTCAGCAGCTTCCAATAGAATTTAAAGGTGCTCCCCCTATGGCTAAAACTGCAGCGGTTGAGCTGCTTGCCTTCTCTTGGGGTGAATTTCTCCTAGTGTGCAGAGAGATTAACTGGCAAAGGAGGTAGAAGTTACACCTCCCGGAGTCGACTTGGGTGAATCTGACCCAACCAGCCATTCAGACACCGAACGCACCAAGTGACCAGGAAACAGATTTATCAGAGTGGTGCAAGGTTGTTTTTTTTTTAAAGAAAGTTAATAAATAAAGATGACAAAACTTTTTTGAATGGTGGATTGATGCTGACAGGCTTCCCAAAAGAAGTGTGAGGAAGCTGTCAATGTGCCCAAAGCGAAAAAGAGCAGGAAAGGAGCCCTTGTCATTCCTTTCAGTGCCATGTACAGATGGTTTTTAGGCAGCTACTCGCAAGGCGGAATAGCTTTGTTGGAAAGTCACCTGGGATTTAAACCAGATTGACAAAGTTCTCCTGTGCATCATTGCAGGACCTACTGCGATCTCCTCGCCTGACTGGAGTGCATGCTGTGGAGTCAGCGGCAATATGCTTCCAGTGTCACCTGTCTCTATGTTTGGTCTTATTTTATCCATTGCGGTTTTCACTTTTCACTGCTATTAAGGTTTGCACCAGTGGCATTTCCCTTAGAATGTCACCCTCACATCTATCAGGAAAATAGTCCTTTAACAAATCTGCCTCGGCAGGAGTACACATAGCAGGTCGGTTCAACTAACTTCCAGGCCTGGCCATTCAACAGAGTAGAGATGCTTGCCAAGATTCACCAGTTCTTTTCACCCAGCATGACTGTGTTAATTTCAGAGATCATACAGCAAAAGAGCTTCTTCTGGAACCTTGGCAAAATTACTCCGTGGGTGGAGCTGTTTGGGTTCCACTAAGAAATGCAGGAGCGGAACGGATTCAAAATCAGATGTCTAGTCACCACAGTTTAAGGCTGACTGTTTATAAAGTTTTGAAACTCACAATTTCATTGAAATTTCAGCAAAACAAGGGTAAAAACATTTAACACTTCTGGAGGTGAAAATGTCATCCTGTTTCTCAAACCACTACACAGTTACAGAAATTTTTTTAAATTTCAAAATGTGGATGAAATTTTGATATAAAAACCAAACGATGACATTTTTTCAAGAGAATTTTCAGGAAATTTATGTCCCATTGTTTGACCAGCTCTAATAGATACCCTCTCTTTTCAGGCCTCATTCAGGGCTTGTTTAGATTTAGGAAATGACACCAGTGCAACTGCACGGATGTGGTTTTCATAAGACGTTCTGCAGCCATGCAAAAAGTGATTTGACTTCAATGGGAATCTGGCACAGACTTACGTGATTTGTTGAATAGCGACCACGATATTTGGTACTGAGCAATGATGACAAAGGAAATACGGAAACCACTCTAACGTGGTTGGGATAGGATAAACGTTCTGGGCTTTTCTCAAATGCGGGATGACATGTGCATGTGATCTCTTTCCACACATCACTGGATACTCCTGCACCAGAGGTTAGCTTAAAAACCTTAAGGGGTTGGAATGTAGGAGGACCTTTAACTGAAACTAAGCAACTGCAAAGACTGATTTGCAAAGTCGCTCACATGGAATCCTGAGTGCACAGTGGAAATCCAAGGCTTAGTGAGAGCAATTTTAAGAATGAGAAACTATCAGCCTTTAGAAATAATATCTTGTGCTGAGTGTGGCTTTGTATAGATTTGAAGAACCTTAGTTATTCCAGATTTCTGGTGATATACAGTGTGTACAGAGATGACTATTCAATTGTTAAACATGCCTTGGAAACAACTGTGTTGAATCAGAGAAAAATGAAAGTCTCCAGAGCAATAGAAAGCGTAACATTTCTTAAAATATGTTTAGGCTCAGGAAAGGCCCATGATAAAGCATCATAAAATAATCTATTCGCTGCTAACAATAGGTAGAGTTTGGTAAAGGCAGGGGAAATCAGGGTCGTCAAAAACTGATTGTGCAGTTTGGATGTGTCTCTGCAAATTGTGTTGTGTGTTGCAGAATCCCAGTTTACTTTAAAGAAATAAATAAAAATGAAGCTTCAGTCTCTATTCTATCCCATTATCAAAATTAGCCTCCTAAAAATCTGCTGTTATTATAAAGCTCTTCAAGAAAAGGACCTTGCCTTTTTCTCTGGTTGGAAAGAGCCACATTATAGGCCGCACTACAAATAAAATAATAATTTTTTGATGTATATAATTCCTTTAATCTCAAAGCACTTTATAGCCCATATGCTTAAAGAGCTACAGAAACGCAGCCATCTCTGGGGTGGGGAAGGCAACCATCAGGCAGACAGTTGGTACAGTGGGAAAGGGAAAATTTTGGAGCAGACTCCTACCACTATGAGAAGGGTCCTGAGATTTCTGATGTCCATACAGAGCAGAGAGGCCGTTCATTTTTTAAGGCTCCTCTGAAAGGCCTTTTTGAAATAAAATGTACAGAGCAATGACCTGCTGAGACCTGTGTGCTGGGGTTTGAACTCATGAGTGGTGAATCTGGTATTATCCTCCAAATTTACCTTATGTGCAACTTGTCTAGCATGGGCTTGTCCCACCTGTTCCCTAAGTAACACCTCTCTGCTGTAGAGCGAATGGTATTTTCCCACTGGGAAACAATTGTAGATAACTGATCAGTGGAAGCTCCTCAGGATGACCATAAGAGGATATGTAGTTTCTATCTTGTTTTGCTACACAGACCATGTGATCTTTACTCACTGCTCCAACCTGGGCTCTTCTTATACCTTTCCCTGTCAGATTTGCCAGCTTACTTACACCTCAAGTGAAACTGACTGTGTGGGATACACTCACCTGACTCTACTGAATGATTCCTACTCATCATTATGGAGGAGGAAGGAAAAACCCCAAGGACCCCACTGACATGCTTTCTGGGGACAGTTCCTTCCAGATCCTGCAGCTGGTGATCTGTCTAACTCTGGTCACGTGATCCAAAATTAAGCAATAAGGCCGTGATTTAGCAAAGCGTTTAAGCACATGCTTAATTTAAAATCAATGTGACTTAAGCACATGCTTAACGTTAGGCATGCGCTTATGTTCATTGCTAATCAGACACCTACTACCTTTTGTATCCCAAGGTAAAGTGATATTCAAATAATGGTAATTGTTGGTATTATTTATTGCTAATTAACCAGGGCCGTCCAGAGGATTCAGGGGGTCTGGGGCAAAGCGGGGGAGCAGTGGCACTTGTACTCACCCGGCGGCGGTCCGGGTCTTCGGCGGCGAGAGGCCCTTCAGTTGCTCCGCATCTTCGGCAGCACTGAAGGACCCGCCGCCGAAATGCTGCCAAAGACCCAGACCGCCGCCGGGCCAGGCCTCGTGGGGCCCCTGTGGGGCCCAGGGCAAATTGCCCCACTTGCCTCCCCTCCCCCTGGGCGGCCCTGTAATTAACTGCTTTCTGTGCACTGGATGTGGCATGAGAACAAAGGAAGATACAGACCATGTTCCAAGGAGCTGACAACCAAAATACATGCAGACAAAACTAATCACATTGGGGACCCAGAGGAAGGATCTGCCTTGCAGCATCTTCTTTACATATTTCTGTAGTGGTGAAAGGCAGCGTTTGCGGACGGTGGGTTTTGCAGAAGAGAGAAGTTTTGAGGATGGATTTGCAAGGGCAGAGGGTGGACACCTGGCTCACTGGGGTAGAGGTAAGTTTTAGGCATAAGGGTAGCATAGAAGCATTGGAAGGAAGGCTGAAGGCCAAAACTGTAGCAGCAAGTACGGCCCAGGGATCTGGAACTTAATCTAAAGCCCAATAAAGCCAAGACACCCATTAGCTTCAATGAGCTTTGGATCAGGACTTTATCTTTTGTATACATTAGGTGTTCTAATGTGATGGTTTTCTACTGTACATTTTAAAAATCACATGGTCTTTTAGATCCTGATCTTCCTCATGGAGAAGCAGGTAGCAACTCAGCGGATATGAAAGACCTGGTGGAGGCTGGGAAACCTTTGGCTCACACTGAAGCCATGAGAGGAAAAAGACTTAAAGGGTGAAAAATGAATCTCCAGATGCTGAGAGTTCCATCACTCCACGTTTGGCAGAGTGAAGCCACTGAGATTGCTCTTGTAAAATGGAGCTGCCGAGATCAGATATCCCCCCGTGCATCTATCACTTTGGTGTCATTTCACTTGCAGTATGTAGCAGCACGATGTCACGTGGTCTGATTGACTTGGGGGATGACCACAAAGACAGGACATATGTGCATGAGAGCAGGCAGGGGTGAAGGCCGATGTGGCTATGCCATGAATCTGTTCAGCTGTACAAACGATGAACTGAAGGACACAAAAATCCAATCAGTCTGAAGACACTGTTACCCAGGGCACGTCACAAAGGGACCATTCACTCCCCCGTCTATTGACTCCAGGCCAGGGCTTGCATGCAAACATTTTTAACAATATCACCTTCCCACTTCTATAGCATCCTTTATCTCAGGAGCTCAATGTGCTTTGCAAACAGTGACTCAATGCAGCCTCTGCAGTCCCCCGGCAAAGTAACTCTTATTATTTAAGTATTTGGAATTTGGGTTTAAGTGACTTGCCAAGGTCATGCTGTGAATGATAGAACTGGGAATAAGTCTCCTGACTTTCAGTCTCCTGCTCTAACTGCTAGACAACTCTGCTTCCATTCAGTGTTCTCCCCCAACTTGTTACAGGCCAGACTGAACCTGCAGACTCTGCACTAAGTACTGCGCAATGCACAGATGTGCCATCACACGAGCAGCCCCAGGAAGGAATGGCGACTCAGATAGTCACGGCTGTTCCCTTGCTTTCCTCTCATCTCTGGAGTGTAGAAGTAAGTTACTGCAGCTCTCTGGGAGTTGCCGCTCGCTCACTCCCCCAACCCTTTGCGCCTGGGCAGCTACTCTAGCCAATAAGTAGGGAGTGGAGCTAAAGCTCCACCCACTTGCTTACAGCGGGAAATATTTGGAGAGCAGGGCCTGCGACTTCCAAGTTGTAGGTAAGCCAAACAAGTGGGAGGAGTTTGACTCCACTTTACTGCCCTGCTTGGCCAGGTAAGATAAGAGCACATTCTAGCCCTAAGGAATACGTTTTAAAACCAACCAATTCCTCATCACGTGGAGGGACAAGGCACACCCCAATACTGAATCACTTTAAATCCCACCAATCCACTTTGACTCCAGCACCGCTGGGCTCTGTGGATCCAGAGAGACAGCCTTACACATAAATTTCTCGAGCGGGGATAACTGGGCATGATATTCTAGGGGTTGGAGAGCGGAGCAAGAGGGCACTTTGTCAAAATGATGGGATCATAAGATCATAACAGCTAGAGATGGGAAAGACTTATTAGATAATTGAGTCTATCCCTGCCAAGGCAGGATTTAGTCTCCTGACAGAGGATGGAACAGATATTAAACATACTGCGCTTATCTCAACAAAAAAGTCCCCTGGAGAAATTTTTTTTTAACCACTATGTGAAAATTTTTTGGATAATACAAACAGAGCTGTAGAGTACCTGATGCAAACATTACATTTAGAGCTGTCAGGAAGGAATCTTTTTCTCCAGGAAATTTTTTGATGAAAACAAAAATATTTTGTCGAATTTTTCATCTAATTTGGGGACATTGACATTTTTTAAACAAATGGACATTTTCAGCAAACATTTCCATTTCGTTGAAACCCCCCCTCTTACAAATTTGTCAGAAAAACATTTCCATGTAAAATTTCCATCCAGCACTAATGGCGTTCGTATGGCCATGCTCTCACACTAGGGTCTGACTATTATTGGAGCAGGGCAAACACTGCAAAAACTGATTCACGAGGCCCTGTGAATTCCCTTGACAGTACTTGGGACCCCTTTATATTTGTTTTCTGCCAGTGTTCGTACAAATGTTGTTGGGTTTTGGTTTGGTTTTTGTCATTCACCTGATTTGGCACAGAAAACAGAAGCTCTGCAAATACCCAGGCAGCCCTATGTCTGTGCCAAGACTTGGGCTGGAAATGTCTGTCCATTTCTCTGTTCCTGTTTAGAAATGATTTCATCAACCAACCAGGGAGCGGAAACAAACCCATGGTACTTAGGTGGCCAGTAGCACACCACGAATAGCAAACAACTGACAACCAGCTGAAGTAAAGAGTTTGTGAACAGCCCCTGGCCGAAATGCTGTATGGATGTTTCTAAAAGGACCTAGTGATTTTGGAAGCCTCAGTTTCTGGGTGCCCAACTTGAGACACTTTAAGAAGATCTGATTTTCAGCGGATGGGTGAGAAATGATCAGCACTTTCTGAAAATCAGGCTCATTTAAGGGTCCTAAATACGGCCATGCAAAACTGGAGGTATCCAAAATCAGTAGTCTGTTTTCAAAGTGTTGGCCTATGTCCACCTAAAGTGTTAGCCAAAACAACTTCTGAACAGAAAAAAAAATGAGTAAAAATCAGTCTGTTTGTGAATAATTTGTAAATAGAAGAAGAAACCAAATTACTGTAATTTATACACACAACAGGGAAGTCTTCCATTTCTTCTGTGTAGCAACTTGAGGATTCTCCCACCAGCAAGGAGAGGAAAAGTCAGACTAAGGGACAGAGTTAAGATTAGCTCTGGGGACTCTGACCAGAGCCCCATTCTTGTAAACACAGGTGCATAACTTTACCAAGGTCAGTAATCCTATTGACGTCAATGCAGCTACTCACCTGAGTAAAGAAATCCATCCTAGGACCTAGAACCAGACAGTCTGATTTTTTTGAATATTTGTTGTGATTAGCAATATTGTTTACAATGTTCCAACAACATTGTCTATTATTCTTTACTTTATCCTTATCGGTGTTTTACTGTTACTAGCTGGAAATTATTTGGAGCCAGGAATCGCCACGTAGTGTAAAGAGCACATTGAATGCCATTTGCCCTGCTGGGAGAGCGCTTCTGCCTTCAGCACTGGACAGGCCTGGCAATTGTCTCACGACTGTACAAACGTAAAGAAAAAAGAAATCCCACAAAAGGAGAAGGTGAAGAGCAATGAAACTGGCTCCCGCATTGTTCATTTCTCAATGAGATAGCAAAGCTTCTGTTACAGTCCCATAGGGGCGCCGTCTGGCATGAGTCAGCAACCAGCCAGATTTACTGCCAATTGATTAAATTAACATTTGTTATAAGCCAGAGATGGGGGGGGGGAGGGGAAAAACCCCTCTTCATGGCTTTTGCATTATTTATATCCTGGAACTCTATATGCTACCCTCCATACATACTTGATAGATACAAACTGCAAGATATCCTTCCCTTAAAGAGACAGAGCGCATCCTTTTAGCTTCCTTGTGTCTCTGGGAGAATTTTAGAGATGAAGGATGTTTCAATGCATGCGAGTCTGTCTTACACCCTGGAGGACTAAACTGCTCCATGGGGCATTTTGCTTCCATTATTTTAACTATGAGCTCTGTTCGCCCAATAATGGTGTGACAGATAGAAATGAAGTACCACTGTATTTTTAATGTTCTCTACTAAGTCTTTATTTAATTGTAAAACAGAGTGACTGATAGGTCTCTGTGTAGAGAAGAAGGCTGGTTTTGCTTTATTTTGCTCCTATGGCATTAAGCCAAGCATGGAATAACTGAAGCTGAATTCCCACTGATTTGATTTTTTTTTTCCCGGGCACTGATAATTAATCTGGATCAGTCTGCTGGCTGCTCTTAAATTTCAGTAAAATCGGGTCTGAATGTTTAGTGCGTGAAAACATAAAACATCAAATGCAGTCATTTGTCTCTGTGGGGGTCGGTTGGAGGAACATGGATGAGAAGGATTTGTGCGTGTCTGAGTGAGAGGGAGAAAGATGTGTCGATGCTGAAATAATGTTTTACAAGTATAAAGCATGTGAGTGGTGTGGCTATTCTGGGAAGCAATATATGCAAATATGAGAGAAGGATGTATATAAGCTACTGAGGGAGAAGCATAAGGAAAGAGAATCTTTTGTTCAAATCTCCCTTGCATCAAGGCAGGCTCAAAACAAGACAATAGGTGTGACCAGAATGTTCAGTTATTAGGAAGGTGGCTATCAACCCAAGCAAAAAGTAAGGAAATTCTTTTTCCTAATCTCCTATAAGCTACATCCTGGTTCAAAAATAACATCAGGATGTGTTTCCTTCTTGTCAGCTGACGTGCTGTACATTGACTACATTGTGACCAAGGAGTTTTAGTGAGTGAAAGGCTAGAGGTGCCCTGCCCTTTCCCAAGAGATAAGGGGCAAAGAAAAAGGAAATCAAAGACAAAATGGCTGACACTGAGAAAGAGAGAGACTGTGTCTGTGGGTCCCATTGTCCTACTTTATGCAAGCACTGGGAGAAAATGTCTCCATAATGCAGAGCAATAATCATGCTGACCAAAGGGCTGTTCTTTATTTGCTGAGCCACTCGACACAAACTCAGTCAACTTGGATAAGGGACCAGCTCCCTTCAGGATTCCCACTGGACTCCATACACATGTCCAGTGCGCCACACATCACGAGTGCCTGGCTCAGAGATGGAGTCTGGTGGCCCCAATTTCAGCCCACAGCGTGTCACATTCATGGTGTAGCAAGAGGAGGATATAGCGTGTGTGTCTCTGGATAGCCCCAATTAGGGTGACCAGACAGCAAGTGTTAAAAATATGGACGGGGGTGTGTGTGTGGGGGGCTAATAGGAGCCTATATAAGAAAAAGACCTAAAAATCGGGACTGTCCTTATAAAATCGAGACATCTGGTCACCCTGGTCCCAATTCACCTATAGCTGCCAGGACAATAGCATCCAGGGTAGGGAATGGTACTGCTGGGCCTCATTAGTAGGGTGACCAGATGAGGGAAAGAAAAAATTGGGACACATGGGGGGGGGGTGGACAAAAAAAAACAAAAAAAAAACAGCGGATATCAGGATAATTTGCGTCTCAACCGATTGCGGTCACAGACGCGGGACACACCCCGAAATATCGGGATGTCTGGTCACCCTTCTCATTAGAGCCTTCCTTCCTGGCATGTCTACTTGCTGCCAATCATTTTGCCCCCCCCCCCCACCTTGTGATCCCCTCTTATCACCGTTACAGAGGTGTACATTTAGGACTGGCTTTAGCAAGGCAGCTCCTGTCCCATGGGGCTGGGCCCAGCTCCCCACTCCTTGTGTTGTGAACTGGCACGCAGGGTAGTAGTGCCACTCCTGTTTGGCCCAGCCAGCCCTCCGTCATGATGGATGGGGGCTGGGCCAAACCTGAACAGCGCCGCAACCTTGTATGCCAGGTCACACTGCCCGGAGCAAGGCCGAGCCCCATAGGACAGGAGCCACCTCCATAGGGTGAGTGTGGGGCAAGTTCTCTCTCCTGGCCCCGCTCTCCCCTCTGCACCAGGATTAGGGCTGCGGTGCCAGGACAGAGGGTACTTCTGCGGGTGGTTGGGGCCCCCTCAGCCAGGTGAGGAGGAGGTGGTTGTGGCAGAGTGCACCCACTGAATTTGAAGGTTATATCCACCACTGTGCGTGCTGTACCCTTAGTCTGGGAGCTCGTTAAATGAAGGCACCGGGACTCGATACTGAGTTAGACAAACTAGGAGCGTCACTGGCCATGTCTGGACTGTCAGAGTATTTGCACAGCACAGACTAAACTTCCCTTGTCCTCTCCCAGCAGGCACTGGGCTGAGCGTAGAACCTGCAGGAAAGGTTCAGTGGAGGTCAGTCTCTTTGACCTTGGTCTGCAATCTGCTATGCGTGTCCTGAGGCCATTACAGTGCATACACACACACACACATACACACACACACACACACACCTTATAGCACACGTTCAAGCTGCCTCTGGCAAATTCTGATCTACACGGCGTATGTTGCTCTCCACGTGCCTCATCCATACACACACTGGAGGGAGGAGCACGTCATACAAGGTTTCGTCCTCACTTCACCCCTGATTGTCTTGCGGCCCGTGAGCCTCGTACTGGGGTTGTGTATAGAGCTGTCCATAATTCTGTGCAACAGAGCAGTTCTGTTTTGAGGCCTGATCCAAAGTCCATTAAAGCCAACGTGAGTTTTCCCACTGACTTTGACAGGCTTTGGATTAGGTCTTTGGTGTACAATGCACTTCTTTTAACAAGGGCGGCACTGACAGTTTTCTCTGCTAAGCGACATGGTACGGATAGGACAATCAGGACCCTGAATTTATATTTATATATATTACACATATACACACACACACGTGGGTGTCTGAAGAAAAAGAGAAAATAAATTCAGACCTCCTTGAAATCGGCCATCAAAAGGTCATAGCAACAGATGAACAAAGAAAGGAGTGACCTATCACATGTGGATCAGAAGGGAAATAATATTTTACAGCCAGCAGATTGAGTCAGATCTCTTAAAAAATGTAGGATTTATTTCTTCATTTGCACTCTTGAAGCAAACAAACCACTAGCAAGAGGAGGAAGGAACTTACTGTGAAGTATTTGCAGATAAGTGTGTGATGAAGGACATATGTGGGCACAAGAGAATGAAAACAGTTAGTGTAAAGCAGAACATGATCTGTGTACTGAGGGCAAAACTCAGCCAGAAAAATTCTCCTCTGTCTCTGGCACGACCAGAGAAAGTCAATAGCAGATCTTTTACAACGCAAGTTTAATCCCTATTTTATGTAGCTAGGAAGGGTGCATTGTGGTAGGGAGGGTGGCCTTGGGAATAAGGCATTGAATTCAGGAACCCTGGAGTCAATTCCTACTTCAGCCACATACTCCCTGCATGACTGTGCATGAGTTACTGAAGCTACTCCGTGCCTCAGTTTCCCCATGTGTTCAATGGGGATGGATAGTACTTCCCTACCTCACAGAGGTGATGTGAGGCTAAGATCCGTTCGTGATCATGAGATGCTCAGATACTATGATGAGAAGGGGTACACCTAAAGCGTAAGTACCTAAATAGATTTTTTTTTTAAATAAATATTTACTACATAGTATGACACATCACTTAGGCAATGATATGCATGCTGATGTCCATCACAAAACACGTGCTTCTGCTCCTGTCTGTAGCAAGAGACCTCTCACTTAGAGCTGAGTGAATAATTGAGTTTTTGGTTTGGGGGTTGAATTGAAAAATACAGACAAAAAAATTGGTTTTGGGTCAAATTGAAATTGAATTTATTTATATATTTTTGCCAAAATAAAAAAAAAACAACCCCAAAATATAAAATTATAAAATATAAAGCCACTCCCCTGAGGGATTCTTCTGTCAACCTAGATATATACAATTTTGGGGTCAAACAAAACATTTTATTCAATCCAAAACTTTTTGGCTTTTTATTTTGTTACATGTTTTCAGCTATTTTTTTTTAAAAAACCAAACAAATCTAGCTAAATTTCTAAATGAAACATCACTTTGAAATGAATAAAATCAAAATATTCAAATTGGACCATTTTGACTCTCTAATTTCCCTTCCTCCCCCGAGTTTTTATTTGGCTGAAACCATTTGCCAAATTCGATTTGACTTCTCAAATAGTTTCATTCAACCAAAAATGCATTTTTCGGCACATAAAATAGTCACCAAAATCAATCGCCCAGCTCAACTCCCACTCTCTTTTGAAGAACACTCCTAGCCTTAGTGATTTTTAATGCAGAAGGCAACTAGGGAGAGGAAGGATGGTCTTGTGACTAAGGCACTAGACTGGGGCTAGTCTACACTAGAAGCTCTAAAGCGGCCCAGCTGCGCTGATAGTAAAGCCGCGTCTGTGAGAGACGGTAGCTCTTGCACCAACATAGCCTTGTCCCCACTGGTGCTTAGGTCGGTGTAATTTATGTCGCTCAGGGGAGTGGCTTTATTTGCACCCCTGAGCGACATAGGTTATCCCGACATCAGCGGTAGAGCGCACAAGCCCTACAATGGAGTAAATGTGGGTTCAATTTCCAGCTATGCCGTAGATTTCCTGTTTACCCTTGAGCTAGTTCCTTCAGTTCCCCCTTTAAAATGAGGATGGTACTGTTTCCTTTGCCTGCCTAGTCTAGTTAGATTGCAAGCTGTTCAGGGTAGCAATTGTCTCTTAGTGTGTGTCCGTGCAGGGCTGAGCACAATGGGGCCCTCATCTCAGTTGGACCTGTAGGCACAGCTGTAATGCAAACAAGGATAATGAAAAGTGCTGCAGACCTTGTGCTAGTGAAAGCTTCCCTGCGTGTTGCCAACGTGCCTTACTACTGGCTGTTAGGGCGGGGAGGAAATAATTTAGTCTCCAAATTCAAATTCTGGTTTCTTTGCTGAGACTGCTAACAAGGGTACAAGTGAGGCCATGTCTACGCTATGATGGCACTGCAGCTGTCGCGCCGTAGCCTAGACCCTTCCTACCTTGACAGAAAACCCTCTTCTGTCTATGTCATTAATCCATCTCTCCGAGAGGAGGTAGCTAGGTAAATGGAAGGATTCATCTGTCAAACTAGCTGCATCTACACGGCGGCAGGTCCGCCTAACTACAGCACTCAAGGCGTGACATTTTCACAGCCCTGCGCGACACAGCTAGGTCAAGCTCATTTTTAAATTTAGACCAGGCCTCGGTGTCAGTTAGTGCAGGATGGACCTCTGGAAAGTGAGCTGAGACCAATAATCCATTTCCTACTGAACAACCATTATTCAAGATCCACTTTCAATCTCTGTTGACCTGCTTTGGATTCAGTTTGACAACCAGGAGCTAAAAATGTCCCAAACTAGCCACTGCTCCCCATCCAGGGGCGTGAGGCTCCACTGGGGTCATTCTTCCTTCCTGAATTTTCACTGAAAAGACCACAGGATTCTTGATGTTAAAGAAAAGAGAGAAGTAAATCAACCTTATTTATACATACGGCAGGGCTCCCAAACTGGTGTTAGGTACTTGTTGGAAATCAGATGAACTGCTCATCTAGTCCAGACTGGAACATGTGCGGATTTGGTTTTACTTTCCTTCCAAACCAGTTTCCCAACCTTATGAAACTGTCCTGTGCTTGAAGAGATGTTTGGAAAAGTGCTGTTTCAGCAGGTTTTCAGCTGACTGAGGGACAGACTCGCAAACTGACACATACACAGAGAGATCCCACTCTGTTTTTTCCTAACTGAATCACAGATACAGATAGATTATTTCACTGCCAATAAAGGCGATACTTTAAGAGCACTGATTGGATTTTTGAGAGGCAAGAGAATTAAATTTCTCTTTGAATTAGAGAAGCTAAAGATCACACAGGAGGCTTCAAAGGGTGGAAGCTGCGTTTGTGTTGTTGCAGAAGATGGGGGAGGATTGTGGGTAGGTCAACAAAGTACAAAAAGTAGTTCAGTATCTCTATTCCTTACATATAGCCATCCACATGTACGCATACAGGCACTAGTATAGATGTTAAGTGCAGGTTTAAGTTGCAAAATCATGATCTCAGTGAGGATCCAGATTTTAAACCTCTCCCCGCTGCCTCGAATGTTCAGAGGGATTCAGGTTTGGCATTCCAGTGTGTTTCATCCCAGGCATCTGTGCTGATTCATACCCCATAAATGAGATGCATGGGATGTAAATCCACACAGAATCTGCTTCCCATGCCCTGATCATGTAATCTGAAGCTGGGTTTGAGTCCATAGTTTTGAACCCACAAGTCCATGAGAGTTCAGATTCTGGGCTCCAGTTTAGAGATCTAATCTAAGCTATCCTGCTGATGCACTGATGCAGATGGCCAAAGCAAAAACCTCGCATGTAGAATTATATACTCACCGTCCCCACACATTTTTTGTCCGTGATTCCAAATTCCTTTCTTCTTATAGGCTTTCCTCTAGTTGTTTTATTTGCCATGATGGCTGGACTGCATCAGCACCCGCAGCACCAGCAGTAATAACCCCACAGTGGGAGAATTTCTCCAACACCAATCATTGCCTTGGCTTCCAAAAAGATGCAGGACTATGTATCTGATGACAGCAACTTATCATCATGAGGGGATTAGAATATTAACACAGAGCTGCCACTTATCCCAGTGTTCAGAGGGGCATCCCGTAGCTCGGAAAGACAATTAAAGAGCCACAAACTCATGTTAAGCATCATAGCATTGGGTCAATAAGCGATAATGCAGCACCAGATGTACTCTTGCCATGTCCTTTTATGAACACACAGCCAAGGGAGTGTCATCGGAGACAGCACCACTGTGCTGTAACACAATTAGAGTCTGATTCTGCAAAATACCGAGTACCTTCAACTCAGCAAGTGCCTTCACTACCAAGGAGTGCCATGGGAATTGCGCGTTCTTGCTCCAGGCTGGAAGGGGAGCATTGTATGGCAATAATCTTCACTCAGCCTTCACAAGGTTTGTTTGTCAGTAATATCTCCCTCATTGTGGCTATTATTTTCATAACCACCAAACGGCCGGCAATTTTAAATCAGAGCCTCTCTCTTTTATCCAATGTATCCAGAACAACTAGCTGATGCTTGCCCCCATTACCAGCTGGCCTTTCTAAATTCCTGTACAATATTGTACGTTCACGTTCTAGGCTTGCTCAGTTACGCCAATAATCTCAACAAGGATAATCTGAGACATTACATTCCAAGGTGGCTGCAACTGCCAATTAGGTTTCCAGTCAGACTCCGTTTTAATATCAAGATTCTCCATTTATACTGTTTTAAAGGTGACCTGCAAAGGAAAATAAGATTGGGCTCATGCCCAGTTTTTGCTTCTTTGTGATGCATAAAAAAAACCCAGAAAGGAATTATTATACCATGCTTTTCCCCTACTTGTTTTTTACATTAGAAATTCCGCTCCTGGCTAGGCTGCAAGACTCTGTGAGGAAGGAAAACTGGTCAGATGATGGCGTCATGACAGCAGAGAGTAAAAGTTAAGCAATAAAGTGGGGAAGGGATTTTTTAAGCAGGCTGTTTAAAACGCTGTGGTTTTGTTTGTTTTGTTAATGTCAAGGACTAAATTACATTTTGGATAAAGGAAGCCTTTGTTAAATATAAAGATTATTATTCCAGGACTACTTTATGCATCATAAAACAAGTAAAAAAGGAGCATAAGCCCAATTTAAACCAATCACTATTAACTGCTGATCACTCTCACCGCCACTGTTCCAAGAGCTGGAAAGAAATATTTGCTCTTTTGCAAACCTTGGGCATCAGGTGAGTGTTCTCCTATTATTAGCACATTTCTTCCCCTGCACAATCTATTCCTTCCTCTCCTCCTTTAGGACAGTGTTTACAACGGTCCTCCCATCAGGAACATCTGGATCAAATATACCATTGTCAGGTTTCTCTCCACATCGGCAGTGCCCTGAGGATCATATTCCCATAATTTCTGTAACCACCTGGCCAACCCTCACTTGGGTTTCTTTAATGTCAAGAGCTACTATTAAAATGCATGATCAGTTCTGATCACAGGTTTCCTCCTATACAGACACTGTGAAAATGGTAAGTAGATTTAATCACTGCTAAAAATTCATTCCATAGGGTGCAAGTGCTGCTCTCTGAAGAACTTGAAAAGGTAGTGGCATAGTACAGCAAAATTTAAGTCCCTGTTGTTTGGGACATGGCTGTTGCTGATCCCTCAGCCCTGGTCTCTGTATCGGATATGAAAAGAGTTTTGAAACATGGGTGAACCGGAGTAAGAGTTTTCACCCACCATGTGCCGAGTCACCCTCCTATATTTCACAACAGTTTCTACAAATCCCCACACTTCCTTTGCTGGAAAGTTACCCCAACATGTTATGATTCTGATTCCAGCCCCTGAAAAACAAGACAACTTGGTCATTCCAGATTAACCTCCTACACATCATGTGTTTCACATCTTTCCAATGCTGAATTTACAGGACACCCTTACTGGCATTTATTATACCGTTTCTAGCCCTAGTGAAATCCAAACCGGATAGGATTTCATCCACTATATCTGCCTCCCAAGCCTCTTGGTCAAATCCCAGAAGTCCAATTCTTAAACCCGGTTCTGTCCAGCTCTGTGCATATGTGAAGTCCCCAGTAACTGTTTCCCATTAGGCTTCTCACTTTTAGAACCTCTCTCCCTCAGCATAGGTCTGATCTAAGGGCTTACATTTGAGCCAGCACCCACAATCCCTATGGATTCCATAGGTCCAATTTCACCTGGATCAGGCAAATTCCCTTCATTGCTGTTTGTCTAGATTTAAACAAAAACCCTTAGGCGTTATCCAGGAACGGGTCAAAATGTGATGTGTTGACACCTCTGCTCAATGTACAACAACTTTCTCACTTCACTATTATCTGGTCCTCCCCAACCCCTCACACCCAATTGTTTGATTCCACCACCTATTGCATCTTGACCTAGCCTAGGCTGGGAGCTGTTTGGGGCTGTCTTTTTACCAGGAGACTGCGCAGCTCTGATCTTTAATGGGCACTCGTGCGGGCTACTGTAATGCAAACAAACAACAACAATCCATGGCCTGATTTTGAGAAGTGCTCAGCTCCTTTAAGAACAGCTAAGGGAGCCAGCCTGTTCTCACCGGCACATAATCCTTCATGATTTAGTCTCTCCCCACACAACCTGAATTTCATCCCTAAAATTTGCAGAAGTACATAAAAAGTGAAAAATAAGAGGCACTACTTGGAAATTATAAAATTAGTTCCTTAGGCAAGGGATCCATGGCCAATAATTGCCTTGTAATTTGTTATTTTAACCCTTTGCACATTATTTTTTGTAAATGATAAAAAGGGCAAAGCTAGGGTTGGGTGAGCGGGGTGAGAGTGAGTGACGAAGGGTTATATGGCAGTGGGGAGCTAGCTGAATCCCTTAACAATTCATTCCCAAATTTCTTAGCCCTTGAGTTTTTGGAAGCTATAGATTTTGGGCAAAGGAAGTATAATTTTAGGGGGTTGTTACCTGGACTGCAATGAAACACACTCTTTTAGGGTATGGCTTCATTGCAGAGTTAACCCAGGTGATTAGCACTTGGGTCTGAGTGCCTGGCTATGAACAGTCACATTGCAAAGCCCTACCTGAGTTACTGCATGCTCCCCGGTGCTGCAATCCCTTGTGTGTCCCTAGGACTTCTGGGGGACATCCCATGGTTCTTAGCACCGCAGGAAACTGAGCTGCTGTAGGATTTGTTCCCAGTGAAATGTGGGAGAACTTGTCTGTCCTGGGCACACAGGAGGCAATCGTGGGAAGGCACTGGAGGACTATTAGCACTTGAATGGTTTAGCATGGGTCCACACTGCAAAACAGGTGGGGAAGGTAATCAGCCCGAGTGTAAGCAGTCCCTGGACTTTAGCTAAAGAACATGGCCTGGTTCAGGGCAATATCTGAGTAAGTGCCCAAGCTCACTCAGCAGTGAATACAGGCCCTCTGTGTAGGAACAGCAGAGTTAGGGTTTCTTTGCTCTAAGTCTGTATTCTTTGCTCTAAGTCTGTATTCTGAGGTCTCATAAAGTTTAGGGCAAATGTGCTGTCTGGCCATGAGTCAGAAAACAAACATGTCTATCAGGTCTCTTATCAGTTCATGCCATTGTTGAGTGCACAGAAATGCAAGTCTACACCCCACCCTGGAAAAACAAAAACACTCTGAATTTCACATTTTAGTTTGCAGAATCCCTTGGCAAAATACCTCCTCCAATTGGCAATGCATTCTTGAATTTACTTTGGGGGGGAAAACAGACCAATATATGGAGAGGAAGCCTGAGAGAAAGGGACTTCATATTTTTGTTCAGAGCCCGTTGCTAGGCAAACAGAACAGTCCTTCTGGGCTTGTAGGAATTCAGGACAGAAAAGAAAAGACAAAAGCCCACCGTATTTGCAGACCCTCCATTCCTTCTTTGCACCATGGTTCCTTTGCACATACACATTCCTGAGGGCAGCAGTCACAGCCTGAAAACGCAGTAAGGGTCAGAGCAGGGGCACACCCTGCGTACCTGGGAGCATGCAGACTGTAGGGAGCATGCACACTCCCGTCTGTCCCAAAATCATCCTCCAGGGCTCTGCTGAACAAACCAGGGTCAAGAAGCAATGCTGTGGTGGAGAGCTCTGAGGCGAGCAGAGACAGCTGGGTTTTGCAATGGGGGAATGGGGCAGCGTAGGAGAGGGCCAAAGAGTTGCTGGCAACACACCCAAATCCATTTGCCATTCTCCTCTTCCTCAGTAACTGATCCTTTGACCTGGTGATCTTTGTGCTACCTGTCCTGGCATGGTTGTCTTTCAAGCCTCACTCCAGGAGTAGTGCCCATGGACAGTGCAGAGCATGGCTATTAGGAGGCATATTATCCTTCATTATCACTAATGGGAAAGCCATATAGCTAAGCCTCCACGGACTGAGCCAACAATTTACTCCCAGGTGTCTAAATCAGACCTTTCATATCCCTTGCCTGGCTTTCCACTGCACGGGAGGATGGCCCCCAACTGCTGGCCAGTCCCATCATGACGCTGCTCCACGGGAAGCTTGAGAGAGCATAGTAATCTCACAGTTTCCAGCGGGGGTTCCTTTGGCTCCAACAAGGACATGTTACGTGAGATGGATGGGGAGGGTGGAAATAGTAAAACAAAGGGAAGTGTGCAGGCCTGGACTCTTCGTCGCTCTTCCAACGAAGGGGGCAGATCTGCAGAAGAAGGAAGTATAGTCTTATGGTCAAGGCATAGTATGGGGGAGATTGGGGTTTCATCTTTGGCCCTGCGCACATAGGCTCCCTGTGCGCCCTTACGCACATGGTTTAGGCTGGGTTTTTCAAAGGTCCCTGTGGGAGTTACGTACCAAAATCCCCCTGGCTTCCAATGGGAGCCGAGTACTGAGCTAATAGATGTGCCTTTGGAAATCTCACTCTTTCTAGGCCTCAGCTCCCACATGTGTTAAGTGGGGGAGGGGGAATAATGATCCCACACAGGTGTGCTGTGAGGCTAAATGAGTTAAGGCGTGCCAAGTGTCTGATTTGCCCCCTTAGCCTTGGAAATGGAACCAAACGGACTCATTCAGCACCATGCTAGCACGAGAACACACTGCTGCTACTGGGAAGCGTTCTCAGGATTCCAAGAGTTACCTATATCCTGCAGTGGGAGAACAGGGCCTCTGGCTGTGAGTGGCAAGGGGCCATTTGGACACCAGGGCTGAGAAGCAGTGAAGTCTCTCGTGCTCTCCAGGCACACAATTTCTGCCTATTGAGGCTCCCCAAGCTGCCAATCAAGGCTTCAAACCAGCTTCAGAAACTGGAATTCAGAAATTACCCAGGGATGCTGCTAATTCTTGCCAGGAAAGCCCCAAAGCCCAGTGTTTTTCTGTTATTAGGGTTAAGGACCTGGGTACTTTCTGTGTGGTACTCCTGATTCCCGATACATTGTTCCATTTGACTTCTTGCCTGTCTATTCATGGTGCAGTTTTCCTGTACGCACAAATGTGCTGTAATCTGCTGGGTCCACCTTTCGTCTCAGGCAAGAGGAAAATAATAACCTGGCTCAACCCTTCCACGTCTTCTCAGCCCAACATCACCCATTGGTAGAGCTGCTGAGAACGGCAAGATGTATGCAGGGGCAGTGGGCTGTAAAATTAAAGAGGCCAAAATCTGGACTTTTCATCCAACACTATTAATGCTAAATTTTGGTGGTGTGGCTAGGACACGGAGGAAGGATGGTCCCATGGTTAGAGTATTACCCTCAGGCTTGGGAAACCTGGATTCAAGTCCCTGCTCTTGCAGACTTCCTGTGGGACCTTGAGCAAGTCCCTTAGTCTCTCTGTGCTGTAGCTGAGGATCATAACACTGCCCTGCTCCCGGGGGGACTGTGAGGATAAATAGATTGAAGAGTGTGCAGTGCTCAGATGCTGTGATAATGGGGGCTAAATAAGTATCTAACATAGATACTAAATCACCTGTGATGTTGGATTTGTATAATCAAACCTGACTGATGAGCTACCTCTCAGCCAGCTCCCATTGAAGTCAATGGAAAAACTCCTCTTGACTTCAGTGGGATCTGGATAGGGTCTATTATAAAGATAGGACAAAACCTAAGTGTTCCATCTGAACCCTCCCATAAGGCAGGTGGTTTGGATAAAATGGAACCCAAATCCAAATCAATCCTAGCTTTAGTTTTGGAAAAGCAAATGCTGACTGGTGAGGTTTCCACAAAACTAAAATCGCCTTTAATCTGCCTTTATAGACGTGACAAAACCTATATCTGGTGCCCCCCTCCTTTCTCAACTCCACTGTGGTGGTTTGGATAAAATGGGATCTGGATCTAGGTTTTGCAAATACGCCATAAAATGGCCTGCTCTTCCCATCTCTTATTAAACTGCAACACGAGGGTCCCTTACATTTCGCCTTTTCTCAGACACATCCACAGCATCCCGTGCTCTAGAGCAGGAGTAGGACTGTAGTCTCTGACTCAGGGCCATGGTTGGTCATTTATTTATTATAGGCTTTTTGGTGGCGCCTGTTATTGGAATATTGAAGCACTACTACAGTTAGCTTCACAGTACACCTGAGAGGGAAATGTCATTTCCATTCTTTAACTTCTATTTCTTTTGATTTATAAAGAGCTGTTAGTCACTGAGTCAGTGCCCATCCCAGGTTCTGGACACTTTTACAACATGTAAAATGTGCTCCCTCGAAGCCATTGGGGAAGTGGAGGCACAAAGTGGGAAAGCTGCCCAGTGTCACACAGGAAGTCTGTAGGAACGTTGTAAATAAAAACCCAGATTTACTGGTTTCCAGTCTAGGGCTTTAACAACAAGACCATCCTTCCTCCCCTTTTGGGTTGCCTGTAAACCAATCTGGTATTTTGGTGGAATGGAAATGTATTGAGTCTAACTTCAACGGATTTTGGATCCCTGGCTGATCAAAAACTCCACCCTGTTTCAATAGATGAACTTCCTGTAGCTCATTTCCTGTGGTAGGGCACTGGACTGGGAGTGAGAAGATCTGGGTTTGAGTCTGTGTGACCTGGGACAAGTCACTTCATCTCTCAGCCCCTCTGCTTCCCTTCTCACCCTCTGTCCATCTGGTCTATTTAGACTGTAAGGGCCAGTCTTGATTTCAATGGGAGTTAGGAAACTAAATACCTTTGTGGATCTGGGTCTAAGCTCTTTGGGGCAAGGGCTATTTCTCGCTACGAGTACGCACGGTGTCTAACTCAATGGGTCCCTGACCTTGGCTGGAGCCTCCACGGCACACTGGAATACAAACAATTCATGGTAAGTGTAGTTCTCAGAGATACTTTGGGTTAAATTTCTCCCCTACTATTGGTTTGTGGTTTCATCCCACCTACCAAGACGAGGAGTGCAGGTAAAGCACTGCAACTGAGGACTGTGTAAAGCAAGCTATTTCCCTTACGCGCCTGTGATTTGTAGAGAACATTTTGAGGTGTGCTTGGTAAGGCAGGTAAGTTTTTTTGCACTGACTCATTTAATGAGCTGAGCAGCAGCTCTCAATTGCTGCCTCCGTTGTTTAAACGATGTTCACAGAAACTGTTAAACCAACCCTTGAGAGGCCAAAGGATGTCACTTCCTGTAAGCAACCTGCCCCTCTCACTGCTTGCACTGAACACGGGCCAGCCAAACCCATTGTGTGCCCTGAGGGGTATATGTTACACCTGCACCAGCACTCTCTGAGTCAGCACCGAACTACTGCTCCCTCATCTTGGGGCCCAGTGCCGCTCAGGGTATCTATCTAGCTTAGGTATTTATGTGGCCCTTATCACCACAGTATCAGAGTTCCTGTAACATGCCCAGGCAGAACAGGAACTCACACCCAAGTCCTAGCCAGGGAAGTACCATAACCAACGGACCATCCGTCAGTCAGAGGAGATGTAAAGCTGATACAATGAGCGTTTGTGGCACTTATGCTCACAAGAGTCAAGGGGCTGTCCCTGGGGTCCTAGCCAAACTCCAGCTTGGGGAAGTATATTTTTCTACTTAACACCCCCCCACACACACTCTAGTTTTACCTATATACACTTTATTTTGCATTCTGCCCTAAACTAGTGCATAACACTATACACTAACGAGCAGCTGTTGTGTTCCACCCCAGAAGGTGCTCCATTCAGTGGGGGGCTAAGTGGTTGCTGTATTTTTTTTTTTGTTACAAAAACTAATAGGTAAGATGCTTCAGGATCCTTGTGCCCAAAAGGCATAGATGGCCTATTTCAGGTGTCCAAGTTGGGACACCTTAAGGAGCCCAATTTTCAGAGCACCACTCTCCCCCAAGAGGCCTCTTTAAAGTGACTCAAGCTGGCCACCCAAAAATCACTAGCCACATTTGAAAATCTTGGCCACACATGTACAGCTTATTCTCGCTCCCTTTTTGTACAAGAGAGTATATTTCCCATGGAGCCCTCTAGAGTTCAGAGACTTCAATGGAGCAGTGAGAATTTACTTCAACTGACAATTTCCCCCCCACCAAGTCTCTTGCTCAACCAAGCTAGGAGTGCTCCAGACACCGCCTGTCCCTCCCTCGCCCCGGAAAGGAGTGCCTCACGCTGCTTCACCTTTGTCTTATTCAGGAGTGGTGTTGACAAGCTTTGAAAGAAATCCTTGCCAGTTCTCAGATAGGGACTGTGTGTGTGTGTGTGTGTGTGTGTTATCATGGGTGAGAAATATCTCTGCAATTAAAAACAACCCATCCCTGGCTGAACTGCCATGTTTTATAAATCACGTATCTCTGATCTCACAGCCAGCCTTTGCTCCCAGCCCCAGTCCACGGATGGCTGTATCTGTGAGGACTGAGTGACCGATGTTAATAGATTGTATGTTACATTCGTGATAGGGGGCAAACCACATGAGGCCAGATCCTCAGCTCATTAAATCGGTGTTGACAACACACAGACATTGATGGCAGCAGAGAAGGGCTGATCCACGCTAGCTGACGATCTAGCCCCCTGTTTCTGCAAAGATGTGGCTGCTACTTCTGGAGCAACCTCCCCTCAAATAACTTCTCCTGTTGCTCTAAATATGTTTACGGTGCAATGCTCTTTCTAAATGTTTTCGTATCATTAGAGCTTGGGCTTGTGTGTGCGCTTTGCTACCTTGCAGTCCCTGCCCCTGTTTGTTTTGTTCTTGCCCTGCCTTTCATTTTGTTTTTACTGGTCTTCTGCCCACTCTCATTTCCCTTATGTGTGTCGGGGGAGGGGGGAGGGAAGGAGTCCATACTTTGGGTCTGTCCTTTGTTTTGCCTGCTTTTGTGATGCTGCCTCCTTTGAGTTTGGCTGCTCCTGCCACTGCTGCCTCCCTAGACTTTGTTGTGGCTTCCGGAGGGCTTTATGCTGCTTGTCTTTCTTGTGCTGCAAAGTTTCTCTCTTTTGTTGCTGCATCTTTCCCTGGATCTAGTCATTTTAGCTGGAGGCCCTCTGTGTCTGCACCTGCACCTGCTTCCCCTAGAATTTAGGCCCGGTTGGTGTCTCCCGAAGATTCCTGGGGCTGGTGCTAGCTGCTCTTTGGTTCAGGGCTTTCTTGGTTGTCAGCAGCGTCACTTAAGCCTTCCCTCCTGCTCGCTTGTTCATGACTTACAGCTTGCTATTCTCCTAAGGTTGTTCTGCCTAGTGGAGTCTGTCTGCACCACTGGGCTTCCAGGCCATTCCCACAGGCCTGAGCTTGCAGTTGGGGGATGCAGTTTCACCTTTGTGTGTGTGTTACGCTTGGCATCGCTCTGGTACTGGTAGGTCTCACGGCTTTCTTCAGGTTCAGTCATGTCCAAGACAGGATACAGCTCCCTAGGACAGGTCAGCCCATGTAACTGACTGTACCCCATAGATGGTGAACACAATTTGGAGATTAGGGATTTTAAAAAAAACGCATCAGGACTCTGGGGCAGATCCTCAGGTGGTGTAAACTGACATAACTCCGTTGTGGACCTATGCCCGCTCACACTGTCTGAGGATCTGCCCCTCTGTGTTTAGGGTTAACCCCCCACATCTGACTGCTATTCCCTGAATCCATTTCTCAGAATTAAGGCTGGAATAAAAGTGATTTAAAAAAAAAAAACCCTACATGATCAACCACAATCTTACCGACGTGTTTGCTAATGGGGTAGTACTACAGCCATTAAGAGACCATTGGCTCAAATGCTCAATCCTGGCGGTTAGCCAATAGCCAGCTTGCATATCCAATACATTCATTAAAGATTCCTTTTCCCAAGTGCTGGACAATTCTTTCTTACTTCGACTGTAAGCTCACTGGGGGAGGGACAGTATTTCTGTTCTTTGTTTGTACAGTGCCTAGCACAATGGGCTCCTGTCCATGATTGGGTCTTCAGCAGTACCTCAGTACAAATAACTGATAAATAGCCACAATCCCTTCTTGATTTGGCTGTTTTCACCAAATCATCCTGCTTCGGATGGGTTCCTAAATGTCATCATCATCTAAATTTCTTTTAGTTCATCTTCAATCCTCCTGCCACGATCTACAGCCACCAAAGTAGTTTCTTGGGACTTCTAATTTTAACCAAGGCTGCTGCTCCTCCTCACCCTGAAGGAGTCCACCCATGCCTCTGTGGAATCTGCTGTTGAAAACCACGCAACTCAGGGCTTGGCTACACTTGCGAGTTAGAGCACATTAAAGCAGCCCCAGGCGCCCTAACTCATGATGCATCCACATTGGCAAGGCACGTAGAGCGCTCGGACTCCGTGGCCGGAGCGCCCCTGGTAATCCACCTCCACGAGAAGCATAACACTTGATGCACCCCAGCTGGAGCGCTGCGGTGCCAGTGTGGACACCCTGGTCTGTTATTGCGCTCTGATCGGCCTCCAGAAGTGTCCCACAATGCCTGTTCTAGCCACTCTGGTCATCACTTTGAACTCTACTGCCCTGCCCTCAGGTGACCAACAGTCAGACCCACCCTTTAAATTCTCTGGGAAGGAAGTTCTTTGGTGCGGGCTCTTGGGGTGAGGAGGGTTAGGGCTGCATGCATGCCTAGATGCGGAATAGGGCACTGATGTGCTCTCTCACATCGTGGTAATCATCCTCAGTGATCTCTTCAAAGGTCTCATGCAGAAGCTGGGCAATCCGCTTGCTCAGGTTTCTTGGCAGAGCTACTGTGCTCCTGGTCCCAGTAAGGCTAACATGTCTGCGCCACTGTGCCGTGAGGGGTGGGGGGACCATTGCTGCACACAGGCAAGGGGCATATGGGCCAGGGTAGAAGCCGCATTGTAGTAGAAGACTCTCCCTTGCTTCCCAGGTCACCCTCAGCAGCGAGATATCATCCAGGACGAACTCATCCTGTGGAAAATGTGGGGACAGTGTTCAGTATAGGGGCCCCTTGCAGCTATTGGCTCTCCCCAAGGCACAGAACCCCAGAGGACAGTACGGCCCTGAAACAATCAGTCCCCTTTGCCCCTGTGCTTACTCACCATTTTGGGGCTCCTGTGGGTTATGTGCGCTCGCTTTGGGACGGGCAATTTCTGCTGTTGTCTACACTGTGCTTGTCTTTAAGTACAGCTGAATCATTGCTCTGTCTGGTGTGAACAATGCTGCCTCTGTTAAGTGTTGTATTTTGGCTTTACAGATCCAACCTTGTTATCCCAGCCATCCTTGTTATCACCAACCGAAAGACTCCAAAGAATCAGGAAGTGGCCACGTAGAAGCAAAGAGGACCTGCTGCATGAAGTAATGCAGCAGACCCTTACTGAAAATCAAAAAGTACAGGAGTGGCGGGATAGTGAAAGGAGGGTCTGCCAGCAGAATGTGGATCACTGGCACCAAAGCATGGAGCGGCGCCTAAGCATCGTGGAGCACCAAGCAGACTCGATACAGGCGCTCGTAGCAATGCTGGCAGAGCACTTCCGCGCCTGCCCCCCCTGCAGCCCTTGCTCCAAAACTCTTTCCTTTGTGCCCTCATATCACTGCCAACCCACTTTCCACAACATCTGGGTTCTTATCGCCATCAGCTGCCTCCAACACCTGTAGCTTCACCACCCAGCCCTCCAAACTATGACCCTTACTCACTGCACTCAACCCCCATCACCATGCATTTTAGCCAGCCTGAAGTGCAGCACTCATTGCACGGCACTCCAGACAGGAAGGCTGAGTATGATAACAGGACATACACAAATCTGTGATTGTCCCATTCCCCACCCCATCCCCTTTCCTCGTCCCAAACAGCACAGATGTGTCATGCCCTTTCTGTTTCCCAAGCAGTTGTGTTTCTTTTCAATACATTTTTTATTTTCAATAAATTATTTTTTTGGCTTTGAAAACATTCTTTGATATTGCATTACATAAAAGATACCGTAGCCCAGGAAAGCAACGGGCACTGCAAGTCAGTGCATCATACGTAGCAAACACGGATTCCTGCTAACATTGGAACCACTGCACTTCACTCCCGTGCAGGGCACCAAACATTACTGGTGGCTTTCAGCCTCAAATTGCTCCCTCAAGGCAACCCTAATCCTTGCAGACCCGTGCTGGGCCCCTCTAATAGCCCTGCTCTCTGGCTGTTCAAGTTGAACCTCCGAGTTCCATGCCTGAGTGAATCTTTCACCCTTCCCTTCACAAATGTTATGGAGGGTACAGCACGCGGATATAACTGTGGGGATGTTGTCATCGGCCAGGTCCAGCTTCCTATACAGACAGTGCCAGCAGGGCCAAAAGTGCGCTCCACAGCCATTCTGCACTGACTCAGCCTGTTGTTGAACCGCTCCTTGCTGCTGTCAAGGCGCCCTGTGTAGGGTTTCATGAGCCATGGCATTAAAGGGAAAGCGGGGTCTCCAAGGATCACAATGGGCATTTCGACTTCCCCTACGGTGATCTTGTGGTCTGGGAAGAAAGTCCTGGCTTGCAGCTTCCTGAACAGGCCAGTGTTTCGAAAGATGCGTGCGTCATGCACCTTTCCGGACCAGCCTGCGTTAATGTCAATGAAACACCCACGGTGATCCACAAGCACCTGGAGAACCACAGAGAAATACCCCTTCCAATTTATGTACTCGGAGGCTAGGTGGGCTGGTGCCAGAATTGGAATATGCGTCCCATCTATCGCCCCTCCACAGTTAGGGAAACCCATTTGCGCAAAGCCAGGCACAATATCACGCATGTTACCCAGAGTCACGATTCTTCTGAGCAGGATGCGATTTATGGCCCTGCAAACTTGCATCAACACGATTACAACAGTCGACTTTCCCACTCCAAACTGGTTAGCGACCGATCGGTAGCTTTCTGGAGTTGCCAGCTTCCAGATTGCAATAGCCACCTGCTTCTCCACCAGCAGGGCAGCTCTCAATCTCGTGTCCTTGCGCCGCAGGGTGGGGGCAAGTTCAGCACACAGTCCCATGAAAGTGGCTTTTCTCATCTGAAAGTTCTGCAGCCACTGCTCATCATCCCAGACTTGAAAGACTATGTGATCCCACCACTCAGTGCTTGTTTCCCAAGCCCAAACGCAGCGTTCCACTGCAGTGAGCATGTCCGTGAATGCCACAAGCAATCTTGTGTTGTGTTCGTTATGCGAGTTGACATCATCGTCGGACTCCTCACTGTCAGTTTGTAGCTTAAGGAGTAACCCGACTGCAATTCGTGACGTGCTGGCGAGACCCATCAGCATATTCCTCAGCAGTTTGGGATCCATTCCCACAGACCGAAAGAGAAGACAGAGCGCGCAGTATAAAAAACATTGAAAGATGGTGCCAAATATGGACGGAAACACAGGGATTGCTGGGATGCGAAGCGATGCATCACGGGGTGTTGGGACAGGACCCAGAATGCCCTGCACCCTCCTGTCCCCTTCCCACAAGCCACAGCGCCAGAATGGGAAGAGGTACTCTATGGGATAGCTGCCCATAATGCACCGCTCCCAATGCCGTTGCAGGTGCTGCAAATGTGGCCACGCCAGTGCGCTTGCAGCTGCTGTGGTCTCCGAGGGCTGGTTTAACTCACAGCACTCTACATCTGCAAGTGTAGCCATGCCCCCAGTCTCACGAATAATTTAACACTTTGGTTTCTGCTTGGCTTGCTGCTGTTCTTTCCACTCCACCAATCTCTCTCTCCCAGTGCACTCATCTTCTTCACAATGCAGGATTGGGAGCAAGAACCAGTTTCATTTTATTGCCTCTCTTGGACACAGTGTATATGAAGCACCGTTGGATCAGTGTAGACTTCAGGCAGAGCTATGATGCCCCCTGGAAGGAATACAAGTTACCAACATTCAAATCATTAGAGAGATTCTTAACTCCACCAGATGTCTTGTTTCACCTCAGTCAGGTGATGCCAGCCTTCCTCCATCCCTCCACTAGTTCATAATCCATTATCTACATTTAATGCCTTTCTAAGGTCCTTCGGATACGCCTGGTGACAAAACAATGACCAGATGTGAACTTTCTTCTGTCACTGATAACCATTCCTATTGCTAGTGCTGGTCAGGAGAAATAAACAGGGAAAACAGTTTTCATGAACATTTTTCAAAATGTTAAAGTTGTTTTCATTCTGCCAGCTTCAAAAAGGAGCCATCTTCGTTTGTTTGTTCAAACTGACAAAAAAAATGTCACTGGAAACTTTGTCTTTGAAAATGTTCATTTTTAATCGTTTCAGTTTCCTTTTCTCGCCTTCTATTTTCATTTCTTCAGTCTTTCAGTTTAACTATTTTTGTCCTTTTCTCCATTTTGCCACTGAGAAATAAGAGAAAGGAGGGCAGAGAAGAAAAAAATTAAAAGGAGCTTCCCCTAGATTTCACACACACACACACACACACACACACACACACACACACACACACACACACACACACACACACACACACTTCCAGTTTCAAAAAAGGGGAACTTTTTGGAAAAAAAAAAAACCTTTTCAAAATTAGAAACTTTCATAATGTATTTTTAGACCAAAAATGTGACAATATTTTGATCTATTGTCCACCTCCAGAGGGACTGAAAAAAATGCAGAGGGCTGATTTCAAGTGGATGAGGCTGTTGACACTCCATCGGGTTGATTCTTCCTCCACAAGATGCAAGATCAGGTCCATCTGGCCTGATTCTCAGCTGTTATAAATTGCCGCTAGTAGAGCTACAACAATCTACACCAGTTGAGGAGCTGGCCTATTGATTTCAAAGGGAGTTACCTGTTTTCCGTGGGCAAAATCATTAACTTTGATGGAGCTAGCCATCATTTCTAGTGTCTTCCTGCAGACTTGCTATATGCTAGAACATGTTTGTGATGCTGCATTGTCAAATGATGCTGTTGCCATAAATAGCTATCACAGTGGATTTAAGCTAAATTAGTGTAAAGAAAATTAACACTACTTTACTTGATGACAGAAATGGAACCACACCATTTTGTTGAAGCCTGTAGCTGTACCTTGTGTTGGGGCCTTCTGAGGAGACCCAAGCTAAGCCGAGTCAGGCTGGTTTGATACCTACAAGGGAGACTTGAAACCTTTAAGGTGAGGGAAAGGATGTTGGTGCCAGTGTGTGACAACCTTCCCCTGAGAGTTAATATTAAGCCAATATCAGAGCATGAGGTTGGGGAGCAGCATGCTGGGATAGGTGCCATCTTTTTAATGATGTGCACGGTATAAGGAACCCTTGACCACAAGAGGTCATTAAAGGACCCCAAATGCTGTTCACAAGAATTGATTGGAATGTTGCTCTGATTGTCCACCTGACCAAATTACACCTCAAGCAACCATGATCTACCTACCTAAAATATTCCCTTCGGTTGCAAATAGATACAATGGCAAAGTGACTTCAAAGGAGCCATCCATTATACTAAAAATGTCTATCCTAAACTGCCGTATAGAGTGCTGTTAAACAGACATGGCTAAATTTCAGTAACACCTGAAGCAATTCCGGTATGAATATACACACCGATGGACGTGAAAGGCACTCTATAAATAAAAACATCTAATGGTGGAAACTGAAAGAGAAATAAATAGGTTTTACTATCGTGAATTATTAGCAATTACCATGTTTTTCATGATTCCAGGAGGGACCTTTTTCTTGTATTACACACTCAGGCTGTCAGTACTTATTACAGAAAGCTAGCTATTCAAAGGTGATCAGAAATCTCCCTCATGCCTCCTTCGGGAGGATGCAGTCAGAGATTTCAAGGAGCTTGTGCCAATTATTTTCTCTCACTGTCTATCAGCACATTGATGTCTGACATACAGTAATAATGCAAGTCAGGTGCTGCAGAAACAGTTTTCTTACCCTCCATTCATTCAGTAGTTTCTCTTAATTCCTCCCCCCCTACTCCTTTCTGTATTTTCCCAGCTGTCAATCCTATTTGCATAACTGCAAAACACACACACAGTCCTAGAGCAGATGCAATACAATGCACCTTTACCTTCCTTCTCTTTTAGCTTTATCATGAATTCACACTCAGACATGAATTTTCTTTGGAAGGACTCACTGAGAATATAGCCCGTCAATACTCTTACGACTGCCATTTGCCTGGCAGCTCCAAGGAAGAACCTTATAATCATGTTTTGGGTTGTTTTTTAAAACACAGATTTGCTACAAATTCTGTGTGGTGACAACCAGGGCCTAGAACAGCCTAAGGGAACTCAGGGAAGTGGTGATCAGATATGGAACCTTTACCACTAGAATCCTGGACCCACTGAAGTTTAATGGGGCTTTTGCCATTGACTTCAGTGGCACCAGCATGTCACGCTAGGTCACCAGTTTGGATAAGGGGAAAATAGGTGGTGATTGAAAAGCCATTTCTCGTGGTCGAGTTTTTAGTGCTAAACCGCCATCCTCTCTCAATCCCGATTTCAGAATTAGGATTTGATCCTCCCCGCCCCAAAAGCCTGAGTTTTGAGAATTGTCTCATGTGGCCAGCTGTCATTTTACTTGGCCTATTTGACAACAATGCTGTAGCCCCTGGAGAAAATTTCAGTGCTGGCTGTCAGAGAACCTGCAGATAAACATGTACGATAAATACAGCCATTGAAAATGGCCCTAGGGGCCAGTGCCTAACCCCCATGGAAATCAATGGAAGTTAGGTGCCAAAACACCTTTCAGGACCTGGGGCTAGACCCTTAATGAAGCAGTGTGATGGAACCTGCAGTGAAGATGCCATTGAGGATGCAACTCAACTTGTTGAAATCAGAAACATTTCACTTTTTTTAACTTTAATGGAGAAGTCATCAGGTTTCATATTCCCTCCCTTCCTCTCCTTCTACATGCCCATCATCAAAATAAATTGTACAAATAAATCTAATGGATGAGAGCCTCAGCTGGTGTAAAACATTATTGTTATTTAGTGATGTCTGAATGGACGGCAAACGCCTGTCTCGCAGGTCGCTACAGTACAATCCAACACAACGTAAGCGTGAGCACTAGAGTAATAACATCCTGCGAAAGCCACATCCATTTGCAAAGTACGCAGCACGGCGTGTAAACTCACTAGCACGGTGAAAGCACAGACAAAGGGAGGAAACACGGTACCTCGGGTGGGACACAGGCTCCACACAGCGGTTGGCAGAGTCCCTGAATAGAGAAGCTATGCCAAGTCTCTGCCTGGATTTCAGCAGAAACCAGCTATGTGAGGATGTGACTGGGTTAATTAGGGTAATGGATGCTACCTGCAGAATAGCCCAGCCATATGGGAATGCAAGTGAACCCCAGGGGGAACCAGTGACTGTTCCTCATTGTGCTGAGCAACCAAGGGCTCTGCTCTCCTGCAGCAGGACACCTGAGGCTGTCATTGAGTTGTGTCTTGTGGGGCAGAATAAGGCAACCTAGTACCTGAGTGGGGAGGCGTGAAAGAGTCTGTCACAGGGTGCGTTCACTGCTGGAACGCACCCTCGGACCAGGGCAGAGCATTGCAGGGGTTCTTCCCCTCTAGTGCCCCCTTATCCATCCCCCTGCTTCCACAATGGTCTGTGGCTTTTGCAACCGAACCCACCGGCCAGGTCACCTCTTAGTCCCATCCCCTTCCGGGATTAACAGGAAAACCCAAAGTCTAGCAGCCTCTGTGCCAGGTCATGAGACTCCATCTGGAACTCATCACTCTTGGCCTCTTTCAGCCCTGAGGCCTGTCCTTCACTTCTTGCTGGGGGAGAGGAAGGGAGCCCTGGTCCGCTGTCTCCAGGCACCCTGTGTTAGACTGATTGCTCCTTGCAGTCCCTCACCGCGTCCTGGGGCTGCTCCTACCTTTCCCTGCTTGTTTGTGTCTCCCCCAGGATCTCTGGACTCCGCTGTTCCCACTCTGGATTTGTGGCTGGTCACCACTTCTTCCCAACTGGTTATTGAGGAGCTTCCTCAAAGCATCTCCCAACCTCTCTAGCAGCAGCTAGGCTGCACGTCAAACAGTCCCTCTGGTTTCCCTCCTTAAGACAGGAATCCCCCACCTCTCCTACCTGGGACTTGGTTATATCTTAGGCCAGATATAGGACCTTAGCCAGTTTCAACTTCAGCTGGTTTCTTCTTCAATTAATTCTTAGGCAGGAGGGCTTCTCCTGGTGCTATCAATCCTGCTATGAAGAAGGCAGTGGCATAGATACTGGTCCCCTGTCCAGAGCTCACCCCAATTGGCTGAGAAAGAGGGGAGTCTTGCCCCACCCACGCTGTAAGGCTCTTGGGCCTAGGCCCTTAAAGAAACAGTAATAGGATTGCCTCCCAAACACTAATTTATTCCCAGACCGCCTCCTCTCTACCAATAACTCCTAGGTCCTTGTATATGTCAGACCTTGCAAAATCTCAACAGCCACATGCTGCCGGGGAGGGGCTGCCCCACCACCCTGAATGGGACGGACTACCGTGCCACAGGGTCTCTCTCTTCCTCAGGGCCGACCCAAAGGGCCATGGATCGGCACCAGTTCACAGCAGCTGTGAACATGGTCCTTTGTGTAAAAACTGACTAACACAGAAACCCCCTAGCCTTGCCCTGATTCTATCTCTATCTTTCCAAAAACACCAACAGAGAAGTGATGGTCTGGGTGGTTAGCACATTAGTTTTGCATCTTTCGTGAAATCCGGCCTATCTAGCAACATGCTTAGGCACTGACTCAATACTGACCCCCACCGGAGCACTAACACCACAGGACATGGAGTTCCCTGAGAGCACAGGTAACATTATTATTATCCAGGGTTTGGAAAAGACCTTGAGGATGAGATTTGCTGCTGGTGTAGATCAGCAGAGCTCTAGTGACCATGTGGCAAAAATTGACTACAAGGGAGTTACCCCTATCTATTGTCACCGTCACCACGGTATTTGAGTACCTCACAATCTTTAATGTGTTTACCCCCACAACACTCATGAGGTAGGGAAGAGGTATTGAGCCCACATTTTACAGATTGGGGACAGAGGCACAGAGAGAGTAAGTGGCCTGTCCAGGGTCACACAAGAAGTCTGGGAGGAGCAGAGATTTCACCCAGGTCTCTTAACAATCCTAATCCCTGGATGGTCCTTCCATTCTGCTTGATTTGAACCTACCGAGCACCTGGTCCTCCATGTGGCATTAAGCACTGGCACTCAAAAGAATAAGAAACTTTTTGCTATGAAAGGATGTGAACTGGGAACCTTTTCTAAGACTGGAATGTCCCTCTGTGTTTCTGACGTTCCTATTCATTTCAGTGGCAATCTTTGCCCAAATCCAGCCCTTGTGTAAACAGGCAGAAATCCCACTGAAACCAATGGCTCATGTAAATAGAGAAATAGAAATAGAGAAACTGGGCAAGGGGAAGTGTGCCTGGGATTCTTGCAGATATTTACACGGTTTCATCACAGCTGATGTGTGCTTCAATTTGGGGAGACTCGCATGCTTAGCGGGGAGAAGCTGACTCAGGTCTTTCAAGAGGTTTTCATTACCAAGCCTTATCAAGAGCCTTCAGCCAGGATGGGAAAACTACAGGCCAGCTCAAGCAAACAACTGGGCTTCTGTGCTCAAGTAAAAATATGTTTGAACAGGGAACTTGGCAAGGCACCGTTCCAGCACTGCGGAGTGAAAAAGTAGGTCATGAAAGTAGGTTTGACAGAACAGAGAGTTGAACTTGTCACCTCAGATTCCATTGGTGTAGAAATTGAAAACTGCCAGTGTCAACTAGCGAGCAGAACGCGGCTTCCTGCATTAAAGGAGCAGTCAGGAGGCAGGGCAAACCTGCACACTCCCCCGTAAAGCCAGCAGTATAGTATTCAGTCCCGTGATTATACCAGGCGGCGACAGTGGCTGAAGATCTCTCAGGAGATGCTTCGGTTTTTGCAGTTTCCAAACCACCAGCTGCACTTGCCTGACTGATAATTGAAGCAGGATCCCAAACCCAGAGCAAAGGCACTAATTACAAATAAACACTGCATTCTAGGGAGCTGCTGGATAGCAGTCAGGCTGCCAGAATGAAAAATTCCTCCTCATCAAAAGGATTCATTACCATATTTGTGGCTACAAATGAGTGGGTAGTAAAAATACTTGCTTCCTAACATAGGTACCCAAAATACTGACTTTGCCTGGGTTACCTAGTCAGCCAGCTACTCACAATGTTTTGGATCAACAATGTTTGCCCAGTATCTCATGCAATGGTGCCTCTTTTTAAAGCTCTTCTTTATAAAGCTCCCATACTTCAGCTTCAGTGGAGTCCATTCTCTATTGTTACAGCTCGTGCTTCCCTGTCACATACAAAATAGTTGGCTCCCAAGAGCAGCCCAACAGAAAGTGAACTGTATGCTAGCGAATTGCCTGCCCCTTTTCATGGCAACAGGGGTAGAAGTGTGTTGAGGGAGGAAGAGACTTTGTTCTGTTAAAAAAAAAAAACTCTGCCCTGATCCATAATAAAATATTTTTATCTGGGCAGATGCTGCCTCATCACTGGAGATGGTCAAACTCCACGCCCTTGTTGTAACACTTCTGAACACAAAATGGGCTTGAGTTGTAAAGTGTTGATCCAGAGCTGAACTTCCTCCATCATCTGAAGGTGTCTGGAGCTGGGGATTAGAGCCAGATGCTGATACCCGTATTCATATTGATGAGCACCTTACGCCATAAGTGGCCTCATCAATACCAATGGGACTGTTCCTGGAGTAAGGTACTACTCAGTGTGCTTAAGTGTATCAGAATCGGGCCTTCTCTTTGTGGCCCAACATATTGACTCAATATTCAGCTGGCAGCACAATGGGGTCTGGATCCTGACTGGATAGGTACTACCATAATAATAATTAATATCACCATTATGGAGTCTGAGGAGACCTGGCATAAGTGGATATAACAGATCAAAGTCCCTGGGGTTTTACCTGCTTATACGAGAGTTGAATCTGGCCCATGATCTTACAGGTGAAGCACTCCTAAGTCTCAGTAAACAGGACCATTTATTAGCCAGCGAGTTTGGAACTTCCACCACTGGAACTAAACCTCTGGAGTCTCTAAAGCGAGGGCAATTTATACCAGCTGAGGATCTACCCTAGTGGGTTTTCAGGAGGGATGTGAATAAAAAAAGGATGGATGCCTTACAAACTGAATAGGGATGATATTCCAGGGCTAGGATGCAGTGTGGCAGAAGACAGGGAGATAAAAGTGGAAAAAGGAAACAGTGTAACTTATCAGTGTACATTGACAGTATATTTTAATGAAAACTGACCTTTTATATGAGCTAGTCATTATTCTATTAATTCTCTGCTCTCTCCAGGTTTGTATGCCCGGCCGATCATCATGGCACCCGATTGCCTAAAAGCGAGCACTCTTCCAAGCCAGCAGCCTAAGGATGTCTTTTAAGCCCACTACAATCCTCTGCTCTACCAGCTTAGCTTGGAAAGGGCATTGCTGCAGCATATGGTTCGGAGTCTAAATCAGGACTGAGGAGCTATTCCACAACTCGCCTGGCGTGCATTACTCAGCTGCTGTATCGTAGGACACAAAACTCCTCACCAGGAAACATAGCACAACTCTGGCCTCCTAGCTCACAAGCTCCTGTATGCCTTAGCCAGAATCGTTTCCTGGAGATACAAGGCTTGCTGCTATCCTGGGGGAATCTGAGGGGTAGCATCTCACTCAGAAGAACTCTCATTTGTCATCGGTTATCAGGCTGAAGGCACAGGGAAAGGCTCCCTGAGAGGAATTTCCCAACTGATTGGGTCCCACCTGCACTCAGAGATGGAGGCGCCGCCAGGGAATTCAGCCCACAGCCATCTCCTCCACTCCCCCTTCCCCAGTGGAGTAACTCTCCTTGGAAGGAGAAAGGACACACCAAATCTCCAAGCTGATGAGTCTTCCTTGGCAAAGTCAAGGTTAATTCAAACTCACCTCAGCTACTGAATTATTTACTTACTACTCCTCTACCCTCACAGTAGCCTGTTATAAGCATGCTTCAGTGGGTGGTAGTAGTTTGGCTCGGTAGTCTATCCATAAGCAGCCCCTTGAAAATACACAGCCTGGGATGAGCTGCATTCAATGTCTGTCCCAGCTGCTATAATGAAGATACAGGGGAGTTAACAACACAATTTTTAGCTTCTTACTCTATAAGTATCTGTTGTATTGCCTTGGTGTTGCAACACTTCCTCTCTCTCCTCCCTGTTTGGAGCTTGATTCTGCAAGGTATTGAGTACCTTCAGCTCCCACTGACTTCAGTGTTTGGTGAGAGATCTCAGCATCTCACAGGATTGAACTTTTCTTTGCTGTAAAACTTCAGCCATTGCTTCCTATCTGAAAATGGTCGTCCTATTATTGCACAGCTGGCTAGAGTTGAAATGTGGGTACAAAGCACTACAAAAATCAGAGGCAGATCCTCAGGTGTTGTCAATGGTCTATTGGATTCAATGGCATGACACCAACTGAGCCCAGCTGAGGACCCTTCAGTTGAATGGTAACATTTTACACCTACTTTGCACTTGTGTAAAGGTGGTGGGTAACGGCGAATCAGGTCCTCAGAGAGAAATGTACGCATGGGATCAGACAGTGTAAACTGGCGATTTATGGAAGCTGTGCATCTGGCAGGTAGCCTGATTCGCTTCTCCTTTGCACCAGTTTTACACCAGTGGAACTTCTCCACTGGTGTCAATGGAATGTTGCCCTGATTTACCCCCAGTGTGAATCAGGCCTTGTAACCATGAAAGCAACTGACAGACAGAGAGAGGTGCAGAGAGAGGATTTCTCTATTTTTGGCATGTGTGACTTTCCAAATGAAATCGGGATGGAAGTGCATCGTCCTGCATAGGGGGGGAACATAGCCAAAGCTTGTGACAAGCAAGGAGAAAAAGGTGACTGGAGTCCAGCGCCTATTTAATAGCACAACAAAAATGCTACCGTACCACCTCGTTTTCTTGCAACCTCGCAGCTCAGGCAAGCACAGCTGGTGCATTTTCCAACTTTCCGTGGCGAGGGTCGCACCCTGCGGCGTATTGCTTTCCACGCCACACGTCTGTGTCAGTTATTTTGCTTTCACTTGATCTTGCTTTTGTTATTTCTGGGATGTTCCTATTCCAATTCACTCTGAGACTGAAAATGGTGCAATCTCTCTCTCTCTCTCTCCTGGCTAATTGGTTTAATGCAGCCTGAATATATCTGGACTGCCTCCCTCTAACCAGTGGGTCATCATTTATTCACAGGGCTGAAGTCCCTTAAGCAGTCTCCCACTGGCCATCACGCTGCAGGGGACTGATGCTGCATGGCTAGCTAGCCACCGAAAAAGATGACATCATTTTCATGTCAGGACTGAGGCGTGCAGGGGAACAGTGGGGGGAGGGAGGGACTTAGCCCACTTATCATTAGATGTACACCTGCAATTTTCCCTTTCAATCTCATTCCAATCTGGTTACTCCCACATGAGTTACTAATATAGGACACACAACGGGGCTTCTTCCCGTCTGTCCTCATCTCATATAGTCAGCTAATTAGCTTGTTTTCACAAGGGGGATGGTATCCAAACTCCACCCTCCGCCCCTGGCATTTGGAGCCCTGGACACACAGGACCGGATCGGCAGCTGGTGTAAATCAACATAGCGCCACTGAAGTCAATGGAGCTAGACCAATTTACACCCGCGACGGATATGATACTATCAGTCTATCACAGGGCCGGATTCAACGCCCGTTGAAATGAATGGCAACACCGCCACTGACTTCAATGGGTGTTGGATCAGCCCCTCCATGCTGTGAGGAGGGTTCTTACTCTCGCTCTGTCATAAACTTCACAGCTCTAGTGAGGAAAAAAGTGTGGGGGTGGAAGGGAGATGAAGTGACTGACAGGTTCCATTCGCTCTTGAATGTTTTCGTTCGTTGTGAATGAAACCGGAATAGAAATCAGACCTCACTCCGGAGACTCAACCAATGAAGGGAGAGAGGTCAATCGCTGAACGATGGCTTTGCTCAAACGGGAGAGGGGGTCCAAAATCAAGTTTAGGGGCCAGATTCTCAGCTGGGGTTAACTGGTGAAGCTCCATTGATTTTGGCGCCACCTGGCTTCACGCCAGCGAAGATCTGGGCCTAGGTTTGTGCTCGACCCTGCGTCCCTCAAATCCTTGACAAAAATCCAAATCCTGATTCCGTACTGAGGCTGCCCAGATACCCGGCACTGGATCTGAAAGTAGGCGGATTAATTACTATTTGTTTGCAACGGTGCCTGAGATGTGCTAGGTGTTTTCCATAGGGGATGGTTCTGGCCCTGAGGTGCTTAGGGCAGTCAGCCAGCCCCAGGTAGGCTGGGTTTAGGGGAAGAAGAACTAACAATAGGGAATTCTGTAGACAGGTCAGTTAAAATAACTGTAAGCAGCACAGTGGCAGTGGGTGTTAAAGGGTGTGTCTACACTGCAGCTGGGAGGGAGCCTCCCAGCCCAGGGCAGACAGATTCACGCTAGCTCTGCTTGAGCAAGCGTGCTGAAAATAGCCCTGTGGACGCTGCAGCATGGTCAGAGGTAGTTAAATGTGGACAAGCAGAAATCTAGGGAGGAAACTTGGTCAGTGCTTGAATGAGGTGGTGAGAGAGATGAGAAGCCAATAATAGATCAGAACAAACTGACTTTCCTCTGTACTCATCGTGTGTGAGTGTGTGTGTGTGTGTGTGTGTGTGTTTCAGACCCTGCTGTGTTATTACAGTTCTCTCTTCAGCACTGCAAGGAATTTTATTTTTCCTCAGGAAGTGTCAACACTTGTCTTTCAAAAGCAAAGGGGGCCGAGGGAGGGGAGGGGAGAGAAGAGGATTGTGAAAACAAGTGTTGTGCAGCCCAATTTCACACCCTTACAGCAGATGAGGAGGTAAGAAAGAGGAGAGCTGCTAATGTATACACCAGCTGTGTATCGAAAATTGGCCAAGACCAGCCCTCTGGGCTCTCCTTTTGCCAATTGGATCCTTAGCTCAGGCTGCCTGAGAGCATCATCTGATAGTGCCTCGAAACCAACGAGAAGCGGCAGCAAGGCTAATACATTTGACATCAAACAGGTGCAGGGATAATGCCCTGACACAAGCCTTCTCTTGCTCTGGCCGTCCCCAGGACCACATTCTCAACAACCAGTCTGGCAAGACGCAAAAGGTGAAATCCTGACTCCATTGAAGTCAGCGAGAATCTTTCCGCGGACTTCAATGGGGCCAGGATTTCACCCCCAGTGTTTACTGAATGATAAACTGCACGAGAAGAAACAAAAAAAAACCCCCATAGAACTAGCAAGACAAGAGCTCGATATCACAGCTCAACCACCTGCTTTCAATCTGTCCCCAGCACTAACCTATGTACCTTCAGATGGTCATTTCTTTGGGGCAGGGAACAGGTTGTCTTACTACCACATCGAACTCCTGGGCGTTTCTTGGTTTTTAACAATAATAAATCTCCCTCACAACAAATCCTTGGATTGGCAGATCTAATCAGCCCTTTTAATAATGATAATACTTTTCATCCATAGATCTCAATATTCATAGAATATCAGGGTTGGAAGGGACCTCAGGATGTCATCTAGTCCAGCCCCCTGCTCAAGGCAGGACTAATCCCCAACTAAATCCCCAAATGGCCCCCCTCAAGGATTGAATTTACAACCTTGGGTTTAGCAGACCAATACTCAAACCACTGAGCTATCCCTCCCCCTATGCTGAGAGGCAAGAACTTATTAACCCTATTTTACAAACAGGGCAATTGAGTTACTGAAAGGGGAAGGGACTAGCACACAGGTCTGCTGATTATGAGCCCCGGCCCCCAACATACTGGACCACGCTGCTTTTCCCTAGTCTCTTTACTTTGATTCAAATCAAAATGCCTTGGGACACATTGTTTGTGGAGCAGCGTGATGCACTCAGTGCAAGACAAGTGTCCACAAGCCATCCATTCCCCTTGCCCCTCTGCACCAGGGGCCAGTCACAACCCTACTACTTGCACCCCGGGACTGTCAAGACCATTTGAGGCTAGTCGTGCCAGACTGGCAGGGATGGACAGGGCTGGGAGTTGGTCTGATTTGCACAGACAGGACAGAGAAGTTGAAACTGGAGAGAGGGGGCATATGCCGCATCGTCTGAAGGCTCCCACTAGCGCCATGTGTCTATGCTCAATCCCCATCATTGCCAATGGATTATATACCACTATGCAACAAGCCAGTAGCAGAGGATTGGCAGCAATTTAAATCTTTCACTCACCCAGCCACATAGGGATAAATCAACCACCTCACTCATTGTTAAAGGAATCTTTATTCTGCAGGCAGGTATGCAATAAAATCTGCAGCCGGACATGTGTCATATGAGAAGATTTATGATTCCTTAGGCAGGGAATGAGTGGTTAATTACCACGTGCCACTGCTGTTAACCTCTGCAAATATGTCTAATTATCACAGATTAATGAACAGAGCTTAGGCACATCTAAAGAGGCTTCGCTGAGGGTTTTTCATACCCACATTTCATTATCTTCATAAGCACCACTGTTCCCCATGCACGCTATTATACGCATTTTATTATGATTTTAGCTGTGCCCTGTGAAATATCAACAGCAGGGCCCGTGCACTAATGGGAAAATTCCCATTATTGTCAATGGGTGTTAAATCAGGCCCTTGTACAAGGCATCAGTTTCCCAGAATCCTCGAGGACACCTGGCAGCTCAAACCCAGGTCATGCAATCAGATCTGTTAGCACAGCTTTCCCATTGATTTCACAACAGGGACTCACATGGGCACAGGGGGCTGTGCTAGCAGATCTGACTGCAGGATCAGGGGGCAAGATGCTTTTTACTCTTCATTTTATTGATAATTTAGCTGAATATAAGAATTCAGCAAAATATTAGCTGAAAGACTGGGGAGAGGGATTGAGTTTGCAAAACTCCCAGAATTAGAGCAATGTGATGTCATTTTTAATAGCGTTTTTTCCCACTCTCTGGATATTTGTGAAGCTTGAAAAGCCACTTATAGTTGAAAATTCATACTTGTGAAATAAAGGAAAAGAGATGGCAGTGGAGGTGTTTTTTGCTTTTAATGACCTGATTTGCATATTCAAATATTGCTCACATGCACACACACACATCTGAATTTTTGTATGTGTGAAAACGGCTGAAAATTGCATACACACACAAAAAATCTTGCAAGAGCAAAACGGTGGGAAAAGCCTTAGGCTTCACTCCTGCAAACACACATGTGGGCAGGACTATTCAGCGTGGCCCGCTCTTGGGATTTTATCTCACGCAATTTGGTGTTTTTCTTAGCCCCTTGTCTCCTGGAGGCCAGTGATTATATGAGAATCTCAGCTTTCATTTTTTTAAAGTACATTTCTAGTTCTCATGATTGCAGAGGGAAGCTTGAGTGCCCGCTACAGGCTCAGAAACCAGATAACAAAGAAGAGGAACCTCACTCGTTCTTTTTTTAAATCTCATGATTTTTAAACCAATCACAATTTGTTTTAAGCCTAACTCATGATTTTTGAACATTTGACATTGGTCGTCTTGCATGCGCACAATGACTCATGCATACGCGTTTGCAGGATGAAGGCCTAAGAGGCCAGAATGAGGACATTTTGCAAATGTGGACCAGAAATGGCAGAGACACAAGAAAGATACTAGGTGCCATTTTCCAAGCTAATGGCATTAATAAATTATAGGACTTTGAGATCATGTCAGGAAAGCTTGCTCTTCCAGCATTAAATAATGAAACATTGTTAGCGACTCTGGCTTATTTTCAACACTGCTGAAGCTTTGTTAGGGTTGCTAATATTGTCATCATTACCTTCCTTTTAACTGTCTTAGATTCAGATAGATTATCTTCATATGCAAAGTGTATTCTCATGCTTAACTTTTGGCTTAACTTGTATTGTACACCCACAGTTTCACTCTTAAGATCTGCAGAGAGAATTTCCCACAGCTGTGCGGGTTCTTTCAATATTGTGCCCAGACTAGAAAAGTTTGTTGAGTTACATTCACAAGCTGCATGGATCACAAGAGACCACAGATTTGCTAGCAAATAAGCGATATTCAGATACAATTCTGTGCTTCCTTTGAAACCGACATCTAACGGCCTCTTTGCAGCAGTGTTTTTGGTGGCCTCAGCTGTGTCTGGCTTAAACATCTCCTATTGTTTCCCTCATGGTGATTTTGCTGCTTAACAGCACAAAATCTCTGTGTCGTTGCTTTCATGGAACACATTTCAAGATTCTAGACAGTATGGAAAAAATCAACAGATGTAGAGGAGGCTGAATGGGCAAATTAATGGTAAAATAATTGGAGCCACAATTTCAGACTTGATTAGTATGTTGTTCAAATTACAGCTCCGTCTCAAAAAAAAAAAAAAAAAGCAACAGTGATTTAATAATAATGAAACTTGTAAATAATGTAACACTCATTTAAATTGTTCCTCATACAAGATCTCTTGAGAGCTAGTGTAAGGGGCGTCTTAATTTTTGGGACAGGATTGCACATGTGCTGTAAGATGCAATGTATTATTAATCACCTCCCTGATGAATTTCACTGTTTGTCAGCTATTCTGTATCACTCCTCTGTGATATTTCCAAAAGCTGTATGGTCCAAAAACGACATTCACAATCAGCTGCCGTTTCAATATATGACAGGTGTCACTCCTTAGATAGGGTCCGGTTAGATCAGGGTTAAGTACAGAGTTTATGTCAGGGTTGAGCAGCTGTGCTGTACCTATTCTATGGATAAACAGGGCAGTTTATTTTTTATGGCTGTCGATCTGGCAAGCTTTTACAAGTCTGGGACACAATTTCCCTGCCCTCTGTCCTATGCAGAGTTAAGGAAACACCTTTCTGTTTTATTTATGATTCTCAATAAGCCAAGAACACTTTAGTTGCTTAAATGAAAACATATTTAACCTATACAGAACATTCTCTTCCATTCAAAAATTATGACACTGTCACACTGAAATTGCCTCATTCTATTTACTTAATTATGTGTTGACATCAAAGCTGTTCTGCTTTGTGCACTAGAAATCTCACACCTCGCATGCAAAATTATCATAGTATGCAAATATCGGTGGGGTTATTTTTAAAGGCCAGCACCTAGATTATCTGTTTGAATCAATACCTTACAGCTGCTATGAGAATGACTGTTGCTATGGGTTACTGCAAGGCACATGGCAACGATGGCCTGAAACGTCACATCCTCCACTGAGTTAGTGTCTCTCTGGAGGGATGACCTTTCCTTTCCTTTCCTTTTTTGTCCCCTTTCTGTTTGTGTATTGTGTGTTAAAGAGAATTTATGTTGAGAGAAGAAAGAGAAAGGAAATGCAACACTACTCTTAAATGCATTAGCAGGCTTCCTAGGGTATCCTCGCATCTGTCCTGTCCTAGTGTTCTCCTGAAATGTGACCATCACCTGCGGTACCTGCACCTGAATGCAGCATTCCCATTCAAGCTCCCAGAATCTGCACCACAGCACTACACCCTGGCTCTACAAATAGGGCAGAGCCATGGGAAACGTCGAATGTGATTTTTGTTTTCCTTACTCCATTTGCCTGGCTATTTATCTAACCATTTCTAGTGTTCCTTTTGTCATGACAGCAAATGGAACCCACAGGGGAAAAAAATACAACCAAAAAGCCTGACCAGCAGTTGCCATCAAACTCAATAAAAACCAGAACGACCAGAAGTCTAGTTTAGACCCTTTGTTTTCCTTGTTTTTTTACTGCTTTAACATCCTGTTGCCAGAGTTTACAACCTCAAAGGTCCTCTGGATTTTCTTCTGCCTGCCTCCTTGGCTTTATTTATTGATATATTCAATAATTCAGAGAAATTCTATTTTAAACCCAAAGGGCAGAATTTGCCCCCAGGTTTAAAAACAAATCCCATCCCATCTGGTAAACTGATGGACAAGGAGGCAGACATAAAGCCCAGACACACTAAAGATATACAATTGCATATTAAAATAATATCTACAGACATAAATATTCCTTATGATTATTTTCTCATCTGGAAATAAAAGCATGCTTGTAATGTTGCTGTATTGATTTCATTGGTCCTGAAAATCCTCTCATTGGAGCAATCCTTAATCATACATTTAGACCTATTGCTGTCAGTGGAACTACCTGCATGAGCAAAATCTACCCATTTGAGCAAGGATTTGCAGGGTTGGGCCTTAAAGAAGTGAAAATACTTCCTATGTCTACTTGGCGTTCAGTTAGACCCCAATTCAGGAAAGCACTTAAGCATATGCTTAATTTTAAGCAGGTGCATAAGTCCCATCGTGCTTAGATGCTTTCCTGAATTGTGGTCTTAAAGGGACTGGAATAGAAACACATGGTGCCAAAGTCAATAGAATTGCACCAGGGATTAATTTGGCCCGTGGTTTCTATTGACTGCATGCAGTAAATGTATTGTGTTCCAATATGATGCTAGTTAGGGCAGCTATATAGATATATTTTTAAAGGAGCTTTGTATAACCCCACGTATATTTATTTTTCTTTTCTCCTGTCCCCATTCACGACACAATCTCACACTTGACCAATTCTCCCTAGCCATCACCTGCTATGTAATTGTTATGGTTTGTTTACATATAATTGAGAAAGAAATGTAAACTCGCGGAGATGATTAAGATATACACAGCTGGTGTCAACAGAAACTGAGAAAAATGAGACAGTATTGAGTATGTATGAAAGAAGTGCCTGTGCTGTTTCATAATGACTCATCTATGACCCTTATCCCCCAAATTATGCCAAAGGCAAGTGAGCTGCATTTCAAACCCATGGATCCATGCCTTGTGGGATTTTTCATACATTATCATTTTCATCTCATTGCTGCAAGTGCTAAAATAAATGTGTACATCAATACAGTAACTACAAAGAAGAGACTGTTTTGAAAAGATGTGGCATTGCCTTATAAATGTCACCAGCTGAGCAGCGGAGTGCGAAGTCAGATGCTATTGCTTCTATGATTTACCTTTTATTAAAATTACATCTCACAAATAAATATTCCAACTCAAAAACAAACGAACAACAAAAACCAACCTCATCCTGTATTTCTGGCAAATCTTTAAAGATCTGTCTAGAAAATTGAAGTTATATGTATTTTTACATCATGTAAATGTAATTTAAATTTGCTTTTTAAGTAAGATAGTAAAAAGTGAGGATCTTTGTAAATATTTAATATCAGTGTTTATTAAATCCACTGCATGATATACATTTTTAGCATTCTGGAGTATTTTATTATGGAAAAACACCAGGGGACTGATCCAAAGAGTATTGAAGTCAATTGGGCAGCGGGAGGGGGGAAATCTTTCCATTGACATCAGTGATTCGGATCAGGCCATATATTTTGTTTGTGTAGCATATATAATACACCTGCATGCAACTGAATGGTTGTGCCCTTCAAGGTCAGTCCTATAACAGGCATGAATATCCTGTGAATGTACTGATCGCACATACACATAAATAAATGAAAAGCCATGGCCTGATGTGGATTACCCGCTGCTCCCAATGACATCTATGGGAGTGGAAGGCCAGGTGCTCAGCTACTCTCAGGGTATACAAATAGTTTTTTTATAAATAGTTTGAGAGCCTGATCTTGCAGTCTATACTTGGCAAGATTCTCATTAACTTCTCTGGAAGCATTAGGTTAAATAAGGGTTTGGGCTCAAATTCCATACACGTTTTAAGTGACTCTTGTCTTTAGATACCATACTAGACAGCCAATGGTCTAATCCTGAACACTGAAGTTAGTGGCAATTTTTACGCTGATATCAATGACAGCAGGATCAGACAGTAGGTAGGGTGAAATGCAAGGCACGGGAATAATTTGAATCATAAATCTCAGTCTCTATGGGCTTGATCCTGCAAGGTGTTTAGCACCTGCTATGCAGCGCTGAGCTCACTCAGCTGCTATTGCAACCAAAAGCAGGTTGCAAGAGTGCTCTGCACCTTGCAAGAGCATGCCCTGTATGCCTATCATTAGACCTGGCTGAACATAAAAACATTTTTTTCCCCAACCGAAAATGGCTTTGCAACAAAAAAGGAAAATGTTCATGTTGCCCACAATTTTCTTGTTGGTTGATGAAAAATGGAGCAAAAAAATCAGATTCGGTACGAAGTTAAAATTTTAATTGTTCCGTGTTTTTGTTTTTGCTGTTTTTGTTTTACTGAGGATGGTTTTCAAAAATGATAAAAATCCCTTTTGGTTTTTCCTCTTAAATTTTATTTTTCTGCAGGAAATTTAGGAAAAAATTGAATTGTTTAAAAATTTCCTGTGAAAACTAATTGCTATTTTTCATCCAGCTCTACATACAAGCTCGCAATTTGAGTATTTCTCTTCCCTTTTACTTATCTTTTCTATTGCTGCTTTATTACTTCAGACCTTTAAAGGAGTCTTGGGAATAAAATACTTGTAATGTTTTAGGAGGTAAGCGTACTGCATACAGTTTACTGTACAATTTAGAATTGATACTATGACCACATCATCTGAGATACTCTTAAACAGCAAATTCCCATGCTTTCAGCTGTTTACATTTACTTCCACTTATGCACCAATAAAAAACTTTACTACCACATCTTTTATAGAAATTCAAAAGGAAATTGTCATCCATACGCACAGAAACACCAAACGCTGCAACACAAATGCCAGTCCTATTAAATCCTAAACACCAGACATTTATAAAATATCCCGTTGCAAATCAAATTGTTTTATGGTTAGAAGAGCATTTAATGCATGATGAACAGTTTAAAATTAACATTTTGCATTCAGAGTGATTAATGGCACCATATTGTATTTCAATTACTACAAGATACTTCTCAGTAATAAACAATGGCAATAATATTCACATTAAGTCAATAAAAAGCATCTTCAAAGTGTGATGTATAAGAGCCATTAACTTGGCATAATTTGATGGCATCATCCAATGAATTATCAGCATGGTTACAAGAACTGGGGCACTGTTGCTTCTGAGCGGTATTTACATGCACAGCTTATAACCATTATAGGTTATCCAGGTGATTCCTGTGAGCGTCAACAGGTATCAGACTCCTTCAGTCTCCTCCTGAGCAACATAGATGACAACATACACACTACAGGCCACACAAGTGTCTTTCCTCCCATCTTCCATTTTGCCCAGCAATTTTTGACTGAAGTTTTATTGGACTCTCAGATGTGGCCTCAGTGATAGATACAGAGAGGTAACATTTCTTAATTTCGTCTAATATTTTTCAACTTCAGTCCAGAATGACCCAGGGGCACAGCCAGAAACTAGGAATGACCAAAAAGGTCCTTAGTTCTATTGAATAAACAGAGGGTTCCACAGAAATGTAGAGATGTTCTGTAGCTACTACTCTAAAAACCTATAGGATTTTATCATAGGAGCAGAAGCTATGAGAGGGGCAGGGACAGGGGAAGGAGCAGAGCGGGGGCGTTAAAGAGAAGAGAGGATAGGAACAAGTGAGAAGGGACATGAGTAGGAGCCAGGAATGGGAGACAATAGGAGTAGGGGTGGAGAATACTGCGCAGGAATTGGTGACAGAGAGAGGAACCAGGAAAGTTAGGGGACAGGGCAGGAGTAGGGAGTGGGAAATAGAAGCAGAAGAGAGCAGAGAGAGGCGGATGTGAATAGTACAGAAGGATCTGTAATATTCTTCTCTAGAACTTGGATTTTTAAACGCATTATTCCCAAGTCACAACAATCCTTTGCTGTGTAGCTAATAGCTGTGAAACCCACATGCCCCTCTACACAGATCTATGTAGAAGATGACAGCCTTCTACTGCTACCAGTTACTTTGTTAGCTCAAGTGGTAGAGGACTATTCTGTGGAGCTAAAGATTCCAACTCTCCTGAGGACCAATGGGGGTGGGGGAGCAACAAGGTTCGACATGATGAATTTTTTTCCCAAATATTTAAGGTTAAAAAAAACCTTACAACTATACATTAAAAATGACACTTAAAGCTGCCAAGTCAGAAGTTAGGAAATGTGGGGGGAAAAAACAGTATGTGATCATGTAATTAAAAAGATGCATGAGGCTGCCAAATTAAGATTGCATAGGCACCATAAGGGGAGAACGCTGCCCACCTATGTGGCTTGCAGACTTTCTTGTGGATGAGGAAATGGCCATGTGAGGCAGCGAGTAGTGTGGATGTTATGCATAAACTACAGGCTCAGAAAGGCAGTGAGGAGAGGAGCAAGAAGTAAAGGGGAGACATAGCTAATATGGAAGATGGTTAAAGGTGATCTGCAATGAAGCAAAAAACAGGGTCTGTGTCCTATTTTACTTCTTTATGACTGAGAGGAGTTTTCCAGGAACGTTTTTCATGATTATTGTCTTATATTAGAAATTCTGGTCTTGTCTACCCTCTTTTTCCTGAAAGACCCTATAGACCAGAGAACTAGTTTCGTGCCACTGTACAAATGAAGCCTGATCAACTGAGAGGGAAAGTTATTTTTGTTCAGACTGCTTTTTTTTTTTAATTGTTAGCACCAATTTAACTCAAGTGCCTGAGAGAAGACATGGTGAGAAAGTGGAATTACCATTCCGGGGGAAATTTCACCATTTTAAAATTTGTTTTCATTCCAAATTAGGATAAAGAGTCAAAATTTACCATGGAATGGAAATTATAAAAAAATTCAGTTTGAAACACAAAACTTTTTGTTTCAATAATATCAAATCGTTCCTTTTGATAGTGTCAAAATGTTTCATTTCAATAAGGTGAAACGTTTACAATATAATATAGACTAAATATAATATTAAAATTATAATTTAATATGTGAAAACAAAATGAAATAAAATGTGACAGTCGAAACGAAACATTTTTACCTTACTGAAATGAAACACTTTGACATTACAGAGACAAAATGAGAAAGTCGAAATGATTCATTTTGACAATTTTCCCATTGAAAACTTTTCCAAATCAACATGTTCCCACAAAACATTTCAATTTCAGTGAAAATGCATTTTCCCACCAAAAGTTTGTTTTGGTGGGAAAATGCATTTGGGAGAAAGATGCCTTTGTTGAAGTTTCAGCACCTCTATCCCTTCATTTACATAACCTCACCTGAGACCTCCAAGTCCTCTGACAAAAACCAGTGAAGACCAGACTTGACATTGCTGATATTTCTAAGGTAAAAAAATAAGCAGCACCTCCCCCAATTTACACCCTTTGAAAAATCCTTCCATGCCACCTTGCACATCACAAAGCAGCAAAATAAAACAAGGGCACAAACCCATTTTTTAAAATAATTTTTCTAGCTGATCAGTTTTACCGAATCCGCTGCTTGACAACCTCTCAGTGAGCCATTATCTGTAGATCACTGATACAGCAGACCATAAAGGCCTCTTCTGAACCATTAAAGTCTATCGGGTTAATGTGCATTTAGGGAGTTCTTCATCCTCCCGTCACTGGCAGGAAAAGGGATAATGCTCCTTTGGAGTTACTGCAGTCTAACCATGGGTAGGGTGTCAAAATTATTCTATGAGAGGAGATGAAGGGCCTGTTTTGCTAGGGTTCAAAGGCTAGGTCTGTAGGGCCACAAAGGAACCTCCTTCCACAGTGGAATTCTCCCTGGGGTCAACGGGAGATTTGCTGTAAAGATCAAGGGTAGAACATGGCCCTGAGGTAGCCGCTACATCTTTAGGGCCTGTTCCAACTCCAAGTGAAGTCAATGGGAGTCTTATGGCAGAGTACGAATGGGCCCTTGGTGAACATTAGGCATCAGTGATGAACAAAAGTGCTGACAGGGCCCATTTGGGCCAGCTGTGTCTGTCCTTTGATTCTCTTCCTTCCCTATCTCTTCCCACTCCCCACCCCCAACCCCGCAGTTTTGGTTTCTAGTCAGCCCCCTCTTTCTGTACATCTCTTTCTTTCTTCCCTACATTTCTCTTCTCTGGGCTCACTTTCCTCCATTGTTCTTGTCTATCTGTTCTTTCCAAAGGCAGAGCTGACTTCACATCATTGTGGGGCTCAAATTCTTTCTCCTGCTCTCAACTTCACTCCCATACTCTTGCCCATCTCACTCGTCCCTCTGGGCTGGTGCCCAAGACCAAGCCTCCTCAGGGACATCAGGTAGTAGAGTCTCTTGTCCCCATTCTTTGGGTCACTAATGTATACCACTGCCTGTGGGTTCGCTGTGCCTCCCACCCAACTCCCTGTGGTGGCTGGCTCACTGAGTGGGGAAAGAGCAAAGAGGTTAAAGAAGGAGGGGAGGCATCTAGCAGTCCTAAGTGAAAAAAGCACAGCAAAATCAGCTCTTCCACTCCCTCCTGACCACCTGTCCTGAGCACAGCAGTGGGGGAAGTCCAACAGTGGCTCATTTCTCCTTCCTTGGCTCCTGCTCTCAAGCAGAGGACAGGGGCAGACAAAGCAGCACTGCAGAGTTTGGAAAAGTGAACTCCTTTAATCTGATTGGGATGGCGAGTGGCCGCTCCTGATAACCACCTCCCACCTCCTGGGATAAGCACATTAGCTGGATGTAATCAGCAGCCAAAAGCGCGTGCCCACACTGGGGATTTACCTTGTTTCCTGCCATCTGCAACTGGTGTAGCTGCACCCAGGCAAACCCCTACTGCATGAAGACAGGCAAAGTCGCTCCACCAGTGCAAAGAGAAGTTCCACCAGTGCAAAGAGCAGCTTTGCCTGCCCACACTAAAGATTTTCACTGGTGCAGATACACTGGCTGCTGGCTGGAATCTGAGCAACCCCCCAGTATACACAAGGCCTTTGACAGCTACCAATCTTGCTATTTAAAGTGACTTAACATCAATATCCCATTGAGATGAAAGAGGCAACTCACGGCTCTCTTAGAGCCATAGTCCCATTTGGGCTGCCTACAGCACTGTACTGTGCCACATCCAGAAGATTTTCTTCCCAATCATAAGGTCTGAACACGTAAATAGATGTACATATATGTTAATATTACATTCCACAAATTCTTCATCTTCCAGGGAGGCCAGATTAATACAACAAGCAAGACAGATCCTTTGACTCCCATGGTCTAATTCATCAGTGCATGCCGCTAAGGATCCACTGTACTAGCCGCACCTTCAGAATGGTTATGAGTTTACTGCCAAGACGGGGCATTTTAACCTTAAAAATTGAGAGGCAACGTGACTTACTGGATAGAGCACTAGACTGCGACTCAGGAGTCTATTCCTGAGTCCCGCACTGGCCTGCTGTGTGACTTTGGGCAAGTCACTTCCCCCCTCCAGACCTTCCCCATCTGTAATACAGAGATAATGATACCGAGCTTCATATAGTGCTTTGAGATCTATTGATGAAAAATGGTATATGAGAGGTAGGTATAATTATTACATGCAAAGAATGTGCTATCCTTACTGTGCAGTAACCATATGGACTAAAAACTCTATACGGAAAGTATTCTGTATGTTTGATAGCAGACGTTTTTAGAAACCTGGACATCACAACCATTCCTTTTTATTAAAACAAATACTCAGAGGAATCAGACCGAGCTAGAAACCTGAACTGCCTCCTGGCAAATCAAGATAACCCATATTATACCCCGACAGAAAGCACTTTATGCTCTGAGACATAAAAGCAAAGACTTTCTGTACATCTGGGAGTCTTTCCCGATCCACTGTTTAAGTACCCCTGAACTCAGACATTCCCCAGCGAATGTGTGACTGAGATCTATGTTAATCACTTACAGACAAATGGGAATAAACCAACATTGATTGAAAATCCTACAGTATAGTTTGTAATTTTCAGGGTTGGGCAAGATGCTAAAAAGTCTCATATGCTGAATAGGGCATTTTTTTGTACTTTGGTTAGCTTGTTGTACTCAAGTAGAGGCAAAAGCATCCAGTAAATTCTAATCTATCTCCCTGTCTTATCTGTCTTAGGTACTTCTAGGGAGTCATTCGCTAAGCGCCAAGCTACTGGAATAATGTCAATGTAATTTTATTAGCTGTCTCCTCGTTTCTGAATGCTACATAATGTCTTCTTCAGGAAGGCTGTGTTTGTGCATTTTCTTTCTGTGGGCTGCCTCATTTTACATTCCTAGAAAATGTTGTAGTGAACTCATAGTGTGGAAGGGGAAAAGAAACTCTGGAACTGTTCTTTTCCATGTAATAACAATGACAATGGAAGTGGGGGAAAAGCGTTTTGTTGTTGGCTGTTTTAAAGAGGGTAATATTAACTTTTGTGTGACTCTATATAACTGTTGCTGAGGATTGCAGCAGGACTCTGGGTTTGATTATTGGAAATACTGTGTTATATTCATGGATTTCCTTTGCGACACAGGGAATGTGTCCTTGACTCACTGTTGATCGATGGATGGTCACCGAAACAAAATCACCTTGTCCGATTCCAACTATGATTGACAACACTGGCTTGCAACTGGTGCATTACTCCTCCTCTCCACAGGAGCCATACCACTGGGGCCAGGAAAACACTGACCTCGCAAATAGCTTCTCCAAAACAAAAACAAAGACTGCAAAAACATAAAGGGACAAAACCTGTCCTGACATACACCCTCTCCAAAGCAATAACTTGAAAATAACTGATAGATTACAAAAGCAATCCCTATAATTAATAATACCTATAGCAGCTACTATTAAAAATAGCAGTTCTGTGATAATAATAATTCCTAGCACTTTTCAAAAGAGGTCAGCATCATTATCTACATTTTACAGATGGGGAAACTGAGGCACAGGGCAGTGACTTGACAAAGGTCAGCCAGCATGCCAGTGGCAGAGCGGGGAATAGAACCCAGGTTTCCTGAGTCCCAGTCCAGTGCGCTATCTGCTAGGCAACACTGCCTCTCAATTTTAAAGTGTTATGATTGGTTTAAGGCCAGATCATAGAACCATAAGGTTTAGACGGGACCGCAATGGTCATCTAGTCTAACCCTCTGCCAAGATGCAGGATTTGTTGTGTCTAAACCATCCCAAGACAGATGGCTCTCCAGCCTCCTTTTGAAAACCTCCAGTGAAGAAGCTTCCACAACCTCCCTAGGCCGTCTATTCCATTGTCCTACTATTCTTACAGTTAGGAAGTTTTTCCTGAGATTTAATCTAAACCTGCTATAATGTAGTTTGAACCGATTGCCTCTGGTCCTGCCCTCTGTGGGCAAAAGAGAACAACTTTTCTCCATCTTTTTTATGGCAGCTTTTCAAGTATTTGAAGACCGCTATCATATCTCCCCCTTAATCTCCTCTTTGCCAAGCTTAAACATACACAGTTCCTTCAGCCTTTGCTCATATGGCTTGCACTCCATCCCTTTGATCATCTTTGTTGCTCAACTCTGGACCTTTTCCAGTTTTTCTACATCCTTTCTATACATTGGTGACCAAAACTGGACACAGTACTCCAGCTGAGGCCTAACCGGTGCCAAGTTGAGCAGTACTATCACCTCCCGTGACTTGCATGCGCTACCTCTGTTAATGCAACCCAAAACTGCATTTGCTTTTTTTTACAACAGCATTGCGTTGCTGACTTATGCTGAGGCTGTGATCCACCACAACTCCCAGATCCTTCTCAGCAGTACTGCTGCCAAGTCAGTTTTTCCCCATTCCACTTTTGTGCATTTGGCTTTTCTTCCCTAAGTGTAGCATTTACATGTGTCTTTGCTGAATTTCATTTTGTTGTCTCTAGTTCCAAATGATCAAGATCCCTCTGAATTTTATCTCTATCTTCCAAAGTATTGACAAACCTGCCCCCGCCCCCCCACCACACCTTTGTGTCATCTGCAAACTTGATCAGTATGCTCTCTATACCGACATCCAGGTCATTAATAAAGATGTTAAACAACTGGACCCAGAACAGATCTATGTGGAACCCCACTTGAGACCTCCCTCCAATCCAACATCATTCCATTAATAGTTACTCTTTGTTTGTGGTTGTTTAACCAATTATGTATCCACTTAATGGTAGTTCTGCGGAGCCCGCATTTCTCCAGCTTACTGATCAGAATGTCATGTGGGACTGTGTCAAAAGCCTTGCTGAAGTCCTGGTATATTATGTCCCTCACATGCCTCCATCCACCAGATCAGTTACCCTGCCAAAGAAGAAAATCAAGCTGTTTTGGCCAGGGCCGGCTCCAGGCACCAGCCCACCAAGCATGTGCTTGGGGCGGCACCTGGAGGGGGACGGCGCGGCAGGGCGCTCCGGCCCATGAGTGGGGCCGCGACTGGGCTCGCCACCCTCCCCGCAGTGCTCCGGCGGCCGGGGAGAGCGGAGCCACAGCAGGCTCGCCGCCCTCCCCCCGGTGCTCTGGCCGGTCGGGGAGAGCGGGGCCCCGGCCGGGCTCTCCACCCTCTTCCCAGCGCTCTGGCCGCCGGGGAGAGCGGAGCCGCGGCGGGCTCACCGCCCTCCCCCCGATGCTCCGGCCGGTCGGGGATTGCAAGGGGCAATCAGGGTGGCAAAAAAGCCAGAGCCGGCCCTGGTTTGGCATGATTTGTTCTTGGTAAATCCATGCTGGCTGTTAGTGATTACCCCTTCATCCTCCAGCTCTCCAGCTATTTGCAAACTGAATGTTTTATACATTGCTCTAGTAGCTTCCCAGATATTGAAGTCAGGCTAACTGATCGATAACTCCCCAGCTCCCCCCCCAACACACACACACTTTTAAAGATAGGCACTATGTTAGCCCTTCTCCAGTCTTCCAGAACCTCTCCTGTCATCCATGAGTTTGTAAATCTTATTGCCAGTGGCTCCCAGAGAACTTCAGCTAATTCCGTCAGCACCCTTAGGTGAATAGCATCCAGTCCCGCTGATCTGAATTCATTCAAATTGGTCAGAATATCTCTGACATGTTCTTTACTTATCCCAACCCGCATCCCTTCCCCTTTAATGTCTATGGTAACTTCTCTAATCGTCTGATCACACGTTATTTTTTTGAGAGAAGACTGAAGTAAAGTAGGCTTGGAGCAGCTCTGCCTTCCTATCATGTTACCAGCTCACTTTCTCCACTCAGCAGTGGACCCACACCATCCTTGAGCTCTCTTTTTTGTCTACTATATTTGAAGAACCCCTTCATGTTGTCTCCAACATTTCTTGCCAGCTGTAACTCATTCTTTGCCTTGGCTTTTTTGATTTTGTCCCTACATGCTCATGCTATTCCCAGGTATACTTCCTTGGTGACTTTCCTCTCCTTCCATTTCCTGTATGATCCCATTTGGTTTTTAGATAGCTAAAAAAGCTCCTTGTGCAGCCACATTGGCTTCCTGCAGATCTTCTTATCTTTTCTCTGCGTTGGAACAGCATGATGTTGAGTCTCCAGTATTACATCTTTTAAGACTTGCCAGCCCCCTTCGACTCCTTTTCTTCCTAATTAGTCTTGCCATGGGATTGCCTACCATTTCTCATGTCCTCCTTTCCATAGGATCTTGAATTCTATCAGAACATGATCACTTCCTCCCAAGTTCCCGACCACCTTCACATTTGCAACTAATTCATCCCTGTTGGTCAAAACCCAATCCAAAATGGACAACACCCTAGTTGTTTCCTCAACTGTCTGAATCAAAAAGCTGTCCCCTCTCTTGCTCCTATCCTATTTAAGTCAATGGCAAAACTCCCACGGTCTATAATGAGAGGTGGCTCTTAAAGCAATTGTTCTTCTCAGGAGAATGAAATTGGCTCCCTATCAGATTCTGAATCCCAATGTTTCATTTCCTGGGGCATTTGATAGTTCACCTTGTTTTACAGAGTTGGGGGGTTAGGGTCAGGGCCTGATCCAACTCCCATTCAAGTCAATGGGTGTCTTCCTCTAGACTTGTACAGGAGGCAGACCAGACTCTCAATGGTGTTGCATTGAGTGCAAATCAAAGTGAATCAATATATTTCTCCTCTCAGCCAGAAAGGTTTGTTTTTACCGGCTGCTTTTACCTTCAGCCCACCTGAGTGTGATATCATGATGTGTTCCCATGGAGAGTAAAGTGATGTCAGAGATAAAAACAACCACAAGGTCACCTGTTTCCAAGAATCTAGGAGAATATATGAGGTGACGCATCTCTCTCTGTTCTCTCCTGGACTCTGCCTCACTTAGTTTTATCTCTGATTTCAAAAATCAATATGAATCCACCACGCACACTGAGATCTCTCTTTCGCTTTATAGAGCTCCAGTGGGAATGATTACACAACACGTCTAGCCTCACTTCTGTAAACTCACTCTCAAGTCAGGGAAGTGCAGAGCAAGAATCGGATCATGGCTACCACATATCACTTGCATTGCCTTTTTGTCTCTTTTCCTCTGAAAGAACAACCGTCAGGCTAACATATTTACCTCCTGTTAAAGAGCAGGAGGGAAGCTGGTGACCTTCATTTTATAAAATGATTTCCCGGCCTCCTCCCTTGTAAAATAATCTCATAACATTCCCTGTGGCTTTAATAGTAATAACCAATTACTCACTGATGGCAGCAATTGCTACTGGTAGAAAGGGCAGGGATGACAAACTGCAAGCTACCCGTCTGAGCATCGCCCTGGAGGAAACGACAGCTCAGCCGAGTTCCACCGACTGGCAAATTGACACTAGAAATCAAGAGTCTACCCCCATTCAAGAGTGAATGGGAGTCTGGGGCTCCAGGTGAAGGAGGAGCAAAACAGATGTAGTGCAATGGCTGGGGCACTGGTTAGGACTCGGTCGAGCGGGGTGCTATTCCTGGCTCTACCAGCGACCTTGGGTAAAGCTCCATTTCTTCTTCCAGCGTTTGTCCATTTAGACTGCAAAGCCCTGATCCTTAAAGGAATGTAGGCACCAAACTCCCATTGATTGCCATGGCAATTGGGCTTATGCTCTTTGTGGCTAGGCCTGTCTCTTATTCTGTGTCTGGACAGTGCCCAGCACAATGAGGCCCCAATCTGAGCAGAAGCGTCTAGGTACTACTGTAGTTCTACCAATAATAACGTATCCATCAGCATAATCAGAGCCGTCCCCTCCACTTTCAGAGTTAAACAGGGGCAATACACTCTCCTGAGAGTGTTTTATGCTCAAGGCAGAGTTTCTGCCTGCAGGTGCAGGGCAGTGTAAAATAAGGCACCGAACACATGAGTTTGCAAACGAGGTTGCACTAGGGGGTGTGGAGGAGCTCTGCTGCTGCTCTGTAGCTTGAAAGCGAGACAATCTCTCTCCCCGCCACATACCGTTGAAGAACACCCCATTGGAGCTGAGTGCTGGGCTCTATAAGTGGGCAGATGATAGGTGAGGACAGGTCCATCAATGGCTTTAGCCAAGATTGTCAGGGATGCAACCCCATGCTCTGGGTTTCCCTAGCCTCTGACTACCAGAAGCTGGGAATGGGCGACAGGGGATGGGTCACTTGGTGATTACCTGCTCTGTTCATTCCCTCTGGGGCACCCGCCATTGGCCACTGTTGGAAGACAGGATACTGGGCTAGATGGACCTTTGGTCTGACCCAGTATCGCCGTTCTTATGTTCTGACCCTTCATACAGGAGAAAATCAGAGCAAAAGAAACCATATAAACACATCATGTTCCAGCATGGGGCACTCCAGGCAGACAGACACACAGATCCATCCCCTTTTCAGTGCTGGTAATTAGCCACCTCAGTGCGGCCGGCTAGGTACAAGGGGCAGAATGCAGCTTGTGCCTTACACTTGGAATGGCACTTCCGAAAGGCTGACATGAATGGCACTTTGAGGAATGCCACCCTGTTACCCCACAGCACAGAGCCTCCACATCCTCAGAGCAGCCAATGGAGCTGCGCTGATTTACACCAGCTGAGGATCTGGCCCGTGGCTTGAATAAAGGGATGTGGATTTCCCCTTTCCTCCTTACACATCTCCCCCTTGATACTGGGCCCGGTCGCCCTCGTCACGGGTGCATTTTTGGCCAGATTGGGTATTTTATTCCACACACCTCTCCATCAGGAAGTCTGAAGAAAGACTTGCCAGGCTAGTGGCATGTGTATTAAACCTGGGTGCATCCAGCGTGACTTGCTCTGACAGACAAGCCGGGAACCTCTACTTTCTTTGTCGCACTCGAAAATCTCCTCATTAATTCACACATCCATGCTGCACCGTGAGAGCCGTGTCTTCAGCAGCTTGTTATAAGGGACAGCAGAGAAAAGAAACCCCCCCAAGGATGTGCAAACAGCTCAGTAATAGACTCTGGCAGCTCCCGACTGGAAGGCAGGTTTTAGTCTGAACACTTTGCATAGCCTTCATCTGAGAGTTGTTTAGAAAAAACCAGCAGCATTGTTTTAACCTCTGCTTCCTTGAGAATTCCAGCCTTTCAGGAGGCAGCGAGCGGCACACGGATGCTTACTGTCTCGCTGTGGTGAGAGCCGCACACATCAAACATTGGTCGATGCGTATCCTATCTATGGAGTAATGCCACCACTTTACATAAGGCCTGGGCTGATGATCAAAAAAGTGTGATCCACCAGAGGCGCTGTCCCATGACTCCATCCGCTGGGACCTGCCAATGTTCCTTGATTTTCCTGCAACGTTTCCTATAAGTTATCTGCGAGTCAACTGGCTTGGTTGTTAAATGTATGAAATCACAGGCATGCACCATGTAAACAATTCCACCTCCTCTTTGAGAACTACCTTACAGTACCTCCTGATGCATTATTTTCCACCACCTTTGCAACATGGGAATGAGGGGCCAGGAATGTTGCCAAGGGACTTGATCTGGTTCCCTCTGAATTCAACAGTGACCCAAACTGCGAGAGCAGGATCAGCCCAGCAGTAAGATAACTACTGTTTATGACCCTATCACGGCATTGCCATATCAGGCACCTTATGTTACCTAGTTTGTAAGCTCTTTTGGGGCAAGGACCATCTTTTCATTATGCGCCTAACACAATGGGGCCCTAATTGCTGATGGGGACTTCCAGGCACAGCCGCAATACCAATTATCACAGTGACTCTGCAGCGGGGATGGCTGAACCAGGAGAGCCAATCGGAACCATCCCTCAAAACTCAAACACAACTGTTTTTGCAGGTTATTATTATTTATTGTTCTTAGGGCAGTAGAACCTACGGGGCCTAAGGAGGTGCTCCAAGCCCCACTGTGCTTCGCACTGGACACACGTAGAACAAAGACAGCTGCTACCTCACCCAGGGAGAGCCAGAAACATTCAGATAATGTGGATAAACAGTTTTAGTTCTGACTTTTTTGCTCGCCCTTGTACTTCCTAGTTTTGTGTTGGGCTGGAGGTAGACGTACGGCAAGGAATGATGTTCTTGCAGTATTTCTGGTCTGGCGGGAATCAGGAACTATTTGATATCTCTGGAGAAAGCCTGCCCTTACCTGGTTTACAGACTGGCCTACAGACCCAAGTGGTTTGGATAGTAAGATAAGGTTCAGATAAGTGAGTGAACCTTTTAGTGGGGAAGAATGGATCAGTGGTTAAAAGCTCAGGACTGGGGACCTCAAGTAAGCCATATAAGCTCTCTGTGCTTCAGTTTCCCCAGTTGCAAAATAGGATAATGCCACGGTACCGATTGACAGATTTAATCCATCACGAATCGGTGTTGTAAAGTGCTCTGAGATGACTGGATGGTGGATGCTGTTTACTTGCAAACTATTATTATTCTAACCCATTTGTTGAATCTCATCCGTTGGTTGCCTGCATTCAATTCTAAAACCAAAATCACAGAATGCCTGTGCCAAAGCCCACTGACGTTAATGGAAAGACCCTCACTGAATTCCATGGGCACTGGAATGAACCCATATTAAGGAGTTTATAATTTAACATAATGGACCAAATTCATTGCTAACTTACACCTCCACTGAGACAAAATGGGCAAGGTAATATCTTTTATTGGACCAACTTCTGCTGGTGGAAGAGACAAGCTTTTGAACTCCACAGAGCTCTTCTTCACCTCTGGGAATGGTAGTCAGAGGGTATGTCTACACTGCAATTAGTCACCTGCAGCTGACCCTTGCCAGCTGATTTGGGCTCTCAGGGCTCAAGCAAAGGGCTGTTTAACTGTGGTCTAGATGTCCAGGCTTGGATGCAACCTAAGCTCTGGTGTCCTCCCACCTCACAAGGCCCTAAGTCCCAGGCTGAGCCCGAACGTCTACACTGCAATTTAAACAGCCTTTCAGCCCGAGCCCTGCAAATCTGAGTCAGCTGGCATGGGCCAGCTGTGGGTTTTTAACTGCAGTGTAGACATACCCAGAGTGTCACAGCTAAATACAAAGTGGAACAGATTGTTTAGCATAAGTAGTTAATGCATATTCTAAGGGACAATTCAAGGTGAAGTGGCCCATCAATATGTCTGCCGTCATAAGTCCAAAAAAAAAAAGAGCTTGAAATAGACAGAAACTGGTCCAATGAACCTCACCTACCTTGTCTCTCTAATATCCTGACACTAACATGGCTACGACAACATTGCAACCTCCACTGAGGTCAGTGGGCTAATAAATCAGCATCAAATCTGGCCCAAATCAGCAAAATTCCAACTAAGAATCTGTTAAACTCAACAGGTGTTTTCCCTATTGACTTTGATGTGATCAGGATCGGGCCAATCCTGAAGTCAATCCTTCCTTCCAGGATGCCACTTGGTTCACACATTTTACTTAGGAGTCAAAGTCACTGCAAGTGATTTAAAAACCCAAGAGCAAACTAAGTAGGAAACCAGCTTCAGCCTGGCTAAAAGTTTTTAAAGGGGGAGAAATCCCTTTTTTCATCCACCCCACCACAGACCCTTGTGAGAGCCTCCATCGCCCCATCTAGCTGATATAAAACATCAGGCCAGATCTCCAGCTGGTCTCAATCCATTGCAGTCAAAGCAGCTGCACCTTCACCTATATCAGTTGAGGCTCTGGCCCAAGGTGCTTTATCTGAATCTGTTATTTAATAACGCAGGCCTAAGATGCTTGCCCGGTCAGTGTGGACATGTCAAATGTCTGTTAAACATGTTTTACCCAAATAGCGCAAAGCCACGCTATGGAGCAGACGCAAAATGAAGACTACTAGATCCAACTGAAGTGAGAGGGGAGAATCTTAGGGTGTAGGAACATCATTAACTGAGCTGGAATTTGGCCAAGACACTGGGGTAGTGAAAGCAGTGCTCCAAAAGTGGCTGCATTTCAGCTCCTGCCTAGACTAAGAAATTAGAACCCGTGATTCCCCAGAGGTGCAACTCCTCCATCGGTAGCCAGCGTGAAGGATGTAGCCTAGCCAGGGCTCAGTTTATTGCTACCCCCACGTCACCTAACACAATGTGAGAGCACCTGAGTCACATCGACTTTAAGCCACGTTCTGATGTCCCTGATACAAACGCAGCCACAGAGACGCAGGCTGATCTTAATATGAATAACGAGAACAGCTACAATTAGATGAGCTAAAAAGCAATTATAAGATATATAAACACTTTAGGGCATATAATCCAACCATTAATAGATGGCAACGTTATTCTGTAAGAGCTCAATCCTATGAGGAGCTCAGCACACTCCACTCCCATTGAAGACAGTGGGAGTCAAAGGAACTCACCCCCTTCCAGGATCAAGCCCACACAGTACGGTTGTTTTTAACCTTACACTGAACCACCTGTGCCTGGCCTCTATCAGAGACAGACGGCACTGAGCTAGATGGACCCCTGCTCTGGTCTGGGCTGCACCTCCTATGGGCACACTCAGTGATTTGTGATTAGTTTGCAAAGTCTGTTAAGCTCTTTGGATGAACTGAGCTAAGATTGCCGGGTTAAGTGCGTTCAGTCTTACCTCTGAAGGGCGCTCATTTGCTGCATAGCAATTAGAGCCTTAATGTTATTTTGCCATTTCATTTTCCATGGTTCAATGATTTGAAAGGTACAGAAAACCAATTATGCCCATTTTAGGAATTAGGGAAAACATGGGAACCTCATTATGCCACAGAATGGAAGTGACCTGCAGTCTGGGAAGGATTCTGCCAACCATTCTGGCCCCTACACATCATGTGGCAGCATGGGGTTGGGAAGCAAGGCCCAGCTCAGAGGAAATACCCTAGGTGGAGCTGGGGCAGAAGAGAGTGGATTGGAGTGGGAGTGGGGCAGCTCCTGATTGCTCCAATTTATACTGAAGGTCACACTAAGTGCTAGAGCAGCCAAGTATCCCAGGGCACAAAGGTGACTGAAAGCTACCTTCCACCTTCCTTCCCTTGGGCTATGCCTTCTGGGTAGCACCTGCTGGACAGGGAGGACAGAATCCCAGCCTCTGTTTTTTAACAAGTCTCCAGCTGGGACCTGATCTCTCAGCAAAGTAGAACAGAGGGTCAACACACCAAGATTTCAACTTCACTGTCTCTCTCCCTTTCCTATCTCAGCCTTTGCTCAGAGCAGCTGAGCAGGCTTTCTCCCTGGGAGAGCGAAGGCAAAACAGCTGCGTAGGCACTGGGTCAGAACACGCACATTCAGTTAGGGAAATCAGGGGCTGGCAAAGACGAGCTTATGCAAAGTGGAACCAGTTTGTTTTCCATCGAAAGGTTGTGCCCCAGGGTGCACACTAATCCTTTTAAAGAGGTATCGCTCTGGCAATTTAGCAAAGACTGAAACAAGGATACAAAACATATCCTCAAGAAAAGAACCCCAGAGAATATGAGGAGATGAAAGTCTCCATATCCGCAGAACAATTCCAGAGATGAAACTGACTTTTTTTAAACAGAAGGGGCAATGAAAGGTACATGGAGAACACGCACGCACACACAAATACATGCAAAGCAAGCAAACACCTAGAACCGAAGGAAGCCTCCCCTTTGTAGTAAAAAGCTATACAAAGGAAAAAGCTGTTTTCAAAGAGGAAAGAAGAAACTGCAGTCTCGCATCCCGTCAAATCCAGGCCCATTTGCAAGGTGAAACACCAGCGGTGTGTGTTGATTGAGTGAGGCTGGATGCGCCATACAAGGAAGAGGCAACGTTTACCTCCATGCTGCAAAAACACCTTCACTTATGGCTCCCAGAGACCCAGAAGGTAGCAGACTGCCAGTAGCCATAGCAACAAGCTCAGACATGAAAGGGATCTCATGCAAAAACCCAGTGGCAGTGGATGGCAGGGGGTAAAGCTGGTAGAGAGGCAGTGCAAGTGAGGAAAGTGAGTGGCCAATAGAAATACAGTCCCAAATCCCAGGGGAGATGACAACTCATTTACAAAGTGTCCTGCTCTTAGTTAAAACCGTCTGAAATTTTTCCATTAAAGCAAACAAAGCAACCCTCCCGCCCCAAATTGATAACAAAAGAATAGTTAGTCAAAAGCCTGATTAAACCTAACAGTCTGGGGCTCTACCAGTACGTGAGCTGCAAAGGTGGGATCTTTCAGCTGAAAATATCCTGCTTCTGCCATCTTCGGAATTCTAGTATCACAGGTATCTCTCTGGACTTCCACTGTGACAGCGGATCATGGAGGAACAATCCCTTTGGTAACCAGATCCCAGACCAGAGGGTTTTAAGGATTGTCACCTGCACCTTTAATTGGATCGGGAACAGAACCGGTAGTCAGCGAAGAACAAAGAACACAGGTGTTGCATGTGCTCACGGCAACCCAACCCACTGCGTTCAGCTGTTAGAGGTTCTGCAAGGGCCACCCCAAGGAAAGCACGTTCCAGTCCCCCAATTTGAAAGTGGCAAAGTAACGCTGCAAAAGATCACAGTCTGCTGGCAAGCTGCACACGAGACGAAGACACTATCAGCCACCACTGCTGTCCACCTGCGAAGCAGCAGTGAGGGACCCTCAAAAGCCACCAGCCTAGACAATCCTAGAAAAGGGTAGCCATTCTACAGTGCGATTCCCCACAAAGTTGTGCCTGGAGAATAATGATAACTGCACCCCTGGGAACCCTCCCAGATACGACATATTCCAGATGAACTCATGTGTTGTTCCCCACAATGAGCCCAATGAAGCAGTCTATAGTAAGAGACAGTCTCTGCTCCAAAGAGATTACAATCTACAGAGACAAGACAAAGGGCAGGAGGGAAAAAGAGAGACTTGCTCAAGGCCATACAGCAGGTCAGCACTAGGGATAGAACCAGGTCTCCTGGTTCCTACACCATGGTTCCATCCAATGGGCCCCACCACTTCCTAATTTTTCTCTGATTAGGCAAAATTCCCATTTGAGCTGTTCCCCAGTCAGGAGGGATAGCTCAGTGGTTTGAGCATTGGCCTGCTAAACCCAGGGTTGTGAGTTCAATCCTTGAGGGGGCCATTTAGGGATCTGGGGCAAAAATCTATCTGGGGATTGGTCCTGTTTTGAGCAAGGGGTTGGACTAGATGACCTCCTGAGGTCCCTTCCAACCCTGATATTCTATGATTCTATGACTGCGAGATCAGCCCTTCTGGGTTACAAACAAGTGAGACGACACATGTGCACAGAGACATATGTCCAGCCTGCACGCTTTGTTCTTCAGAGGAGCTGTCCAACAGAAGTCTTGCATTCCCTGTGGACATCGGAGAGTTCAAGGGCCCTTTTGGACACAGAACGAGGGCCTAATCAGATTCCTCTCTCATACAATCTTGCCTTCCGCCAATCGTAATGGGGACAGGGCCATCTGAAGAGGGCACAATGGTGTTTAAAGAGTTATCCTGGATAAATACCTTCAACTAAAAAGCAGAAGGTTAAAAATTATGGGCCAACAAGGATTTCAGTGCCCTAGAAAACCAGATTTCTCACTGTACCCCCTCTGCCTCCAGCCTACCATCTGCGCCAAAACAAGGGTCAGAAGAGAAGAGCATGAATTCTATCCCAGCACTCAACATTGCTAACTCCCTCTTGGGGCACGTCTTCACTACCCACTGGATCGGCGGGTAGCAATCAATCTATTGGAGATCGATTTATCACGTCTACTGTAGACACGATAAAATCGATCCCCGATGGCTCTGCCGTCGACTCCGGAAATCCACCGCGAGAGGCGGAAGCGGAGTCGACGAGGGAGAGGCAGCAGCCAATTGGCTGCCGTCCTCACAGCCAGGTAAGTCGACCTAAATACGCAACTTCAGCTACGCTATTCACGTAGCTGAAGTTGCGTATCTTAAGTCGACTCCCCTCCCCCCCCCCGTAGTATAGACCTTTGGTCTGGTCTAGCTCGGCCATGCAGTCATTCAAATCAGCGCACGTTTTAAGAGAACATGTTAGGAAACTTGACATACTGAACTATCCTCCCATTCACTGAAATGCTAAGGGGTGGGGGTGGGAACTATAAAGTCCATCACCCTTCTGACAAGAAGGGGAAAGCTATCAAAACTTAGAGGAAATTAGGGACTTCAAGGGCCTGAAGAAAAATGTTTGGTTCTGGGAAAGGAAATTGTCTCTTTTATGGCTCTTTACTGTTTATTAGGATTTTGATAAAAACTGCAGCTGTTCAGGATCAGATTTAGAGATGTGGAACACATCCGCGCTGGAATCAGATAGCACTTCATCAAAACAGCAATGCTTTCCCAGGGTCTGATCCCCCTGCACTGCACCTTGGGCAGTCACTTATACCTGTGCAAAGAGGCTGTAAACAGCTGCCAAATCAGAATTCGCCACTCGCACTGACTGATGACAGAATTTTACACCGGCTTTGCAAAACAGGAAATGGCTGCACCAGCGGAGAATCAAGCTCACAGTGTGTACAGAATGCTTTTTATCCTAATGGACCCCCAATGGCCCCCAAGCCTGGAAAGGCACCCACAAGTGCAGACCCATGCGAAGACTCACTGACTTCAGGGAATACGTGCCTGTGGGTCCCTTTACAGTATCAGGGCTGATATACACACAGCATCTCTGAATTGCAGTCACTTCTGGGATGAAGCAGAGCAGATTCATGATGCAGACAGCAGCCCTGCAGATGTGGAGGAAGGGCAAATTTTGGCCAAGACACCTGGGCAAACTCTTACGTGTGTGGAAAGTGCCATGGGATCATTTCTGGCCATGTAGAGCAGACAAGATCGCAGGCTTTAAAATCTCACCATGAAAACCCACCCAGCGTAAATGCACAAAATTCAGTTTATTTCTTAGGAATGATGCACAGCTAAGTGAGAGCGGCCAGAATTCAAAAGGGCCATCCCAATGTAATAATTAGATCTCTAAGAAACCCTGAATTGAAACCTAAACTGGTAACAAAACGAATATATCCATCCAGGAGTTTATACCATACTCAGCATAACATCCCGGCTCTTTATCCTCATGAAACAAACCAGACTGTGCCCTTGCTAATCCAGAATAATACAATATAGGTGCAAACATAAATGCTCCGCACAAACTGGAATTTCATAGCATCCTACTGAAACATACCCCAGCTCTGCTCCAGGACTCAGCAAGGCCAGGCTCCAATGTGCATGAAAGATCATCCTGAACAAAACACCAGGAGCCTGAACAGAGCTACAGAAATAATCATTATTATTATTTGTGTTACAGGAGCATGTAAGGGCCCGGCCAAGCTCAGGGCACTGTTGAGGAGGCAAAATGGCTTAGTCCCAGATCCTCACAAGTATTTAGGTGCCCAACTCCCACTGAAATCAACGGAAGTAAGGCACCTAAGTATCTGTGAGGATCAGTGAATAGGGCCCTGGGCAGGGACTCAGGGGACCTGGATTCAATGTCCAAATCTACCACTGGTTTCCTGGGCGATCTTGGGTAGTCACGTCCCCTCACTGTGCCCGAGTTTCCCCATCTGTAAAATGGGAATAATGATACTGACCTTCTTTGTAAAACGCTTAAAGCGAAAAGCGCTCTAAGAGCTCGGGATTCTTATTACGGTACAAATAGTAAGAGACAGCCCATTTTTGTTATCGTGACAGAGGTTGGGAGGGGGAGGGGTAGTAGTCGCTGCCTGAGGTGCCAGAATGGGAGATGAGGCATTCAAGTAGCCACCAAAAAACATTTACCTCTGTCCTTACCCAAAAAACCAGAGGCCCCAAGGAAAGACATCCCCGCCCCCCACCCCAGGACTAAAAGCCACCATTGCATTTTTGGCACCCAAGAGCAAATCAAAATCAGTGGCACAAACCGCTCCCATTGCCAAAGTGGTCATCCGATTCGCTGAGGATCAGGTGGTGACTCGGATGACGCAGCTGGGCAGGGGTGTAAGGGGTCATGGGATGCGCCCCAAACTCTTGAGCAGCCTCCCTGGACATTGGGTCTCCATATGGAGGCACTGTGGTCCAGATGCTCAAATGTATTTAGGTGCCTTACTCCCATGGGAGTTAGGTACCTAAATACCTCTGGGGCTCTGGGCCTGTGAGCCCACTAATTCCACACCCACAAGCATGGCTTGTGGAGGCAGTGAGGCCTAGTGAATAGAACACTGGGCTAAGACTCGGGAGACCTGGGATCTTTCCTGGCTCTGCTACTAGACAGCTGGATGACCTTGGGCAAGTCACGTCCCCGGTCTGTGCCTCAGTTTCCCCATCTGAACACTGCCTCCTTTGTTGAGCACTTTGTGATCTACTGATGAAAACTAGTCTGTAAGAGCTCGATGCCACTCAGTGTGCTGGGAAGTGTGGCTGGGTCATGGGAGGAGTTGCACTTTGCTAATGGTAGTGACCAGTAGCAGATTACGACCCCTGGAGCTAGGGTGGCGCAGGAAATGACTCCTTCCTTCACCGCTCTCTAATGACTCCTTCCTTCACTGCTCCTGACCCAGCACAGTTGCATGGTGCATTTTGCACAGGGACGCTTGTGTAGGCGAAATGTTAGTTCCAGGTTCAGACATTTCCAACACTGTCAAAGGATAACCCCCATCCAGCTTTAAGAGAAAGGCAGAGCCTGCTTTCTGAACCAACGTCTAAGCAGATATCCACAACGCTGCAGACAATAAAAATTAAACACCTTCCTGGAATCCATGGAGTGATGCCCTTTGAATCATTTCCAGGCAGGTGGCCAGAATCTTAGCACAGAACTTCACATCAAGGCTTAAGGCCAAATTCTGCCTTCAGCTACAAGCATGCAGTCCTTCTGAAACTAACGGGAGCTGCATGCCTATATCTAATGGCAAAGTCTGGCCTTTAGTAACCGTGCAGCCTGATGAAAGACTGCGGGCTAGATTCTCAGCTGGTGTCCAGCAGTGTAGTGCCCTACTTGACAGCAACCTTTTCCAGGAGGACGGAGATATAGTAATTTCTCCATGTGCAGTATTAGCCAGAGAAGTTTGAAAGAAATAAAATCAAAACAAACAATGACGATCCAAAGCAGAAATCTCTGACGACAGGTAGGGCAAGAAAGTGAAATTGATCAATACCGTATCACAGGAGACTCCTATAAGGTCGTCTGTCAGTAGGGACTGACAACCTGGAGCTTAGAGCAATCTATCCCCAAGCCGTAAAGGCCAAATTCTGCTCTCACTTACACCCATACAAATCTGGAGTAACTCCATTACAGATCTGCACTGGGGTAAGTGAGAATGGAAATCGTCCCTTTCTGAAATCAATGGTATTACTCCAGATGGGCATGACTGTATGTGAGAGGGGAAACTGGTCTAAACGGAGGCCTGGAATACGGAAAAGATCCTCTCTTCCTTTTAGAAATGGAAAGTGCTGAAACAAAGCCACAGGTTAATCATTGTGAAAGAGGAAGTCCTTAGCTCTGGGGGTCCAACTGCTCAGCACCTTGCTTGTTATTAAAATTGTAGATACTCACAATTATTAAAAAGCCACACCTGATTCCAGGCTAGAGGTGCGGTGTAAAGTGCTTTTTCAGCCCTGGGAAACTCTTAAATCAGTAGATAGAAATGGAGACTTAAATAGTCCAAATTGTGCAAATTCAGTAGCCTTCATCTTCTGTACCCGTAAACAGGCCAAGGACAGCTTCATTACAAGTTTCTCGCTCTGAAATCATGTTCCAAAGATGATCTGTGAAGGACATATGCTCCCTGAAAGCTTTTTCTAAAACAGGTTTTTCTTGGTACAGTAGCTGTGTAACAATTGTCTTGTCTTGTTTCCTATCATATTTGACCCTCTTGGTTTGGGATTCTCTCTTTTCTTGTCCTTTCATTAGGATCTTTACCTGACATGTCATTCTGTGTGCTCAGAAAATCTGTCACTACTCTGGGAGACCGATAAACCCTGGAAACTGATGACTTCTATCCTCAGAACACTCTCAGTATAGATACAGCCAGTGCAAAGCTTCTCTTCTCCTCTGCCAAATGGGGTAGTTCTTTTACAATGGGCTAGTGAATGGAGAGAGAAAGGCAATGCTTTTTTCCCCCCCCCCCCACAGGCCTTTGAACTGCCAACAAACTGTAACTCACCATCACCAATGAACTGTGCAGGCTGCAGACGTGAAAGACTGAGCACCCTTTGATCAGGCCCACGAACCATCCAACTATTTTTCAAAACAAACCCACACTCTAAAAAAATGTGTACTTTCGCAGTGCCAAGACATTTATTTTATAGTCCCCCCCAAACCCATCGCTCCTGATGATTATTTACAGAATCCAAAGTTACATCTCTTCCAAGCATAAATTTCAGCTACAGAATTATTGCATTTAATATGAAGTCAGTGCTAGAAAACAGCATTCCCCATAATTTGGCCCTGATTGTCTCTTTCTGTGCAAAAAAACTCGGAAGGGGACGAAACACGCGCAAAAATCATTACTGCCAGACAGTTTACTTTATACCTGAACATTACTGTGAGCTACACTTACGGGGCCAGATCCTCAGCTGGGGTAAATCAGCACAGCTCCACTAAAGTCAGTGGAGCTATTCCAATTTACATCAGCTGACAATCTGGCCCAGGAACTCATGTTGGGTTGCAGAAATAGATGGTGGCTAAATGTGTTCATCTTATTCACGTAGGGGCAGAAAAGTGGTGATGCAACTGTTGCAAAACCAGATGGCCTGAGAGCACATGGCAGCATCTGTGGCAAAAATTGTTTATGTTGATAACCATTCCAACTCTCACACTCATGGGTCCCTAGCAAAAGGGCACTGGAGGGAGCTCTGCACGCTGACTGATAGCAGGATATGGCCCTGGCTGCGCATCTGATGGGACTCATGGGCCCTTTGAATTTAAGGGAGACAAAGAGAACGTATTTCTTCTATTACTGGAAAAAAAAATCATCTTTAAATTAGCACAGTCACACTTCTGCAATCATTCCAAAAGCAGAAATGCAACTCTACCCAGCTCCAAGAGCAATTTGGGGAAGCTGCCATCACACTAACCATTTACGGTCAAACAGCTCACTAGCTAACCCAAACTAGTATGCAGGAGGATCAGGTAACAGCTAAGCCCGGTTAAATGCTTTGATGAATCTCTATTGACTTAATAAATACATGTACATTTATGGAGGTATTCCAGCCTTATTAACATTCAGCACTTCTTGCTTCTCAGAGGCTGCATTATCCTTGTTTGGGCTAGATACCCACAATATACACAAGTATCAGAGGGGTAGCCGTGTTAGTCTGAATCTGTAAAAAGCAACAGAGGGTCCTGTGGCACCTTTGAGACTAACAGAAGTGAGGTTCTTACCCACAAAAGCTTATGCTCCCAATACTGCTGTTAGTCTCAAAGGTGCCACAGGACCCTCTGTTGCTTTTTACAATATACACAGACACTGGGCACGTGTCTAAAACTCACTCCCAAATCCTTCATATTCCAACAGATTTCACACACCTGCTGTAACGCTATTTAGTCTTCCCCTCTCACCCCTTACAATTTACACATCAGTCTGACGTGCCCTCTCTCAATCAACTGTTGACTGGGAATCGGAATTTTTCTACAGATCCTCCCCCTTCAGTGAGCAACATGGGAAGAAAACAAGCAGGGCGCTCACATGGTACTCCGGGCAGAGCTGAGTTAGGGAGCTGGCGAGCAGAAGACTGGCTGTAGCTAAGTCTGCAGAACAGGGTTAAATCAGAGAGCCTGGATTTAACTATCTGCTTTCCTTCTCTGATTACACTGAATGTCTTTCTTCCACTACCTCTGCACCACGTTCTCCCCTTGTTCCAGTCAAAGATTTTTTCCCGGTGGCACGTTCCAGAGAAGGGCTGATACTCTCCTCCTGGGGCGGAACAGACAGCTAAATGAAAGAAACCAGCAGCCAGATCCTACTTCCTTCGGAATAGGAGTTTTGCCCTCCCCTCCCGGCTGTGCCTTGTATTTTAAGAGTGGCGTTTTTCTCCTTACACTGGTAAATAACGAGCAAGTCCTTCTCCCCGAAACATTTGGCTTTTGCAAATTAAGATGCCACCGGAGGCTGCAGCTTTCAGAGCCCTGGTGCACCCTTGGTCGGATAGGGAGGGGGTGATGTTGTGGGTCCTTTTGTGTGCACGCTGCTGGCCCAGCTCGGCGTGGGAGCCGGGCACGGGCAGAACTCCTACCTGCCGTGTCTCTTTACGGGGCTCTCTTTGCAAACCTCCCCACACTGCTCGCCCACAGCCAGAACCCGTGTCTCTCCATCACCCCCTCTCCCATCCCCAGGCAGGCGCGCGCAGCCGTGCGCCCCTTATATAGCCCTCTAAAAATAGCTCGCCTTACACTGCCTTGTAAGGCAGCGGGGAGATCAACCCCCATCCAATCCGCACGGCCCTTCCGTGCCAGGCTCCGCCTCCGACCCCTTCTCTTTGGCCCTCATTGGGCTTCAGTGACTTCATGGGCTCCCCCCACCACCCCCTCTTCGCCTTACATGGTCACGCGTTGTCTTAATGGACAGCTTCCTTCAAGAGCTGACGGCTGCGCGGAGAAAAGATGGGAGGGGGACGAAGAGAAGGGGGGGCTCTGAGCTTGCAGGATTGAGGCGGGGGGGGGGGATTGGCTTTGAAAGGGGGGGACAATGGGGGCTGAGAAAAAAAGCGATCGCGAGAAAAAAAAATGCAACCTCCCAAAATTAAAGAGCAAAGATTGCACTGAGCAGCGAGCAGCAATGCAGAAATAGATGGCAGTTTCGTGTCAGTGAGTTTGCATTCCCCCTTCCTGGTCCAAGAAGTGGAGTGATTAGAGCCCTGGAAGGGAATTGCATTTACTACAAGTGGAAGAGTCCCCCCTCTTTTGCTGGCTGCTGTTTGCACTGTACATATTGGGTGCATCTAGCCAGTCTCACTGGGTTGTTTTTTTTCCCTCCCCTCTCTTTCCTGAATTGATTTTTTTGGGGGTACAGTGTGACAGAAACAAAACAAAACAAAAAAAAGGGACATTGGATCTATTGTTGTTTTTTATGCTCAAAAACAAAACCCCACCACAAACAAACAAACACAAAACAAAACAAAAGGGTTTTGTTCAGCAGCAGCATGGATGTGTTGGCTAGTTATAGTATATTCCAGGAACTACAGCTTGTCCACGACACCGGCTACTTCTCGGCTTTGCCATCCTTGGAGGAAAACTGGCAGCAGGTGAACCATTTAAATTACTCCTGTCAATCTTTTAAGTGCAGACAGTCGGTGCGTCGAGGCTGCATTTCTGATTTTATTTTATTTTTCTTTCATACTTAATTTGGAGGTTTTTTTGTGTGCGGGGCTAACACCTTAATATATTTTTTTGCAGTTAGAAACAGAGCAGTCCATTCAAAGCTGTCTGCATTCAATAGGGTGACCAGATGTCTCGATTTTATAGGGACAGTCCCGATTTTGGGGTCTTTTTCTTATACAGGATCCTATTACCCCCACTCCCTGTCCCAATTTTTCACACTTGCTGTCTGGTCACCCTAGCATTCAATCATATAAACACACCAGGCAGTATCTGAGATCCGGTGAAATTCTTTGGGTTTTGTTTTTTATTATTATTCATAAAGCTTAGTGATTTTTTTTGTTCTTTGAAACAAGGCTGATCACTTGTTCCAGCCAGTGTTGACAACTGGCAGCTGTTGGAAACGGAACAGATCATTCTTTTTTTTTTTCAGGTAATTAGTATGTGTCAATAAAAATCCTACCTTAATTTAGAGATGTGGTGGGGGTGGGAATGGTATCAATAGCAAAAGACAGCAAGTGAAATCTGGAATAAGAAAGATGATTTATTTTTGAATTGTTCTGGACAGATGAAACTTCTTTTTGTATCTTAAACTGGCTTAAGACAATAACACTTCAGGCTGGTTTCAACCACCAGGGTGTATTGAGACACTATAGGGTTAATATGCAGAAGGAACTGGAGTACTTCTAAAGGTGGAAATCTGGTATTGTGAATGCATTAAAAATGATGGGTGACGTGACTAAATAATATCAAGGGGAAGAGTAGTTTATAGAGAAATGGGCACGGTGGGTAAAAGTCATGACCAGCCCAAATACAAACTGACCATAAATAACTATCAACTGGGATACTGGAGGAAAAAACAGGGGACTCCTCATTATAGCAGGATACAAACTAAGCTACTGTGTTGCTTGACGTGATTACAGGTTTGTCAGATTGTCAACATTCTGTAAATTAGTGTCTCTTAAAAAAATCGACAAGTCTATAAGAATAGTCAGGTGTGGGTAGAATGGCATGTGGCACTCATGTAACTTACATACCCCGTGACAGAAGCAGGTTAAGACTAATGAGGGCTGGATTTCATTTTGCATTGATCCAATGCAATATTTGCCAGCGCAAGGCTAGCATGTGTTAGTTCTCTAGTAAGTGGGCGGTAGGATTTTTTTGTTTTTGTTTCTGGGTGGATGATAGGACTCCAGGACAATCTGTGGCATTGTTACCTACTTGGGCTGTGCTTGGATACTTGGAGATTTACCCAGTAAAATTATATTGACTTCAGCTTTCTTTTATGAAAGGCTTACTGGCAGCCACAGGGCAAACATTTTCAGATTTCATTTGCAACTGGACAGTCCAACTTTGCTTAATACTCCAAAGGGGGAAACACTTTTTGTTATTAATATTCAGTCTGCACCTCAGTGACGGTCACATCTGGTTTCCTTTAGACTTTTAACATGCTAAATTAAACTGAAGCGGTTAATATGATTTCATTTTAGAATCCCCATTTAATTCTGCATTGTCCTTGCTGTTGAATCAGTTGCATATTAATAACAGTCTAGACAGTTCAATGTGAGATAATCTGTTGACATAGCCAGCATGCCTAAGGCAGATACTGTATGTGATACTTTGTCTACTGCTGCCTGACTTCATACAAGAAAGGGAAGCAGTTCACTTTCTGCAATAGTGTATCACAGCAATCCTATTGTAACAGCTACATTTTAAAGGAACACCATCACTTAAAAAATCTAGCTAATTTTTAGAAAAGGAGCTAAGACCATTTTCACAGGCTACCTCTTCCCCTCAGTCCCCTGGCCAATTCTTGTTGTTTTATAATACATCCTATTTTTATAACGTTTTTCCTCCCCTGTTGCTGTGTGAAGTCTCCACGCAAGCAACTGGGGGAAAACTGGCTGACACAGGGAACAGTAAATCTGACTGGTGCCCAAGGTGCTGTCAAATGTACAAAATAAACCAACTGAAAAAGAGAGGTGGTTTTTTCCTCCTAATCTCTTTCAGTTGTCATAATCTTAGGTTAAAAAGCTTTCAGGGATGTGTGTGTTTTCCATTTGTTTCCCTTTAAAAGTGGTAATCTGGAGACCATGCTTTTGGGAGACAGCTAACTAGTAAAGTCTGTCTTTGCCTCTCCTCTTCCCGGGCAGTAATCCATTACATGGAGCCCCCCCCCAAGAATGTAAAGTAGCCACCTTAATTTTAAGTGAAAGCACTTGAACTGATCATTCTAACATCTCTTCAAATGAAAACCCGGTGCAATATAAATACTACAGTAATGATCCAGAATACTACCTCTTCCACCAGCAATGCAGCAGTGTTTTGGAAGATTATTCTAGTATCTTTTAAGATGGCAACAGTATAGTTATGAGGATGAAGAGTAAGATTCTTTATCACATTGTCAGTAAAAGTTGTTTCTTGTTTAACATGCTTATAACACTCGGAGTAGAGAGGTTAGTGTATGCCACTTTAAAAACTCCTTGTGAGTGATATCTCCTTCTGTACTATAAAGACACATCTGGGCTGTTGATAGTTTTACCCTAAAGCTACATGAAATTGTTGACACAACCTTCTTCCTTTTGTCCCTAGTTTGGCCTACTGTTTTGTGACTGCTTGGTGAAGTGTGTAGTAGGGACAGTTGCATGCAACTGCTAGTGTTTCCGATTATGAAATGTGCATCACTAATTGCAGTGATGGCTCAGGCTGGTTGCTAAACACTTGCATGCACTCAACTGATCTCCCCTCCCCTCCCCCGCAACAGAAGTGAGAGGAAGTGCTCTGGTCAAGTGTTGTATCTGTTCTTATTAGTTTAATATCTGTGCTTCTCTTAATTAGTGTTGGAAGTTAAATAAGACCGTCATTAGACAGCCCAACCTGTAAGTGCAAAGTGAACAGATTTTTGGTAGGAGGAGATTAAAAATGTATTTATATGTGTGGATTTCAAGGGGGAGGGGGAGAACATAGCTTAAATTGTAAACATGGGAATGCTTGTGTGTTTGAAATTTAAGATGGAATCTGAAGGCACTGTGTGTTTAGATTATTTTCATGTACATTTTTATGTGGCGGTATAATCTTTGGTGCCTAATTCTTGTTAACTAATGTTGCAGTTCCTTAAGGCCTGATTTTTTGTCAGGCAAAACTCCCCTCAGATCAGTGGGAATTTTGCCTGAGCAAGGAATGCAGGATCTGGACCACAATTCACCACGATATTGCTATTTCATTGACAATAGATGTGGTAGGGACTCAGAATGTTTAAAAATCAGGCCCAGGGTGTATTTCGACTGCCTGGTAGCTCAGACAGATTCTGGAAATGGCCCTCCAGTGCATCACTGTGGCTCTCATTTGAGCCATCTTCATTGGTATCCATTCCTATGAGCTGACTACATGTTAGGAGCCTGTTCAGAGGGGGAAGCCCGAGCCGGCATGAATCCTCCCTGCCTGACCTATGCTGTAAAGAACCCCGGGTTCACATGCCCTGTTATTGTGAGGTATTCACTAGATGTGGCACTCTGGGAATATCGAACGAGACCTGTAGAGGGTGTGAAAAGCGGGTTTCAATCAATAAAAGGCCAGGAGGTCCCTTTGATCCACAGCATGTTACCCCCAGTGGAGGGAAGGGATTCGGAGGGATCTGCCTGATCCTCTGCAGACACCGGACTAGGTGAGCTGTGTGCAGAGGGGATCATCCACTTGAAGATGTGCAGCTCCATAGGAGGGAGGCATCCGCTGCCCCATGACAACCACCCCTCCCTTCGTTGGGCTTTAGGAAGGACTTCCCAGGGCGCAGGATCCACCAGTGGGAATGGGTCAGGGAACAGCCTGGGGCTGCATGCCTTTTTCTACAAGGCCCCTCATCCCCTTAAAGGAGGACCCAAGGGATAGCCTCTGGCATGGAAGACTTTGGTAGTGTGACTAAAGTGGACCCCTGCTGTCAGAGTAGGGGAGCCTGCCCTGGAGGATGGGCCAAGGCACAGGGTCTCCATGCTTATGGCTTCAGTCTTCCAGGTATCAGAGGGGTAGCCGTATTAGTCTGGATCTGTAAAAAGCAACAAAGAGTCCTGTGGCACCTTATAGACTAACAGACATATTGGAGCATAAGCTTTCGTGGGTGAATACCCACTTTGTCAGATGCATGTGACGACGAAGTGGGTATTCACCCACAAAAGCTTATGCTCCAATACATTTGTTAGTCTTTAAGGTGCCACAGGACTCTTCGTTGCTTTTTACTCTTCCAGAGGAACTCTGAAATTAGCGGAGTTTGGGTGTCAAGCCCTTCCCATTCTCCCAAGTTTTGTCAGGGGTGGGGCCATAGGTCCTATTGGCCGGGAGGACTGGAAACAGGATCTCTTCTTCTGATAAAAAGAAATATGATTCCAAACATAGGGGCTGATGCTTATAGTCTGATTTGAATTCCTTCTCTCTGGGATGATTCATTAGTTCTTAGATGAACTAAGCTTTGGTTCCTCTTACACTAAGAACAGGAAGAAAGGATGAGTTGAGACATTGGACTGGGACTCGAGAGATTGGGGTGGGGGAGGGGTTGGCTCTGCTGTAGACGCCCTTCCTCTGCCCCCCAGTGTGTCCTTGAGCAAATCTTTGTGCAAATGTTTTCCTCTCTGTTAAATGAGTGATTATAATACTTAATAATAACTTACTGGGGCATTGTGAGGCTAAATAGTTTAATGCCAGGAAAGTGCTTTGAGATCCTTGTGCAGTGTAAGTGCAGCATGTTATTATGATGTGACTAATCTAGAAGAACTCTGTTAGTTGATTCTGATTTATAGTTGGCAGATGGGGTCAGTTTCAGGCCTGAAGGAAAAATTTCCACTGCCACTGGAAAGGAATAAATTACATTGTAGAATGTTCCTATCTCCTCACTGGCCTCATTGTTCTAGTTTAATGGCATACTTGGCCACAACATAAACTAAACCATCTCTTCTAATATTGCTATTTCATCTTGGTTCCAGTCACAGTGAAACACATTTCTACGTGCTTATAGTACATCAGGCCTCCTGAGGATAACGTGCAGAAATGGTTGACTTCCAAGAACAGCCACATGTGTGATGCAATGTACTGGGACTGGGAGCCATGTTCAATACCCGCGTACAGGCTCGCTGTCTGCTAAAGGAACTGAAAGCAGGCTCCTGGCACCCCCCAAAAATAAATTTAAAAAAATCAAATCAGGAAACTGAAGCCACTGTTCATATCATATTTTACTTACAGAAAACCTTTTTTTATGTTAAAAGAACAGGAGTACTTGTGGCACCTTACTCCTGTTCTTTTTGCGGTTACAGACTAACACGGCTGCTACTCTGAAACTTGTTTATGTTATCACTTCTTGGCACTTAGTATTGCTGGTATAAATGTGTAGACCCGAAGGAGACCTGCAAACTCCATTATAAGGGTAAAATAGCTGATTTAATGTGTGACTTGTGTATGATCTTCAGATTGGGTACATGTATTTCTTTTAATAGTGTTGGTACTAAATGGGAAAACATTCTCTATTATTTAGTATAGTTAAAAAGATACAATTACCAAATGCATCTTTTTTATAGTGGAAGCTCATGGTCATGAAATCAAATGGGTATTTGTGCTTTAAAAAAATAATATGGAGTCTACACACACACACACACACATATAAAAACTATTCTAATGTGAGATTGTGCATGTGTGTATATATACAGCCCGCCCGCCATATACATACCCCTGTCTCTTTCTCTCTCTCTCAATACACACATGCGTGCACACACACAGAATATACACAGACTACATAGAGGTACTATCATTTTGAAATGTCAGGAGGTTTTCAATTCCATGCAGTTATAGCTTCACATTTTGGCTTTTCAGGGTGGAGGTGAATTGTCTTTAATATTTTTTGTATATTGTTGAATCCTTTGAGGCCTCATTACATGGTTCTCCATTGAGGGGAACCCTATTCTCTATTAGCACATATTTCACAGGGCATGGGGAGGAAGCAGCTTCCATTTAAATCTGTAACTATATTAAGTTATTTTTAATTCTTTGTTATAGAGAAGAAGGCAGCTTGTTCATCTTCTCAGGGTCATTCAAAGCCAATTGGCATCTGTGAGAGTTTTTCCATTGACTGCAATGCATACTGACGTAGGACCATAAAGCCAAACCAAGCAGGTGATAATGGAGTTTTGTAAGAATGGTGCTGCACTCTCTCTCTCTCATTCACATGCATCGTCCGTCCCCCTCCCCCCGGTACTTTCAGGTGCCTATGACTATCATCCTATGCTACAGCTTCTTCTAGAAACCTGCAAAACTTACCCCCTCCATCCTTTCTAATAGGAGTGGGCAGGCACGGCCCAGGAACGACGAGCGTCATTTCTGTGATTTCTACCCCCTGCCTTCAAACTTCAAGTGCCCCCAGAAAGTGTCCATTTCCTAGGCCTCCATTAGTGCATTAGTGTCTGCTAATGATATCAGCCATCATCTTGGTTAGAATGAGTGCGTATTTGGGGTCAGGACTAAGGAGCTCAATTAGCCCAGTAACTAGAATCTGTTGAGGAAAGAGCTCCTTCTCTCCTCCTCCCTCTCCTGATTTTGACTTGGCTGGAGAATGTGTGTTCGGCCTGTGTTCGGCCTGTGTTCAATTTCTGCTCCACCATGGGCTTTGTATGTGACCTTGGGCAAGTCACTTAATCTCTCTGTTCCCCATCTGTACCATGGGGATAACAGCACTGCTCTAGCGCCCAGGGGTGTTGTGAGATAAAGACTGGGAGATGCTCAGACACTGCAGTGATGCAGACCTAAGAAAGCTAGCTCCTTCTGAGACTTACTACACTATATTCCCGGTGTTTAAGTTCCCACATCCGTTGGACTGATATCTGCTGAAACTGTGGGACAGCTCCCCGTCTCTAATAGCTCTCAGCAGTGCTCACACTCTTGCCTCTGGTTAAAAAAATTGTTCATGTAAGCTTAATCCCTACCTTCACTGCTCCACCTCCCAGAATGTATGTAATTAGTTTATGACATCTTAGAGGAAACAGCAGGTAGAACTAACTTGACCTAAATTTTGCAGAGAGGTAGAGGTATAAAGGAAGGTGGTGAGTAGGAAACTTATGTCAGACCCCGAAAGAAAACAATCTATTGATCTTTCAACATGCTGTGGCATTTAAAGTTTTTGATTGGGATGGGTGCTTACTTTTCCCTTTTCTGTAAGTCTAAGGTACCCCCTTCTAATCCAGAACGTTTCCACACCTCGACACTCTTGTATGTAATTGTCTGTGCACTGCATATATTGCTTTAGAGCGGGGGTCAGCAACCTTTCAGAAGTGGTGTGCCAAATCTTCATTTATTCACTCTGATTTAAGGTTTCGCGTGCCAGTAATACATTGTAACGTTTTTAGGTCTCCTTCTATAAATCTATAATATATAACTAAATTATTGTTGTATGTAAAGTAAATAAGGGTTAAGAAGCTTCATTTAAAATTAAATTAAAATGCAGAGTCCCCCGGACTGGTGGCCAGGACCTGGGCAGTGTGAGTGCTGCCTTTGGCACATATGCCATAGGTTGCCTACCCCTGCTTTAGAGAGAGCCATAAGGGCACATATGGCATTCTCTAAAACATGCAAAAAGATAAGGATATAATTTTCAAAAGCGCTTACGTCACTAAATCTCATTGAAAGTCAACAGTAATTAAGCACCTAAATGCCAAAGTCGTTTTTAAAAGATAGGACTTTGGGTAAATACTTACATCACCGAAGTCAGAGATTCCGAGGCCAGAAGGGACCACTGTGATCACTTAATCTGCCCTCCTCTCTAACACAGGCCACAGAACTTCCCTGAAATAATTCCTGTTTGAATAGAGCTTCTCTCTTAGAAAAACATCCCATCTTGATGTAGAAATTCCATGCTTTGAGGAGTTTAAAGCTTCAATCCCACAGCTGAATCGCCAAAGCTCTAGGCATTTGTGGATCCAACTGAAGAACTGGGGCCTAAAAATCATATCTATATCTATCTATCTTTCTATCTGATATACAGGGGAACAGTTCCGACACAAAACGAATTGAAGCACAGTGGCAGAGCATAGGAAGGCATTGTGGAACAAAGTGGATTTTCAGGAGGGGTCTGAAAGAAAAGGACATTGGCGCACAGAAAATTGTTCCAAGATGTTCCAATAACTATCCAGATTTATAAATTCTTCTCTTATGTACAAGTATCTCAAGGTCAGCATCAAAGGGGCAATGCCGTCAAGTCTGTTTAGCCACAAATTTAGACTTTGCAAATAAGTATAGCTCTTACAAAGCCTACTATCGATAGAAATATTTCCATGGGAAGCAGAATTTTAAAGGAAAAAACAAAACAAAACAATGAACCCAGCCCAGCTGCTGTATTCGCAGGGCCAATGCTACAGCATTCCAGCGCTGTTAACTGAAAGTGAAAGTGACTAGTAATGAAAGTGAAAGTGCCTTTGTTGGTTTTGATTGCCCTGCTGGGAGAAATGCACGGAGCACGACAAATAAATTAGATTTTCAAAAATGCTTTTGCTTCTAATAAGCTAATGCGCTGTTAGTCATTTGGTTTTAATAATGTGACATTTAAATGGACAGAGTCCCTTTCCAAGTGCAAGCAACCACTTGGAGCCCTGCTCTTTTGGGCTCCCCGTCCCTTCCAGGTTCTGCAGTTCACTGATTGTTCCTCACCCCCACGCTAGATAGCCAGGAATCAACTCCCCATCAGATTTTCTTCTGCTGGTGGGAATGAAGAGAGAGGCTGCTGATTGTATCACTTGACCCTCTACCCCTTTTCCTGGAAGCTTGGGCCCAGTTGTCTGTTGCCCTGTGAAGTGTAAGGTTTGGCTCTGCATGAGGCTTTCACTTTCGTGCCAGTTCCTTCTTGTCCCTAACTTAGGAACCTGCTGTCCCTGAATGGTTTGAGGTTACTTAGAACCTTCACGCTGGTTCCTCTTTCAACTGTACGGGGGAGATGAAAAGCTCCCTGTTTTTGTTCTTCTCCTGCAATTGCACAGTGGTTTTACCAATGCATTGGCCGAAGCATAGCTGACCCTACAAGGCTTAATTCAGCCAATGAACTGGTTGAAACTTTTTTATAGCCATATATTGCCTTCCTTGTCAGGCTGGAAAACGCACACTGCTCCGCAAAACCAGCCCCCTCAACTGCAGCTACTAAGAGCTGCCATGTGAGTAAGGAAGTATGAACAAAGGTGGTTGGGGGGTGAGGGAAGGAAGATGAGCTGGTGCTTCATATGGAAAGCAACAAACCAGAAACTGCTTCGTCTCTGACATGTTACCAGTGGAGAGGCTGCCTGCACTGTCTAATGGAATTCCTATGTAGTGCCTGTTTGGCGAAACCTTTTGTATTGTTGTGCGGATTGGATGGGTAGAAAGGTGTGGCGTGAGTGGCTTTTATTCTCTTTTTGTGCATTTGAAAACAAGTAATTGGGGAAGCAAAGTGCAGTGCATAAGATTGAATAAGATTGCTTCAGGGGGTATAAAAACCGAGCAAGTCAAGACAGGTTACACCACCGTCCCTGCCTAGGGCCTAGAAGAGATTAATACCAGTTTAGATAATTCTATACCCCTCTACTCTTACCAGAAACTCACCTCCCACTCCAATACTGTATCACATGTCAGGGCCCCACAAAATCATGAGTTTAAAAATGGGAGGTTCTTCTGGTTCTGAGCCCTTTGTGTGTAACTAGGTCATGTTTGCAGGCTTTTCTGCACAGCCATGAAAGCTAGAATTGTATTCATTTCTTAGAAACATGAAAGCTGAGATTCTCACATAACCACGTACCTCTAAGAGCTGGCATTTTAAGGGAAATATCATGTATTGTGAGATTGGCAATAAAATTGCCAGTGTTGGCAATACTGCATGTCTGCTCAGTATGAGAGCAATGAGGCAGCGATGCAGCTTAGAAGTTGCCTGTGTCTCAGGGTGGGGAGAAGAGAGGTGGACGGGTATGGGGTTAGTGTGACAATGATGTATGTGCTGACTGAAATAGCTTATAAAAGCCCTTTTAATGGCTTCTGTGGCTGGGAGCTTTGGGATAAGTGGATGTCACATGGTTCTGTACAAACTAAATCTAAAGAGGAATCTACCTAGTTTCCTGTGAAAAATAGGGCATATGGGAAAGTCCTATAGAATAGGAAGTGACAAGCTTTCTATAGGTTCTCTTTAAACCATGCTGTCGAATTTAAGTGTCTCATTCTTTCTCTAGAAGTTCTTTTTTTAAAGGTGATCACTCTGTAGGCTTTTCGAGTAATATCTATAGAAACCTACAGGTTTCACCTCTGTGTGGTTCTACGGGATCTTTCCATACAGAGAAAGGCCTGGTCTACACTGGGGAGAAGGAGAGGGGGAGGGGGAATCTATCTGAAGTCTAAGTCGAAGTACTTAGATCTGTTTACCACAGTGTCTTCACTGTGGTAAGTCGATTGCTGACGCTCCCCCATCGACTCTGACTGCACTTCTTGCTCTTGTGGAGTACCGGAGAGTGCTCGGCAGTCGATTTATCGAGACTAGACGCGATAAATCGACCCCCGCTGGATCGATCGCTACCCATCAATCCAGCTCGTAATGTAGACATGCCCTCAGTCACTTAAGTACTGATCCTGCACAAAGTTAATGGCAGCTTTGCCATTGACCTCAGTGAATGTATGATCAACCCTGTAGGTCCCAATTCAGTAAAACACTTAAACATTTGCTTAACTTCACTGACTTCAGTGGGAGTTAAAGCATGTGCTTAAGTGCTTTCCTGAATAGAGATGTTTCCCTGAATTGGAGCCCCAGGAATTATGATACTTCTAGGTTAAAGAATTCTGTCCACATAGAGCCATCTGAGGAAGCTATGCTAATTGCCTCAAATTCAGTTTGGGCTATTCTACAGCAATGCTCTCTAGTCCTCCTTTGTCATTCAGCCCTGATTTTCCACTTTCACAGGACGGCTTTATGGTTTCAAAGAGTGACTCCTGTATTGATCTTTCTTGAAAGATATCAGATAGGTTTTAGGGTACCCTGATTAAATATTCTGTGTTAGATGTGCCGGCTTGCAGTAGGTTTTTCTATTTTGTTTTTATATCTGATATAAGCCCCAAGTGTTTTGAGAAAGAGTAGAGAAATGCCAAGTTGAATCCTGAAGTGAGGAGTTCACCACTCCAAATATATAGTCTCTAGGTACTGAAGGAAAGGCAAAGCGTGCTTGCTGATCTACATAAAATGGTATTTGAAATATTTTTGTCCTACTACTGGCAAATGAAGAAGAGCATTACAAATGCCTTTTTCTTTTTAAAGATAAGAATTTGGGGGGAGAATGATGGGAAGATGGGCTGAGATTTTCATCTTGAAACACCTCAAAGGTCCATTGTTTTCATAAAGGGCTGAACCACCCACCCACTTTCTGAAAGCAGGAGCCATTTTTAAGTTGTCTCCAGTTGGGTATTAACAAAAATCACTAATGTCTTTGGAAAACCACAGTCATAATATTTAGGAGCTGACTGAGTGTGGAAAGCCCATTGCAGCATTAGACAGAAATTATTGATAACTTCATTGCAAAATGTTGCTGCCTGAGCTTCTTGTCCAGTCAACCTCAACCTTGATTTGCAGGGATCCTCCACTCAAACTCCATTTACCTTTTCAGCTCATCTGTATTTTCTCCTGAATCAATCTAGAGTGCAAATCTAGCTAGTTACACAGGTGGGACCATTAAACTGAATGCATATTCAGTTTTACACTTGGCTTTTGACTACAGTGGCCCAAGGTGCAGGCTGAATGCCATGAAGCTAAATTATCTATTGAGTTACCTAACCTCCCTACTGTAATCTTGTAAACTATTCTACTGTGGTTTAGCAGGAGAGTACATCTTGTAGTAAAACTCCATTTTTTGCTATTCTTGAAAGTACATGCTTAGTGTTGAGACCATATCCTTTTCTAATGTCCACTGCCACCATTGGGACATTTCATCTTAGTGTCTTGAACACTGCTTTCAAGAGTGAATAGGATGTTGTCATTTGGAGACCCTCAACTTTGGGACACTCTTTCTTGCTGACTTTCCATCTTCATCTGGAGCTCCGCCCCAATTGCACATCCTTTTGTGTGTTCAGGTTTTTGCCTCTACATACTTGTTTCAGTTTGTTCAACATTTTAGGCCAGAAAAGACTTTAATAAAGGGTGGCACATTTTCATCTCTTTTTGCCTTCTATATATTTGAGGGGAAAGTAGTCTCATGCAGTCAAGAGACCTTGGGCTGGTCAGTTATGCATCATTCCCCCCCCCCCCCCCCCCCCAATAACATGAGAATAGTAATGCCTGCTCTGCAGAAGGGTGTTACTTCTAAAGTGCACCAAGCATGCTGCGGGTGAGCTGGCCCATGCAGACCATGCTCATTGCTGCCCCACATAGACAAGCCCTGATAGACGTCTGTGACTCTACATCAATTTCCATGGGCCTAGGCTGATTTACATTAGTTGAGGATCTGGCCTAACGTCTGTCAAGGCATTTGAGCCCTCTGTGTAGAAGGTTCTACAGACAAACAAAGTATAACTAATCACAGCACAGCAACTAGGTGCTTTCATTCTACACACTATGCAAGATACGGAGTAAATAGAAACAGGACAAAAATAATATGCTCACTTTAATGATTGTTGATAAAGAATATAGCTGTTCCTGGTCTTCCATAACTATTATTTCCAGTGGCATTTTGGCAGGAAATAGAGAATAACTTAACACTGTCCCTTGACCTTTAAGTCACATCTAACTGTTTGGGCTTATTTCTAGTGAGTATGGCCTTAGGAATTCTATAAACATCATTCGCACCCTTTTAGGTAACAAATAATGGGAAGAAATACATACAAGCAAGGAATTTTCTTTCCGGGAAAAAGTGGTAGCTCTTCTTCCTGTGACGAAAATGTGTGTGGGGGTGAAGGGGCAGCGTGCACACAGCCTAACCACATCCTTCTCCCACGTTGGAAGGGTGGGGAGCTATCCGGGGTGTACATTGCATCCCTTTGGAAAGGGATACATTTTTGTGCAATCAAAACCAAACCCCAAACTGCAGAACTTGTTTCCTCTCGCTCCCTATGGCCCTTCTAATCGGTGATGCCTTTCTCCACAGTTCTCACCAGCTCCTTTCCCAGCTGGGTTTCAACTTTATTTAAACCTGGCCCACTGTCCAGATGCGGCCAGGTAGCATAACAATATGCTAACAATGATATAGCTATAAAACCTTAACCCTTTCCTTGCCAGTGTGGGGTACACACCTCATCATGGGTCTTACTACAATTCTCCGGCAGGATATGCAGGACAGTCGGTGAGTCAGGCCCACGTGGAGGCACCTCTGCACTACGAGTGTGGTGCAAAGGGGCCTTAGTGTAAATGAGAATCAGGATTTGGATTTATTCCAGGGTGGATAAAAATCAATGGTTTAAAAAAAAAAAAAAAAATCGGATTTTTTTGGTTTTTTTTTTTTTTAAATGCATCCAGCAATCATCCCTCCTTAATGCCAACTATAATAAATTTCAGAGCTAAGGGTGAACCATTTAAGAAATATATGTTTGCTGATGATGTTTTAAAGAAAGTCACACCAGTGAACTGGTGGAAGTCACTTAAGCACTTGGATTCAGAGACTGTTGAAGTGATAATCTCACTTTTAACAGCAGTAGCTTCTTCTGCCAGTGTAGAAAGAATATTTTCTTCCTTTGGACTAATTCATTCCAAATTGAGAAATGGTTTGGGACCTGAAAAAGCAGGAATGCTTGTTTTTCTTTTCCAGATTATGAACAGGAAAATGGAGATGAAGACAACTGAGTTAGCTGCAGAAGCCAATATTTTAAATTTCTTATGTTGACCTGGCTGACATAGTAGATTTAATTTTTTTAAAATATTTCATTTAACTATTTTTTAGTTAAAACATTAACAAAAACAAACCTAATTTTAAAAAACTTGAATGTTTAATTAAATTCAAAAATTCATATGCTTGTTTTGTTAAAATATTATATGTTTGCTGTTGAAGAAAAAAAATCCAGAATACATAACATTGTTGTTTTAGTTAAATAAAACAATTTAAATGTTTGTCTGGTGATGTTCTCCTCCTAATACAGCATGGCAAGAAAATCCTCCAAATATTAATAATTAACTTGTTGAATTGGAGATATTTATGAAGTCATTGGGGGGTGAACTATCTGCTTCAATTACCTTGGTTATTTCATTGACCAAATCATTCATTTTCTGATATAGATATAAAACTAATCTGAAAAGTTTTCAAAATAAATCACTTAAAAATGTATAGTGTGTACCTTCTAAAAATGAAACCTACATCTGTCTCTGAGTTGTGAAGAATATGTATTAAGGTTATAACAACCAACAAGAATGCACTTTTATGTAGAAATCTATGATTAAATCAAGTCTTCCTGACTAGTGATTTAAATCAAATCCACCCTGATTTATTCTCAGAAGATGTAGGGGATGCTGGGTGTGTGCACGTGTGGGTCCACACACAATGTTTCAGTTATAAAATCAGTGTCAAGAGAGTACATTGTATATAGCATCTGAAGTGGATCTAGAAGAAAACCTTTTAAGGAAAGCCCACGTTTATACACAATGGGTTTTGGATTAAATCAAAATTCTTTAAAGTCAATAAGGAATGTTGCCATTGATCACAAAAACAACAAGGAGTCCGGTGGCACCTTAAAGGCTAACATTTATTTGGGCATAAGCTTTTGTGGGTAAAAAACTTCACTTCTTCAGATGCATGGAGTGAAAATTACAGATTCAGGCATTATATAATGACATGAGAAGGGAGTTACCTCACAAGTGGAGAATCGTTCCTTGTTGTTTTTGTGATACAAACTAACACGGCTACCCCCTGATACTTGACGCCGTTGATCACAGTGAGCTTTGGTTCAGGCCCGAGGGCCTCTTCTGCCTATGGTTAGAGTTTGGCCCAGACGACCAATAAGTATCTGGAAAAGGCGAGGGTTCAGTCTGAGAATCCACCTGGCTGATTCTGAAGGCAAATGAGCTGGGAGCATGCAATGTGAAGGCCATATTGTCCACTGCCTTCAGCCAACAATAGTGAACAGCATAACCATCCGTAGGTCTTGTGTGTCAGTGCTGCAGAATTGGGCCCATAAACAGTGGTGCACATGTATAATTTTTTTATTCAGATCATAGAAATTGAACTGGAAAATCCCTGTTACAATCATCTAGTCTTCCTGCCAATGTGCCATTCCTTACTGTACACTGACAATACTTCATCCGGTCTAATAGACCTCATTGTTACAGGCTGAATATCAGAAAAGACTACTTCCCTTTCCTTAATTGAATCAAATTTCTCCTATTTATATTTCCTTTTACTTCTCTAAATATTTCCACTGCCTCCTTGCAGTTCAGACCATTCAAATGGATCTAGACGGTTCTCAGTGGTGGCAGATGACAGAACAAGGAGTAATGGTCTCAAGTTGCAGTGGGGGAGGTTTCGGTTAGATATTAGGAAAAACTTTTTCCCTAGGAGGCTGGTGAAGCATTGGAATGAGTTACCTAGGGAGGTGGTGGAATCTCCTTCCTTAGAGGTTTTTAAGGGCAGGCTTGACGAAGCCCGGCTGGGATGATTTAGTTGGGGATTGGTCCTGCTTTGAGCAGGGGATTGGACTAGATGACATCCTGAGGTCCCTTCCAACCCTGATATTCTATGAAATCTTTATAGACTTATGTCTCCATTCTATTAGCTGTTGCTATACATAAGTTAGCTCTCTCAGAGACAGGGCCGGCTTTAGGAAGTGCGGGGCCCGATTCAAACAGTTTCGACGGGGCCCCGACAGGGATGACTAAAAAAAAAAAAAACACCACCTTAAAAAAAAACCACGTGGGGCTTGTACTCACCGGGCCGCACTCCTAGTCTTTGGCGGCGGGTCCTTCACTCGCTCCGGGTCTTCGGCGGCACTGAAGGACCCACCGCCAAAGTGCCGCCAAAGACCCGGAGCGAGTGAAGGACCCGCTGCCAAAGACCTGGAGCGCCGCCGGGTGAGTAAAAATTAAAAAGGTGCCTCTAGCCAGGGAAGGGATTCTCTGCCACTTGCCCCCCACTCTGGGCGACCCTGCCACTGGGCACGGGGCCCTCTTAAGCGCGGGGCCCGATTCGGGGGAATTGGTGGAATTGGCCTAAAGCCGGCCCTGCTCAGAGACCATCTTGTTAAAGGAGTGTGCAGTTCCTAACACCATTGGGACCCTGATCCCTGACTGGTGAAGTAGCTATTGCAATACAAAGAATAAAGTGTTCTCCCCAGCTTCCTAATAATTCCTGTTGCACTTTTCTGGGCTCCTGCAATTTGTCTATATACCGGCCTTGTAGTGAGGTTCACAGAAGTGAATCTAATATTTCTAGGTGACATTGTCCTAGAGGTGGATCCTGCTCCATAACGTGTATGAGAATGCATCCCAAAAATTAAACTGGCCTTTTTATTGCCATCTCCCATTGTAATCTCACGTCTTTTCGGTGTTTAGGTCCCTTTCAGCATCTGACTGGCTCTCTCCTTCCCCTTGAGTATGCATAGCTCAGATTCGCCGAGTCTCCTAGATGTATTAGTCTGCATTTTTCATAATTGAATCTCACCTACTCATTTTCTGCTCATGTCTCTGCTCACGCTGTGGGTCCCTTTATATAATCCCTTCACTGGCATTGTTTAAAGACAACACTTTGCCCTTTTAAGATCTTTCTCTGCTTTCTTTGTTTTCAAAGAGAGCTTTATATTACCTTCCTTGGGTTTTTAATTTGTGTTGAGTATTAGACTCACACGTGTTCTCTGTTTGTTTGTTGTTAAATTTAATGATGTAGATTAAAGTAACTAAATTGTTTTTAAATGTCAATTGCCCCCCCCCCTTAAGACAGAAAAGATCATAAGGAGAGCAAAGTCAAATCTAGTACAGATGATATCTCTTGTAACGTCCTTGCAAATAGCCAGTTCTGAATGCTGACCGCTGATGGCAGATAGTGGAAAATCTCAGGGTCTAAAAATGTGACTTGTGTCTGGTTGACAGTCACAGTGTGTAGAGGAGCAGGGTTCCTGGTGCTAGAATTTTTGTTCCTTCCATACCAACATCAGCAAGTTGACACTGGACCTACCCCACTGTTTTGCATGTTTCTGCTTGGCCTTTTTGACAGGTGCAATATATATATTTAAACTAGACCATTGAGTAGGATACCTGAATCTCCCTGCCAGGATTGAGCGGATCTGCTTTTTTACTTTATCTAGAGGGTGGAGGTGGAGTGCAGTTTTTAATTCGGCTAAAGTGCTCTCCTAGCTGACCAGAGGAGAAAATCCAGACCCAGGAGTTGAGGATGTTGTATAACCTTTGCCTGAATATTAAACCTCCAGAGTTCTAGACCAGTAAGGCCCCAAGAAAGCATTGGGCTACTGTTGTTTCCGAGAGTGCTGCTCCTGCATGGACTACTAAAGGCTCCCCGCATGGCACTGCTAAGCCTAAAATACAAACAGAATACTATAAAGACGCAGTTTCAAGCTAGCGCTTTGGATGTTATTGCCAGATAGGCACTATGGACCTGTTCCAGAGGCTGCTGATTGGGTGACCAGATGTCCCGATATTTGGGGCTTTTTCTTATATAGACTCCTATTACCCTCCATCCCCATCCCGATTTTTCACACTTGCTGTCTGGTCCCCCTAGCTGCTGAAGTCAGTGGAAATCATGGGCTTTGGATCAGGCCTGACAGAGATGAGACTAATCCTGATCCAGCAGCCCTAAGGAAACGTCTGAGCCTGCTGACAGCATAAAGTGCCAGATGTTTGGAACTTTGAGCCACTCTTTGTTGAGGCTGGCTACTAACTGCAGGCAGTAGAATCTCCTGTCACGCTCGTCTGTCTGTTTTTCTCTCTCTCTCGAGGAATTGGGGCTGGTTGCTATGGAGGCTTGCAAAAAAGATCTTCCCTGTTTTTAGGAAGACGTGTAGTACCAGTCTATCCTGTGTGAGGTGCAACCAGATAACACAGGGTTTGGCATCTTATGCTTGTAACAAAGCAGCAGGACCTCACTGGAAAATTAGTGCACACCTTTGGCTAGATCAGAGGAGCGATGCAGATTTACATTAGCTAAGAATCTGGCCCTATATAATTTGGACACACAAACTGTGGTCTGTTCCCTCTTCTCAGCAAAGCTTCGAGAGTGAGTCCTCTATTCTAGGGAGATCTCAAGGATACCGGTGTATTGGGAAGTATTATCAGAATCAAAGCTAAAGTACATCCTGCAACGGATTATCCTTTTGGGTTTGTTTTGTTTGCATTCCCCTACTAACCTGCAAACTTCAGCGGGTCTCCTGGTGATGAGGGCAAATTAATGCAGGTCTAATGTGAAATACTTATACTTGAGATGTTAATCTAACAGAAAGCTCTTTCAGGGAATGATCTTGTAATCACGTAGAGCATCTACATTGGATTTTTATCTGTGCCAGGCACAGGGATTCTGTGAATACACTTCGTGAACGACATGCCATGTGTCGGAATTACTTAACAGTCACAGCTACCGTTCCTATAGACCAGGACCATCGTGCAAACAATGCAAAATGATTTGTTAGCATTGAGGATGCCAAACAAAGAAAGTGGCTTAAACACAGAGGGAGCATGTGTCATCCTCAGAACTGATTGGCATGACTGCCCTGGTCCAAATACTGGGTGTTTCTTACTATTTCACTACTGACTGGGAGAGATGAAGACCCAAGGAGATGCTATAGGTCCAATAATCCAGCCAGTCAGTAACTACTAAGAAAGGCCAGATCCAAAGGTAAAATGCGAAGAACATAATTGTGGTTGAAAGTTAAGATGCCGTTGGCTTGGATAGGTAGCTTAATTTACAGCAGTTTAGGACTAGTAGCAAAGCAGAATTTCATCATCACTGTTCCATTAGATTTATAGTTTGGTTCAACAATGCAAAGCAAGGAAATCATGTGATTGCCTCATGTGACAATCTAGTACCTGATTACCACAGAGAGCACCCCGGGGTGCTGGAGCAATTTGTATAGTGGGGGTGCTGAGAGCCATTGAACCAAACTGTAAACCCTGGTCAATGATGGGATATTAAGTTACTACAGAGAACTTTTTCCAGAGGGTCTGGCTAGAGAATCTTGTCCGCATGCTCGGGGTTCAGCTGATCGCCATATTTGGGGTCAGGAAGGAATTTTCCTCCAGGGTAGATTGGTAGATTGGAGGTTTTTCGCCTTCCTCCGCAGCATGGGGCAGGGATCGCTTGCTGGAGGATTCTCAGCGATTTGAAGTCTTTAAATCATGGATTCGGGGACTTCAACAGCTGAGTTAAGGGAGGGAATTATTCCAGGAGTGGGTGGGTCAGCTTTTGTGGCCTGCATCATGCGGGAGGTCAGACTAGATGATCATAATGGTCCCTTCTGACCTTAGAGTCTATGAGGCTATGATATAATGGAAACCACTTCAAGCCAGGGGATGTGGCAGCCCCCCCAGCACCTGTAGTTCCAGCACCTATGCCTTTTATCTTGTAATCTTGCAAATCAAGCTTGGCTGGAATGCTCTTGCTGTCAGTTTTGGAATCAAACTTTGCAGGACCAGTAACAGCTGTCTCAGTAGCGAGACCCTTCCCCTCCCCGCTTCCCCCACTGCACCCACTTTTGAAAATGACTCCTCCTCAGATGCCAGGCATTCTTGTTCGATCTAGTGGTCATGCTTAGCATTCACATCATGCCTTTTATTCATGGATCTCAAAGCATTGGGAAAGCTTCATTTTGCCTATTTTAGAGGTGGGGACACTGGGGCAACTCATGAATCTCTATGTTCTGTTGTCACCTTTGTCCTCCTTGCTTCAGACTAACTTGGATAAAAACTACAAGGGGGCTGTGATAACCAGTTCCCTACAGGAGGCAAATGAATCACACCCAGAGATCCCTCCCCAGAGAAGACTTTCAAAACCCAAATGAGAAAGTAAAAAGTCTAGCTAGTGTGTGCACACATACATGCTGTTAGTCCAATACTTCTGTTAGTCTCAAAGGTGCCACAGGACCCTCTGTTGCTTTTTACAGATTCAGACTAACACGGCTACCCCTCTGATGTTGTCACACAGTGAGTCAGTGATACAGCTGGGAACAGATCAGTCTCCTGACTCCCAATTGTAATTAAATTATTTTTGTAATGGTCATTCTTGGCAATTTGGTGGCTGAAGCATGGGCTAGTGGATGAAATTGTGGCTGCAGTTTTGGCAGTAGGTTATGGGCCAGATCCCCAGGCAGCAGAAATCAACATAGCTTCATTGACTTCCGTGGAGCTCTGCTGATTCACACCAGCTAAGGATCCGGCCCTAATTTATAAACTGGGGGCAGCTTTGTATCATTTGTGTTTAATTTTTGTCCATCTAGACATTTCTGAAGCCCCCCCATCGCTGGAGTAACCAGCAGCAGCATGAAAGTACCATGCGGGTCTGGTGAAAGGTGCTTAATGAACGTGTTGCATAGAGGCAGGGCTAGGCATGTATGTGTGCACACACTAGCTAGACTTTTTACTTTCTCATTTGGGTTTTGAAAGTCTTCTCTGGGGAGGGATCTCTGGGTGTGATTCATTTGCCTCCTGTAGGGAACTGGTTATCACAGCCCCCTTGTAGTTTTTATCCAAGTTAGTCTGAAGCAAGGAGGACAAAGGTGACCAGATGTCCCGATTTTATAGGGACAGTCCCGATTTTTGGGTCTTTTTCTTATATAGGCTCCTATTACCTCCCACCCCCGTCCCGATTTTTCACATTTGCTGTCTGGTCACCCTCACGCTGGTGCACAGCTAGCGATTTCAGACATCTGCCGTGATGCCTCCTTCCAGCAGCAGATGAAATACCTTTCCTGTTTTGGGCTTTAAGGCTCTTCACACCTTGCTGATCTGATAATTTACCATGACCCTGACCCCTACCTTTACGCCACCAACGGTCTGACTACTCTCCACCTACCAGTCAGCTTCTCCTTTAAACACCATGAGTGTTTCCTCCTACCCTGACCCTTGTGTATTCGGGGAGGTGCAAGAGAAGGGAGATTCCCTGGTATAATCCCTACAGCCACTTCCTTATCCTCCTTCAGAGACTTGCCAGGGCCCTGAAGCCTACAAAACCTTTATGCCTGCTGCCGATTATGAAGGATCGTCTCTCTTCCCTTGCCATACTCTTACTAATTTCTCCATTCCTCTCCCTACCTGCAGTTACGAAGTGTAAAAACAACAAGACATGCAACTTACAAAGCTGTGCTGTTTTTCCAACATATTCATTTGCTTGTATGATGTCACCATCAGCTGTTTTGTGTCTTTTAGGCTGTAAGCCCTCTCTGACAGGGCTTGTCTCTTATCTTTGTTTGTGCAGTGCCCACCACAGTCCAGGCTGGCACTATTTGAGCGCTACCATAATATGCTTACTGCTAATAATAATCCCTGTTGCATTTGACCCAAGCCCTCCACCATAATGGGAGTGGTTGCCAACTGTCATGATCTTATTGTGAGTCTAGTGATATTTGCTATGTCGTAAAGCCCCAGCTCCTGGAATCATGCGATTCCCCAAGACTCTCAGTCTTACACATTTCCTCCACACCTACAAAAAGTAAATTCTTAGCGCTCATGGTTGCAAAAAAAAAAAAAAAAAAAAAAAACCCACAGAACCCTCCCCCCCAATGTTATTATTTACAGTGTTGTGATAGCCGTGTTGGTCCCCACATATGCCGAAAGAACCTGCTTCAATACAGGAATAAAACCCTCTGCATACCCCTAGTTGCCACTTACCACCCCACGTTGGAACCCATTAAACAGTTACAACCAATATTCAATGGGAGCCACGTCCTGAAGGAAATCTTTCCCTCTCTGGCTTTAGAACAACCCCTCCCCCCAACTCATTTTCAGATGCAAGCTCCCTACGGACCGAGACACACCATGTCAAAGCAGCACCAGCCTGCGCCATAACATGTAAAGCCTGCAGACATATCTTCCCTGCTACAGTGATCAATACTCCCTCCCTGTCAATATCCCTGGGTCCTAAACCTGCCTGTCACACATGGGGTACCTCATCCAATGCTCTAAATGCCCAAACAACAACGATGTGAGTGGCAGACAATCACTACGCTTTCGCATGAATTCATACAGACAAGAACACCAGGTCACCCATGGGTAAACACTTTTCACAAAGCGATCACTCTGTATCTGACCTCTTAGCCCTTGTCCTCAAAGGAAACCTGCAAACCACCTTCCGGTATGAGCCTGGGCGCTTAAATTCATAATTTTGCTAGACATTCAAAATCAGGGACTCAAAGACACTGGATTTATGGTTTATTACACCAATCTGTATCCCACTAATCCCCCCCACCCCCTCTTTTTTTGCCCTACAACTGCAGAAGTGTTAACTGCCCATTCCACCTTGAATGGTCTTTTGCAATATGTGTTAACTCCTTATGCTAAACAGTCTGTTCCACCTTGTATTTAGCTGTGACACACTGATTAAAATCTTAGAATCATAGGACTGAAAGGGACCTTAAGAGGTCGTCTAGTCCAGTCCTCTGCACTCATGGCAGGACTAAGTATTATCTAGATCAGTGCTTCTCAAAGCCGGTCAGCCGCTTGTTCAGGGAAAGCCCTGGTGGGCCAGGCCGGTTTGTTTACCTGCCGCGTCCACGGGTTCGGCGGATCATGGCTCTCACTGGCTGCGGTTCGCTGTCCCAGGCCAATGGGGGCTGCGGGAAGCGGCGCGGGCCGAGGGATGTGCTGGCCGCCCTTCCCGCAGCCCCCATTGGCCTGGAGCAGCGAACCACGGCCAGTGGGAGCTGCGATCGGCCGAACCTGCGGACGCGGCAGGTAAACAAACCGGCCCGGCCCGCCAGGGGCTTTCCCTGAACAAGCGGCGGCCCCACTTTGAGAAGCACTGAGCTAGACCATCCCTGACATTAGTACATTTGCCAGACCTGAAGAGCTCTGTGTCGCTCAAAAGCTTGATGTTGATCCAATACAAGGTATTACCTCTCCCAGCTTGTCTCTCTGATAATATAATTTTTAAAGCCCTGATGATTTTTAAGCCAATGTTGTGATATTTGGTGGACCTGACTCGGGATTTCGGAACCCTTGGGGCTTAGCAGTACTGGCAAAATTGGGCTCTCTCAAAAAGGAACTTGCGTATGGAGGAGGGGAGGGAAATGTTGTCATTATGAAAAACCTAACAATTTAAAAATGCTTTTTCCTTGGAGAATAGCCATAGTAATTTTCTTCCCCTCCTCCCAGGTTCAGTAGACACCAGCAAGCACTCCTGTCCTCTCTCCTAGTATTGCAGTGTTAATGTTGCTGCTGTATTGATTGAGTCAGGCTTCGCTGCCACTGGGGACTGTTGGGGGAGGAAGGGGGGAATTGTTTTTAGTCTTAGCCCTGTGCTTCCTCAAATGCATTTTTTAGCCTTTTCTTGGTAAAGGGGCATTTTGAGCTTTTATTTTTTAATTGGGTGGGGGTGCGGAGAACTTCAGGGTGCCCCATTGCTCATTGGCCTTCTCAGCCACACTTTCAGGTAACTCCTGAGGCTGCTCCGACTTGAATTGGCCACGTCTCAACTCGAGGAACGCTTGAAAACCAACTCTGATTCTGTGCCCTTGAGAAGCTCCTCAAGGAGCCTGTTAGCGAGCACTGTCAGCTGCTGGAATATGGATAAACACCGAGTTACGGGAACAGGAGAGGTTTCCTCTTTGTTGTTTTGCTCCCTTTCTAAGCAGTCAGAAAAGCAGAGTGCAAGAAAAACATGCCCAGGGTGGGGCTTTCCCGCCTCTCCCCAAGCTGCTATTCATGACCTTGTTAAGCAGCTTGGTCTGCCTCAGACAGCGTAAGTGGTAGTTTTAAGTGTAGGGAGAAACCAAATGTGGCTTTTATTTTTCCATATGACAAATTGCCAATCGCCGGTTTTACTTACAGTACATTTTGAGTTGTCTCTGGAGAACGCAGTCACCTTGAGGGGGTATTTATGAGGAAAAATGACATGAGAATTAAAGTTCTTAACACTCACATAAAAATAGCTTTATTGCAGATTTTTGTCTCCAGCCAGGATCTTGCTTCCAGGAATGGATGATTTTGTAAGGGGAGGCTGGCACTAAACAACTCTTGATGCTGCTTTGGCAGATGAAGTGAGGGGCGGGGGTGGAAGGGAAGGGAAAGTATGGCTGAGACATTAAAAATGAAGGCAATGCACTCTGCATGCACATTACAGCTTCCATGGCACTTCTCATATGAGCAGATGTTTGCTCTCCTACCCTTTGGCCAAAATCCTCCCCCAGACTACCTGTTTCCTTCCCATAAAAGATATGCAACTTCCCAGCAAGGGAATGTATTTGTCCCCTGCTCATATATTAATAATTATATATTTCTGGGGTTTGCCTTAGCTAAGTACATCATGATGCTGTTTGCCTCACATTTGGTCTTAGGGAAGTCACTTAAGCCAATATTTAAGTCTGGGCACCCAACTTGAGGCACTTGGGCCCGGACTTTCATAGCTGCTGAGCACCCACCATTCCAGTTGTAATTAAGGTGCAGGTGCTCATTGCTTGTGAAAAAAAAAAATCAAGCTCTTTTGGGTGCCCCAAGCTAGCCACCTAAAACTAGAGGCACCCAAAATTAGGCTCACGTCAAACATTCCAAAAATGGCCATTATCCGTGTCTCAGTTTACCTATCTGTAAAATGGGGATAATTACAATTGTTCCACCCTGGAAAGTCCTTGATGTCTACGGAGAGACAGTGTTGTAAGTTATGGTTGCTGAGACTTTTAACGTGCTGCCTCCGGGAGCCTGAGAACAGATATGAAGTCTCTTGTGACACACAGGAGGGCTGGATAGTGACTGATCTTTATTTCTGGCCCCTGTTATATGAGGTAGGCGAGTTATGAGTCTAGTGACTACTGTGGCATCTCTTACCTTAGAAGAGCAGAGATAAATGGAGCAAGGCAAGCTAGTTGCAGTCCTAACTAGGCCTATGGTCTGGTTTGTGCCTCCTGCCCCTAATATGAGCTGTCAGCTGTTCCGTAGCCAATCTAACAGCTATGAACAGTGACATTCATGTTGACACGCTCTGGGTGAAATCCTGGCCCACTGCAGTCACTGGCAAAACTCCCATGGACTCAATGGGTCCCGGATTTCATGCTCTGACTCCTACTGGATTCAGTGCGGATTCAGGCTAAATTCATTGCTGATCCCTGCCGTGAGTTAGGGACAGCTTGTGCCTGGCTCTTGTGTGTGATGGCCACCATGGCTTGAACTGGGACCTCCAGAGCAGGAAGCCTGAGCCACTACAGCTTGAGCTAGAGAGCCAGACTCACATCCTCCGTGGATCAGGCACAAAGGGGAACATGTAACACACACTGACCAGGGGGTGACATGAGGAAGGCGCAAGGAAATCTCACCTCCTTTGGATGCCTCCGTGTGATGGGGCTCGGCCTAATTACAGCCCCTGTGTTCTCTTGAGTGCAGGAACTGCGCTCTCAGAGCACCCTCTGAGTTTCTGCACTGCCCCTTACGCGGATCTGTGCCTATCAGTCCTGGTGCTTGGATCGTAAGCTCTCTTTTTGTTCTGTGTTTGTACAGCGCCTAACACAATGGGGTACGGCAATACAAATAAATAATTATGATGGACACCCTACATGGATTAAATAGATGGATCAGCAGGAAGCCAAGATTTTCAGCAGTGACAGGGGAAGGCTCTGTTTTCGGATGCTCAACTTGAGACACCTTAAAGAAACTGACCTTTGACGGGGTCTCAGGCTGGGCACCCAGGGTGACTCATCTCTCCTGAAAATCTTGGCCTGAGCACGTAGGACAACGATAGCTAGAGAAACAGGAACCCATGAACTCTCGGCCTTTCATTTTAAAATGCATTTATTTTATTTGCAGTTCTGGGGTTTCCCACACCTCCTGTACCTAATTTGGTTACTTCATCCCTATTTGGGGAGATGAATATTTAAGAACTTTAATTCTTCCATAGTACTCCGACATTGTAATGGTGTGTTTGGAAGCTGGGCCCAGCTAATATTAAAGCATTAAGGGCTTCCAGAAATTGTACATGCAAAGGATAGGTGGTTGTCCTGTGGTCTCTGTGCTGTGCTTCTGCTGGAGTCAAGGTAACTTTTGTATGTTTATATCCAAAATAAAATTGCAGCTCTTGAAAGCTGCAATTTGTACTTGGAGAAAATAATGTTTGTGTTTAGCTACTGCAGGGGCTGTACAACAGCACACTACCAGGAGTCTGAAAACTTTTGTGATGACAACAGAGTCTGCTTTGGGGGCTACTAAAAATGGCTTTAATTGGGCAGTACTGGTGATAAACAGAGTGTCAGAGAAATATACCTTGCCGAAGAGGTCCCCCTCCCCAAACTATAGACTAGATCTGCTGAGAGAGAGAGAGAGAGAGAGAGAGAGAATGCTCTTCCACTCTTCCCCTTGTAGCCTTCTCACAACTACGTCGGGGCTTCGTCTCTGTCTCAGAAAGACAAAGAGGGGAGGGGTAAGCAAAACCAAAAGAGGGAAAAGCAGGCTTCGTGTAGTGGAGAAATAATCAGAGGTAAATGGAAAACTAGGGGGAAATGCAGAATTTAGATAGGAAGTTTACAACAATTGGAAGGACTAGAACTATTTAAAAAGGGTGGCTGGCAGGATGACATCAATTATACATTAATTCTCATAGTACAATTATAAAATCCTGCTCCTACATCTATAAAGTATGATGTATGTATACGGGATATTAACATATACAACACACTCTCCCTCTTTCCCTTGATCGTAAGTAAGAGAAGTGGGTTGCATAGGTTTGCTTTCTGGGGAGCGGTGAGGGAGCACCGTGGACGGTAGAACAAGGCAGCCATCCCCATCTGTACAGGGTCAACGGTTAGCGACGATGCTCTTGCACATAAAAATGAATTCAGTACCAGAGGGGAAGATTTAATTGCCTAAGCAGCAAACTGCAAGATTTTGGATTCCCAAGAGCAACATGTTCAAATTCCAGCAGCATCAGCCCAGCCTTTTGTCCCTGAAAGAGACACACTGAGTTCCAGGCCGTTTGCTGGGAACAGGTTTCTTCGGGACCTTAGTGACCGAGCATCTTTGTGCTCTGCATGGACATTAAAGAGCCTGTGAGATTGATCTAAGAGTTGAGGTTTGCCTTTGGCCAGACCCTCCTCCCCATGCTGTCTCCGTGCTATCCAGTGGCTGCGTTTCTGTTTTCAGAGGTGTTTTGTGAAGTATTCTGGGATCATTTGGGATGAACAGCACTATTGTGCGCAGCTATGTCATTTTGTAATATATTTTGCAAGGATAGTCTGCAATAAGCATAAGAACAAGCAGAGGTGGCAGGGTTTAAGAGATGCAGTGACCCTCACCTAGATGTACGACTTCCAGTAGAGCAGCATTTGAGATATGGTCATTCCTAGAAGTGAATATTCATGATGGGAGCGGCGAGTGGGAAGGGGGAGGAGGTGGCAAATAAGATCAGAGAGGTAGAATGGAGCAAGACTTTTTTGGCGGGGGTGGGGAGGTGTCATGAAAACACGGGGGAAAAGCTTGTGACTTGGAGACAGACAGGTCCCCTCATTGACATGGCTGTGCTCATTAGGAGAGAAGTCTCTAAAATCTTAGTGTCAGAGCCAGGGCCGGTGCAAGGATGTTTCGCGCCCTAGGCAAAACTTCCACCTTGCGCCCTCCCCAAGCCCTGCAGCAGCTCCCTGCCCTGAGGCGCCCCCCTCCCGCGGCAGCTCCTCATCCCCGCCCCTGCCCTGAGGCACCCCCCTGCGGCAGCTCCCCACCCCAACTCACCTCTGCACCACCTCCTCCCCGAGCACGCCGTTGCTGCTCCACTTCTCCCGACTCCCAGGCTTGCGGCGCCAATCAGCTGTTTGGCGCTGCAAGCCTCTAGGAGGGAGAGAAGCAGAGCGGGGCGGCGTGCTCAGGGGAGGAGCGGAGCAGAGGTGAGCTGGGCAGGGAGTTCCCCTGTGTGCCGCCCCCCTCCCCCTTACTTGCTGCAGGCGGCCCTCCCCACGCCCCCCTGCCCCAGCTCCCTCCGCCTAAATGCTGACGACAACCGGGGCGGCCGAAGATCCGGCCACTGTGGTCGCCGCCGAAGAAAATGCCGCCCCCGCAAATGCTAGCGCCCTAGGCGACCGCCTAGGTCGCCTAATAGGTTGCACCGGCCCTGGTCAGAGCTCCATTGATCCTGGATATGCCACCACCTGGCCTCTCTCCTAGGCATCCTGCTTCCAATAAACCCAAGGACTCCGTGCACTAGTCTGCTGCCTCTCGTATTGTATTTCTTATAGGGGCAGAGAAAGTGGGGAGCGTTTTTGGGGAAGGCATGTAATAATGGATTTATCACAATTACACGACCTAACAAAACACCAGCACATCGAGATGTCTTGTCATAACCGTGGTAGGATATGCAACATGGGCACCGTGAAGTGCTGGCTTCCAGCAACAAGACGTTGCATCCCTTCTAGGTTTTGTTTTTACTGACTGCTGCTATTCACGTTGCACTTAAATAGCACTCGCTCTTTGGTAGATCTCAAAATGCTTTATAAACCTGGGTAAGGCCCCACAGGCCCATTTCACCAATAACAGTGTCACATGGCATATGGAGCTGCACTAATTTACATCAGCTGATGATATGGCCCAGATTGCTGAAGTGGCTTATTCAAAGTCATCCAGGAAATGAGTGGCAGAGCTGGCAAATGGAACGTGGGTCTCCTGACTCCAAGTCCCATGCTTTAGCCACTGGCTGCAGTGCCTGCTAGACAGTACATTAACAGAATAGTGATGAGGTACAACTGAGAATTAAGCAATCCCTAGTCAAATGCTTGGCAGGCCAATCCTGCACTGTGGGTGCACCACCGCCAGGATTTAATAATTGGGCTGTATTCACAGAGGCTTGGAACTCAGGGGCAAATTCTTTATAAAGCAATTTTAAAAGAGAACTACTTGAAAAACAAACCTGTGCAACAACTAGCATCAGATGCCATACAAAGAGAAGGAAGAATCAGTTAGACGGTGGCCATGCACAAGTGATTAAATCGATGACTGGCAAGTGACAGTGTGTGATGTGCATGTGCAGGTCACCTTGTGAAATCAGGACGTGCAAACTGGTCCCTGTGCCTGTAGTAGTTGTGAGGGTGGATAGAAGGGAGCCATAACATTCAAAACCAGTGTGTGGGTGCTTTTACGGATTTCCTGTTTTCCCTTTTTGGTAACACTGGTATTAGTAAAATATGGGAGATTTATCATCAAGTAGAATCATTCTTTTACAGAACATGCCAAATTCTGCCCTCACTTAGATCCACCTAACCACAGTGACTCTGTCTGGGTCTAACCAAAGGCAGGATCTGGTTTGGAATGACTAGAGGCCAGATGCTTAGCTGGTGTAGGTGGGAGCAACTGGAGTCAGTGGGGTGTTGCCAAGTTACACCAGCTACGGATATGGCTACCTTTTCCATCCTTTAGAAAACAAAATCTGTTTTTTTTGCTGAGCGTAAGCAAGTTAGAAGCTTGAAACTAATCTGCTTTTTCTTCACTGAGATTTGTGTTTTATCCCCATGGAAACACATTGTCTTGCATTTGTGAGATAGCTAATGGCTTTCAAAAAAATTACCACCACAAATTACCCAACAGATAAAACAAAAAGGGCAAATAATTTCCTTTTTTATTGATTTTGATCTAAGAGTTGTTGGGCTGTTTGAACCTCTCAGCTGAATTCAGACCATTGATCTTAGTGTAACTGGGGTTATAGTTTAGCTCCCCTGTGTTTATGATTTAGAAATGGTATAAATGCTCTTCATTCTATTTGTCCTGACTGTTTTCCACAACACATTCCTCTCCTTCCCCCTGCTTCCTGTTTCCCAGGCAGGTCCCCTCACCTCTTCCTCTCAGCAGCCAAAAATAATACAGAAGTGAACAATTTTTTGAGCCGTAAGATTTAACAGTGAATGGGTATTGTGGAAGAGAGGACTCACCGGGTGGCAAAGTTGGTGTAGCAGCTCTGTCTGCTCTAGCGCCCCCTGCTGACAGTAATGTCATCCTGCAGTAGGTTGCCTCATCTTGCGACTCAGCCCTCCAGTCGGGTCACATTTTAGTTCCATGCCCCGTTCATGGTAACAGAAAGTCCAAACAACTCCATAAGACTTTGTGTCAGGTCTCTGGCCCCTGACTCTGGGTGCAGCAGTCCTTACACCCTTCTCTCTCCAGGCTCTGAATTGTCCTTGTCCCCATTACATCAGGGGGCTTCATACCTCCTTCCCAATGGCTGGTGAGGGAACCCAGGCCCACCTTCTGGGTTCCAGTCCAGGGACGCTAAGAAAGCAGCAAAGGTCCGCACCATCAGACACCTTGCTGCTGCCTCCCTGGACTCCTTCCTACCATTCATCTTTCCCTAGGCCTTTCCCCTCAGTCCCTTCCAGGGTGCTTGGTAAGAAGCAGCATCTTCCAGGGTACTCCTCAAGGGTCCAGTTCCTACCCTTGCAACAGGATCAGCCAGAGGCACTTGCTGCAATCTGAGTCTTCCAGACAGCTCCAATTTCTAGTGCTTGGAGAGGGACTGTAAAGTTCTTCCCTCTCCCTCTGCAGCCCCTCAAACTCCAGTCCAAATGCTCTTCAGGTTTTACTGTTCCAGCCTCTTTGGATTCCTCACAGTTCAGTACAACCCACCTCTAGCCCCAGGCTTCACTATTCCTAGTTTCAGACTTCTCTTGGCCTTTAGCTACCTTTCCCCTGGGCCTCCCTAGCCTTTTTCATTCCACTGCCCTCTGCTTCTGCCTTTCTGAAGCCCCAGCTGGGTTTGATCACCAATTGTGCCTGACACCCCTCCAGGTGCCATCCAGTGGCTTAATTGGGCTCAGGCTCCTGTTAAATCAGAATTCAGATTGAGAAATCAAACCTTTGGGTTAGGAATTTCAATTTAATGCTGCTCCTTGTTGATACACCTTAAAACTAGAGCAGAGGAAATGATTCATAACTAATAACTTACTTCAGTAACACTTCATATTTTGAGTTTATTCATCAAACATCTTCAGTTTTTAGTTTATGGCTTGAGTTTGACTATTCGCAATTTTGAATACAGTACAGAGTGAAATCTTAATTCGCATATGTATGTCAGTTGATGGGGAGGAAATTTAAGCTACTCATGGATGTTAATTAACCAGCTCTAAATAGTACATTATGAGTCTGTGAGCCAGTCCAGAGCTATCCACCAGCATGGATTCTTGCCCCACTGCCATGCTCCATGTGGGTAAATCCTATTGTGGGATCAGGACCTGGAAGACGGTTCCACTTTCTAAAGTTCTCAGCCATCAGCACCATTTATTTAATTAATTAATTTATTTATTTGCAAATCCACTTCTTATGGCATTTTTACTGTGCTCTCTGGGAGCTCTGGCAACCTGATCCATTGAGTACAGTGGGACTGGATTGAGCAAGTGTTAGAAGCTAACTGTCTTTTCTGACTATTTATAACGCTAAACGAGAGATGGGCCCGAACAGGAAACAACACTGAAATCTAAAAATTAACAAATGTAGGTGAAAGTTTGCAGGTAGGCCCAACTTTGCAGCTTAAGGCCATGTCTTCTACTGGGTCCCAACCATCCTGGTTTGTTACGCAAATAAGAGGACTCATCATAAAAAGTCTAACACTGTATTTCCTATCTCTTATATTATCCTTATCTAGCTACCTGCAATCTATATTACCCAGTTGTGCTGGTATGTAAGATTGTGTAGGAAACTCTCGTTTGTATGATATGATATTTCTTTGCTGCTATTTGATGGTTTTTCTGGCTTATGCAGAAGGTTAGCATTAAGTTGGAATGCTCAGGTGTAACTTTTGGAAGTTCTTTACTTCTGAATGCTTGTTGTACTAACATTACTGGTATTTTTTTGTTTATTTTTTGGTTTTTGCATGGTTGGTTTTGCATGGAATTTTTCTTGGTTTCTTTAAAAAAAAAAATCAACAAAAATACTCTCCTCTGTTCTGTTTGGAGTCTGACCATTTCTTTAATACAAAGCTGTTTATCCAGATAACTTTGGAATTCAGCCATCCTTAATCAAAGCATCTTCTATGCTTGGTCACACCCCAAATGTTATATATATTTTAATGAGCAAAACTGGCGTAGCCATTTGGGTCCAGGTTTGTTAGACTGAGTTAACAATGACCAGGTTTGGATATGGCTTGATTTGGGATGGTCTGCATTTGGTAGGATCTAGGTTCTGAGTGGTTTCTAACTGAGACACTTGGAGCATCCCGGGCTTAGGACTCATTGGCCAGATTCTTCCCTGGTATAAGTTGGTGTAGCTCCATTGAAATCAGTGGAACTTTCCCAACTTGTGACAGCAGAATATCTGGTCCTTTGAGTTTATTAGGATCCTTGGAACCTGGGATATCCTTGGTTACATCCTGAAATTATGTCCCCACAAGAGACAGAAAAACTGTATTGTGAATGTGTAAAATGGTGACTCTCTGTGCATTAATTAAAGCTGCAGGACTGTTTTTATTACAATTTATCTTGACTGCCTTAAGTCTCAAGGAGATCTACAAAACAAGCCAAGTTTGAAGTTTCTAGTTTCAGCCTCTTTATGTTCTCATAGATGCCAAAAATTCTGTTTGTAATACCTGGGAAAAGTATAGTATGTTAATTGTGATGGGAACAGATCAGTAAAAAATGTGTTTTTGCAGTTGAATTACACAGTGGCTATTTTTGCCAAATACATTTCCTTGAAAGTTCGCCTTTGGGGTGGAGACCACGCAGGGGAAATTTTCAGCACAAAAGGAATTTATTGTGAGCAATAAGCCCTGTATCCTGTGTGACACATTAGATCTAAATTATGCAGCAGAGATCACAGACGTATGCAGCGCTGCTTCCCCCGCTTTGTTCCCATCTAGCCCAGTCCAATCCAATCAGTGTCATGCACTCCGGGTAGCTTATTTTGATATTAAATTCAATTTATTTTATGCCCTCTCAAATGTTAAACTTTCAATGGGCTGCAGATTTTTGCATTGATAATTAACAACTGCACTATAGGAGCTGCCAAGCAGAAAAGCTGGAGGTTTTGGCAGCTGGGTGAGGGACAGATGATGGTTTTTGGAACCCAGGAAGTCATGATAGCTGGTATTGGCTTATATTATTCAGGAGGTGGTGACGCCTTTTGGTAATAGGGAGGAGATGCATCTTTTTAACTCCCTCTTTTGGACAGCAGCAGAGGGAGATTTGCATTTTGGGGATGGGGGCTTTGCCTAGAATTCCTGATCCCCCCACTCCACCCACTGGCTGCCCCACTGTACTCCATTCCAATATCTACCGTTGTGGCCAAAAATGAGAGAGCTACATTAGCTCGATGCTACTGCCAATCTGATCAGCAGTGAACTAGAGTATGTGGGCACTTTATGCTGTTGTGTCAGACTGCAGGGGAGGTGGCAGGGATTTTACAGGTCTACGAATTATTGTTTCAGGCTGTCTGCAGATTCAGGCAGATGTCTCGGTTTTCACGTTCTGAAGGCTTTCTTTGAAATCATGAGACTTGTGCAGTAGTTTATAGACGAGGCCTTTTTTACATGCTACTGGAAAACAGGAATTAGAAGGAGAGTTGGAAATCGACCTTAACTAGAGCAGGTGCTACCCAGACGTGCTCTACTAAACTCCCCTACAGGAAGAATCCTTGTAACTAGTGTAAACTGAGTCTGTAGTTCAGACCCGCATATACAGCACGTTCAACATTTTCATTTTCTGTGTCAGCCTAATCCAAGTACCAAATTTATTAATTAGGTTTTGGATAACTTCCAGGTTCAGTGCTTAATGTTCCATTATATGTGCAGTAAAATAGCACTTAAAAGTAACTAACTAGCACATTCCAGATGAGAGAATGGCCCATGGTCTGCTAGAAAAATTCAAAATCAAGATGTAATAAAATATCATAGTATCAATAAAACAGAAGAATCAGCTGAACAGAGCGAGTAGGTCCCTTCTTGATTTTCTGTCCTAAATTCCTTATAGATATTTGGGCTCTTGTTAACCCAGTACTGACCTTTACCCACCCCACCTCCCTTGTGGCTCCCATTCCCAAAACAACTCAGAAATTTTTAAGTATTATGAAGATTCCACAGAGAAACTAGATGCTTCGGAACTGAACTCACTTTCTTTGAGGGCTCACATGTATGGGCCAAATTCTAATGCATTACCCAGCTGTAAATGTGGAGGAACTCCATTGCCTTCATTGGCATTATCTGAGATATACGCTGTTGTCACTGAGGTTGTGTCTACACATGAGAGTTAATCCGGAGTAAGAAGGGGTATGAATTTAAAGTGGACTAACTCTTCATAATTTAACTCCAGGTGTGGTTGCTCTTATTATGGAATAAAGATGTCCACGATCAAGAATAGCTCTTCTGGAATAACTGCCCATGTAAACAAACCTGTAGAGTGCTATTGGGGCAATAGGACGGGATTTGACCGTGTTCTGTGTTGACCTTACTCTGCTCCCGTTGATGTCAGGGGTAAAACTCCCTTTAACTTCAACAGGAGCAGAGTTAGGCTGGTGTGGAGCACACTTGAAAATGGCACCCCATAATATCTCATGTAAGTTCCAACTCAGAGAGACAAGCACCATGGCTTTTCTGGCTTTATGCTGTACAGGGCAGAGTATACTGACGTGTTTCAAGCAATAATAATTGTTCTGTACTGAATGAGAGCCAGAGGTAAGGCAGAACATAAACTAGACAGCATATGTTTCTGGATTGATATTGGATCAGTGCTAATACAGCATCGTTAGGTAGAATCACAAAATACAGGCCAGGTCCTCCGCTGGTGTAAAATGGCGTAGTGAAGTAACTGGAGCTGCATTGGTTTACACCATCTGAGGATCCAGCCCTGTACGTTTAAATTGAATTCCAAAGTATGCAACATCTGCATTCACTTGGGTGCTATATAGGCCACACAGTATTTTAGGATATGTTGTAATTTAAGAAACCAATTGGCACTGGTAGGCATCTGTGTGGGGGGGCACGCAGGGTTCTGTCTCTGTGCGGGTTCCTAGCATGTGATGTTCAGAAAGCACTTCTCTTGCAATTGTATTTCAATGGAGAAATCGGGCTGAGGTATTTTAGGAAATGGCCACACGCAAGATTGCCATTCTCTGTTAGCTAGCTCCTTGCGTGAGTATGGAGCCTAGTACAATCACATCCTGTTTGTCGCCCATGAATCATCCTTACTTTGAGCTGGCTGAACTGTGAAGCAAGGTGCAAAGAAAATGATCCCTTGTTCATTGGGGCAGATGGATTGAAGCCTTGGGTCACTTTTTATCCCTAGCCTGAAAAATCACTCTGATGGCAACCACTGGTCTCCTGTATGTTCGTATTGCATACCTGATGGGAGCTATTTTCCTCTTCGAGTGGGAATCTTCAGAGTCTTTATTGCTGTAAATCTTACAGATACTTGCTGATGTTGGCTGCTGAGGTCCAGTAGATTTCCTGCCCCTCAGAAACCTGAAGTACACCAGACAAATCTCTCAGTGGACCGTGATAATGGACTGAGTTATTCAGTCAGGACCTGAATTCCCCTCTGTCCCATAAAAGCACATTCTTGCCATTTGGAGACAGTCTGGTTGTCTTAAGGGATTGGCCATCAAAGAGAGGACACTTCACCCATATCCTGTCCAACCAAGGTTCAAAATCAGCCCAGCTTGACATTGAATGAAAGCCGCCCTCTGATGGCTCTTCAGAAGATGAGTCTGGTAGTCAGTCCAATTCTCAATGGACGGGTCAACATCACACCAGCCACCACCACAAACGACAGTAGCGGGTGCACTTGCTGGCAGGGCAGCCAAGGACTCAGTGGGCATGGAGACAGAGGTGCCTTCTGACCTCAAGAACCGGTCAATAGGATCGGAGCTCGGCATCTGACTCCCTTCAGTCCCTTGGACAATCCCACTGTGTTTCTCCAGGTCAGGGCTGAAGGCAGAGGCTGGACTTCTTGAGCCTAGCAATTAACAACAACAATGCATTGTGAGGGGGGTGAAGGAAAGTAGCTTGTTGTTTAACAATACAACAAGCGAGCCCAGCAGCCAGAGCCCTACCTCCCCCAGTGACGCGGGGTAGAGAGGAAAGTCAGGTAAGGTTTTCAGCCTGAGCAGAAAAGGGCGAGCGGAGGGTAAAGAAACTTTGTTCCTGCACCCAAGTGCTAGCTCTTAGCAAAGGCAACAGCAGGTAGGACTGTGGTTGGGGGTACAGGAAGGAGGGTGCTGGAGTTCTCTCTCTCTCCCTTTTGCTAACGGCTTTGTCTCTAATGCTGAATAGAGGGAGGCCTTTCTTGGCTCAATGTTTTTTTTCCCTATTGCCTTGATGGAAGGATGAGGGTTGGAGTTGGGTTCCCCCCTTTCCTGCCCATTATATTGTTTCTTTTTCTTGTGGTTGTTTTCTTTCCCTCTGTGGGGAGATGGGCTCCTTCGGCTGGTTTTGGATTTCAGAGGCAGAAGGCAAGACATGACCAGCTGGTGTCTTGAACTGACACAGGTGCAAAGACGGCGGGGGGTGGGGAGCCAAGAATAATTACAGGTTTCTGAAGCGTCAGGCCTTGCCTGAAAAGGGCTCACCGAGAAACTGCTCTTTATGGAAAATTAATGGTGAAGCTGAAAATCTGTCAGGACCACTATTGTTGTCATGGGGGGGGAGGGGGGACTTAAAGGGACAGTGCCTCTCTGTTCCTTCTGTGGGAAATGAGGAGAGAGGACACAGCCTCTCTAATGTCAACGCAATTGAAATTTCATGTGACTGTCATTGGATTTAATGGCCTGGTGTCTCTGTCAATGTCTCTTTGCTGGAACCTAAGATTATGCTCTGTCTCTCTCTCCGGAGCTTTTTATTTATTAACCCCTGAATCTCTGTGTCTCTCCCAAGAGACAGTGGGTAGCTGGAAGAGAAAGAGAAAATGAAACAAGCAGCAGACGAGCTGACAAACTTGTTTCTTTTTTTTTTCTCTAAGGGGGGGAGATTTTCAAAGGAGCCCACCTCATTCAAAGTCAATGGGAGCTGGGTGCCTGACTCCCACGTGTGCCTTTTGAAAATCTGCCCCCACTACCTGTTATCATGCATCTGGAGAGATTTGGGATCCCAAGTTGGATCCACTGCTGGCAGTTCCAGGATCCTAGTTTAAATAGAAAACAGGTCTCTTCTTTTCTGAAGGGTGCCCTGCCTTCTTATTGTCTAGCAAATGCACGAATAGCCCAGGGACAGTGGCTTTTGTGGTCCAGTGCCGCGGATTCTCCCTGTGATTCTTGATGCCTCTGATTTCGGTTTGCTGAGAGAAGTGGCAGAGTAGGACTGTGAATGACAGGCTTATAAAATTGTTACTAGTGCCCACAACAGCAGTATCCATGGGATCTGTGACTGGTTCAAGAACCAGTTGTTCATCTTGCAGCTGATCAATGCTCTCTCACTAGTAGCGCACATTTCTGCTGTGGCTTGTATGATTTGTCAGTGAGGGGGAGGGGAAGAGTATGTGAATATCGACAGACTGGGCCTTTCCCTCAAAAGAAATCCTCAGCATTCATTTAAAGGGGGAAGGCCTCAGCAAAAAGCATGTCCGACAATCACATGTCGTCAGGGAAGTTAGGTAACAGCAACATGTGACGCTGTTACAACTTGCCCAAGTGTTTAATGCCGACTCCAGGAGTTTCAAGCTTCCTCTTCTGTGCCACAAGCAGGGAAACCTCAGAGGATGAAATGGGCGGATGTTCCAGGGGCTGATTTGCATTGTGCAGCAGGAAATGGGAACCCTTCCAAAGAAACTAACTGAAGGGGGTCAGGGAGGGGGGAAGACAAATAAGCAATTTCTCGACTCCTGAAACAGGACCGTCAGCGGAGCCACACATCAGAAAGATCTGACAGAAGTCTCAGGTTCTTAGCATCTGTCTTATACCAGATTAGCTTTCGTAACCTCATTCTTGGATTTTGCAAACTATCAAACTTGAGGGCCTGGTTTCAGCGCTTGCCGGCCACTTAGGGTGACCAGACAGCAAGTGTGAAAAATCGGGACGGGGGTGGGGGTGGAGGTAATAGGATCCTATATAAGAAAAAGGCCCAAATATCAGGACTGTCCCTATAAAATCGGGACATCTGGTCACCCTACGGCCACTGTACTTGAAATGCTAACTGAAAAATAAAGGGATCAGCTGCTGGTTGCCGTCTCTTCAGTTCCTTGTGGAATATAGCACCTCCAGTGGCAATACAAACAGAGACCCCCAGTGTATGCCAGGAGCTACCCTTCCAGTATCTCCAGAGACAGGTGCTCTGAGGTGAGGGCAGTAGCTTGGGACTCGGGAGATTTGGATTCAATCTTCTGCTGCAGTCATTTGGGGTCTCAGCTGCCCATGTGATAAATAGGGATAATAGCGCTTCCCTAACGAAGAGGATAGTTGTGAGGATAAATACATTAAAGATTATGAAGCACTCACATACTAGTGTAATGCAGGCTATGGAAGCAGATAAACAGACGTGTAGAAATAGACTGTGTCTGCACAGGGAATTAGCCCCCGTTTCAGCAGTCAAGGTAGCTATACCAATGTAGACAAGGAAAGCCTTTGCATGGGTGCATGAAATGATTTGTATGGGTCCAACTGCAATAGTTGCTCAGATTGGTGCTAATTCCTATAGACAAGGCCTGAGAGAGCTTTATGAATAACTGTGCTTTATCCTCTTCTTTTGACCTCTCCCCCTTCCCATCATACCGGGTGGCAACCAAAGTCAACAGAAGTTAGGGTTACCATATTTTGTGCCTCCAAATGGAGGACACTCCACGGGGCCCCGGCCCCGCCCCACGCCCCGCCCACGCCCCACCCCAACTCCGCCCCTTCCCCAAAGTCTCCGCCCCCTCCCCTGCTTCCCGCGAACATTTGATTCGCGGGAAGCCTGAAGCAGGTAAGGGAGGGTGTGGGGGGAGGAGGCGTGGCCCAGGCTGGCCCCCCCGGCGGCTCCAGCCTGGGTCGGCTCGGGCCCTGGGGTGCCGGCCCCAGCCCCCGGCCGAGCACCCCCGGCCCGCCCAGCACTGCCGGCCCCCGGGTCCCCGGCCGAGCACCCCCGGCCCGCCCAGCACCCCCGGTCCCCGGCCAAGCACCCCCGGCCCGCCCAGCACCCCTGGTCCCCGGCCCGCCCAGCACCGCCGGCCCCCGGTGGCCCGGCGCACCCCCCGGCCGCCCGGCACCGCCGGCCC